>NW_008342393.1:3828826-3842673 GCF_000622305.1 Nannospalax galili | reverse complement strand
GAGCTGGAGAGATGGCTCAGCAGTTAAGAGCACACTGACTGCTCTTGCAGAGGACCTGGGTTCGATTCCCAGTACCCACATAGTGGCTAACAACTGTCAATAACTCCAGTTCCAGGAGATCAGATCTTCTGACTTCTGCAGGCATTGCATGCACAGGTGCACTTATATACCTGCAGGCAACACATATACACATAAAATAAACATAAATAAATTAGAAATTTTTTCTTCCTTCCCTTCTATCCTTCTCTCTTCTCTTTACAACTGTAAATTCCGTATGCTGATATCTCCCAAATAGAGATGTTCCCCTCCCCCCTTCCTTCCTTTGCAGAATCTTGCATAGCTCAGGCTCATTCTCTTAAGTAGCTGGGATTATAGGCATGTAAACTAAACCCATCCCTTTTCTCTTGAGTCCTTCTCCATCTCCTGATCCTCAGCTTCCATTCTCTGCTCATTACACTGAGCCAGGCTGGTTAAGGAGTCACAGCTAGTGACTGGTAGTTGCAGAAGGCTGCAGAGACAGAGCCCTTAACCAGCATGTTAACTGATACAGAACTAGTATTTTCCCAGGGAGAAGCAGCTGGTGTTAAGAACAAGGGTCTTGATGCTAAGGAACTATTCAGATAAAAATTAAGTGATCATTTCTCCATCTCATTCATCGTTTAGCAGCATTTGATACTGGAAACCAATCTTTCTGAAACATTTTAATTTCTTGACTTCCGTACTCTACAGTTGAGTGTTTCTCTTTTACTGAGTTTTTTCTCTCTTCATTAGTTCTTTCTCTGTCCCTGGAGTACACCAACAAGTTGTTCAGCCTTGTTTGTTTTTCTCTGTTTACTTTGTCTTCCTAGTTCCCAACTGTAAATTCTGTATGCTGATGTCTTCCAAATAGAGATGCTCCTTCACTTTTGATGGCTGTGTCTTGATAAACCCATCACAAATTGAAAATATCATGAGTTAAAAGTGCATCTATAACACCTAACCTATAGAATACCATAGCTTTGCAAGACAGCCCTGTATTGTTTACCCTTGTGATCCTGTGGCTGGTTGGTAGTTACAGCCCCCTGCTGTTGGCCAGCATATGAGGGAGTTATCATATGAGTATCACTGACCTGGGAAAAAGTCAGAATTTTTTTTGTTTTTTTTGTGTTGGTGGAGATTGAACATAGCCTTGGATATGCTAGTGAGTGCTCCGCCACTGAACTATACCTCCAGTGAAATACATTTCAATGAATCACTGTTGTTTTGTATTATAATAAAATTGAAAAATCTTAAATTATCTTAAGTCACAGACAATCAGTGAATAAGTACAGACTAATCTCTTCCCAATTTGGAGACTTGTCTGTCCACTTGACAGCTCTGCATAAATGTCTCATTTGCATCACAAACATGATTTGATGAATTAGGAAATTTGAGGCTTCAAATAATAGAAACTTCATCTTGAAGCAATTTGAAAATAAGGAAATTTTACCCTCATCACCACCAAGATGTCTCTGTCTGGGATTGCTTTGACTCTGGTTTAGTAACATAATTCAAGACCCAGTCTTTCCAGCTTTCTGCTCTGCCAACTTGAACGTGCTTTGTCCTTTGGTGGACTCCCAGCATGGGTGCAAGATGGGTCCATAGTTCTAGACTTGACTTCTACTCCTGACATCCAGAAGGTAGTACTTAACCTCTGTTTATGCTTTTTAGGATACTTCACAAAATTTTTGCAGAGGTCTTCCAATAGAGTTCCACTTAAATTCCATCACCCAGAACTTGATGATGGATCACTTCCCAAACCAATCACCTTTGAGGGGAACATGAATGGATAAACAATTTTCAAGCCATGACTGTGATACAGGCCTATAATCCAAGCTACTCCAGAGACTGAGGCAGTAGGATTGCAAACTTAGAGCCAGACTGGGCTTGAATGAGTTCAAGGCAACATAGAGAGATCCTGACTCAAAAAGTAAAAAGAGGGCTGGGGAGGTAGCTCAGTAGTAGAGTGCTTGCCTAGCATGCATAAAGCCCTCAGTTCAGCAGGGTGTGGTGGCACATGCCCTTAGTTCCAGCACTTGGGAGGCAGAGGCAGGCGAATCTCTGTGAGTTCAAGGCCAACCTGGTCTACATAGTGAGTTCCAGGCCAGCTGGGGCTACAGGGAGACCCTGTCTCAAAAAGACAAAAAAACAAAACAAAACAAAAAAACCCCTGGGTTCAATTCCCAGTGCTGCAAAACAAACAAAAACCCCAGCAATTTTTATGTAAAATGCAATAATAAGTATAAGAGGAAGAGCACAGTGCGTGTACACACAGGGAGAAAGGATAACTGGGGATTTCAGAAAGACCTATCTAGAAGATAGGTGGTGTTGGAGCTGAATATTGAAAGACTAATGAAATTCAGTTGTTTGGAAAGGAGGTAAGGGCTGAGGGGGCAGACCAAACTAATGACTGGTATAGCATGTTGAGGAAGCATTGAGTAAATCCCTAAAGCTGGTGCATAGGATTTGTGGAAGAGATAGGGAAAAGTGAGGTTGAAGTGGTAAGGTGAAGTATTCACTCTTATCTGATGTTTGGATTTTTAAAAAAAAAATTATTATTTTTATGTATATGAGTGTATTGTCTGCATGTATGTGAGTGTACCTGTGTTGTGCAGTGCTGCAGAGGTCAGAGGAGAGCTTTGGATTCCCCTGGAACTGGAGTTAAGGACGGTTTATAGCCGCCATGTGGGTGTTGGGAATTGAACCAGGGTCCTCTGCAAGAGCAGTCAGTGCTTTTAACTGCTGAGCCATCTCTCCAGCCCCATGTTTGAATTTTTTATAATGGTTGTCATTGAAAAGAAATTTTCACAGGGGCTGGAGAGATGGCTCAGTGGTTAAGAACACTGACTGTTCTTGCAGAAGACCTGGATTCAAATCTCCACACCCACATGGCAGCTAACAACTGTCCATAACTCCAGTTCCAGGGAATCTGACAGTCTCTTCTGTCCTCCGTGGGCATTGCACAACATGGTGCACTTACCTACAAGCAAGCAACCCACACATACATATAAAATAAAAATAATAAAATATTTTTTTAAAAAAGAAATTTTCATAATATTTAGTAAAAATTTAGCCATCAAGTTGGGTGTGATGGTGCATGCCTTTAATTCCAACACTTGGGAGGCAGAGGCAGGTGGATCTCTGAGACTGAGGCCAGCGTGGTCTCCATAGCAAGTTCCAGGACAGCTATGGCTACAGGGAGACTCTGTCTCAAAAAGAAAATAACCTTTAGCCATCATGCAAAAGATAGATAACTGTATTTGAATCTGAAGCATGTCTGAAAAGTAGTAAAAACAATGTGCCTCCTCATCTTGTTTTTTTGAGACCAAATAGGCTGTGCTTCATTTTGAACATGCTAGCTTTACTCACAGAGCCTTCTCTGTACCTGGAATGTCTTTTAATTTTCTCTGCCTTTTCAGATCTTCTGGTTCTTCAGAACTCAGCCCTGGTCCCAAGCTCCTCACACAGCCTTCCATAACATGTCCATTCCATTTCCTTCATGCCCCTTTAAATAATGTCACCTTAAAAAAATTTATGGGGCCAGAGAGATGGCTCAGTGGTTAAGAGCCCTGACTACTCTTGCAGAAGACCTAGGTTTGAATCCCAGCACCCACATTGTGCTGGATAGCTTTAGAGTCAACTTGACACACCTAGGTTGAGGGAGCCTCAATTGGGGAATTGCCTCTATTGGACTGGCCTGTGGCCATGTCTGAAGTGCATCTTCTTGATGAGTGATGTGGGAGGGCCCAGCGTATTGGGGATGGTGCCACCCCTGGGCAGGTGGGCCTGTGTTGCATAAGAAAGCAGGCTGAACAGGGGCCAGAAGAGCAAGCCAGTAAGCAGCGTTCCTCCATGGCCTGTGCTCCAGCTCCTGCCTCTGGGTTCCTGCCCTGAGTTCCTACCTTAGGCTCCCAGATGAACTGTGACCCAGGATATGTAAGCTAAATAAACCCTTTCCTCCCCAAGTTGATATTGGTCAGAGTATTCTGTCACAGCAATGAAAAACAAACAAGGACACACATGATGCCTAAAAACCGTCCGTAACTCCAGTTCCGGAAATCCGATGCCCTCTTCTGTCCTCTGTGGCCATTGCATGACACAGGTACACTTACATACATTCAGGCAATACACTCATACACATAAAAATAAAGAAAATTTAACATTTGCTTTATTTGACAATCATGACTTACTTTGTAAGGTTTTGCTTCCTGATAAATTTTAAGCTTGTGAAGGCTAGGATCAATGGAATAAATAACCATCTTCCTCTTATATTAGATTTTACATGCAGTTGATAATCAAAACTTGTGAATGAATGAATGTAGGAATTGAACAGAAAATACTTGCTGTACAAACTTGTTGTACCTATAACTTTGCCCTTATAACAGAAAAGAATTAAAAATCAACTGTCGGGGAGAAGAAGGCATGCGTATTCACATATAAGCCCAGGTCTGAGTAGTAGCAGGGTCACTAATAGTCTCATAACCTGTAACACTGTTACATTCCCATGTCTTGTTAGGATTCATTAATCATTGAAGAATGGAGAGATGGCTCATCAGTTAAGAGCACTTGCTGCTCTTCCAGAGAGCCTGAGTTCAGTTCCAAGCACCCACATCATGGAGGGTCACAACTATCTAACTCCAGGACTAGGGGATCATACTCTGTCTTCCGGCCTGTGAGGGCACCTGCATACATATTTACTCAGACACACATACATACACATAAATAAAAATAATTAATCTTTTAAAATGGATTAATTATAATTCAGTGTAGTTAGTGTAATAACCCAGATTCCGGTACTTTTCTTATTTTGTTGTTAATGCATTTCTGACCATATATGTGCTACAGAGATAGGGAGAAAAGGGGTAGGGAGCTTAGTGGGGAAATTCAGTTTATATACTTTGTCTAAATATAGAGATAAGAAAAAATAAAACTTGCTCTCCTTTTAGCTTGGAGTTTGGTGGCTTTTGGGATTCATGGGTAGATTTTTGGAAGTGGGCAGAAACCTGGAAACTCCATATGAAATTTTTGTGTTCATTTTTGAGGGTGAGGAGATTTTTATTTTTTATTTATTTCTTTATTTTTGTCTTTTTGAGACAGTGTCTCCCTGTAGCCCCAGCTGTCCTGAACTCACTATGTAGACCAGGCTGGTCTTGAACTCACAGAGATCCGCCTGTCTCTGCCTCCCAAGTGCTGGGACTATAGGTGTGCGCCACCATGCCTGGCTGATTTTTAATTTTTAAAAAGAATCTTAAAATGTTTTAGAATTGCTACTAAGGAAAGGTTATATGTAGGCTTGCTGGAAGTGGAGGGCAGGTTGTGTGTTAGCAATTTGTCTTTTTCCATTGACCAAACATGGTGTTTTGGGTATGTCGTAATTTGGATTAAACCTTTCCATCTGGTTCAGATATTTTTGGTTTTGACTATTTATTTATATATGTTGACCTAAAACTAGTTAAGATATTTTTCTAAAGTATTACTTTTTGAAAGGCCAAAAATTTAGCCAGGTGTGGTGGTGCACGCCTTTAATCCCAGCGCTCGGGAGGCAGAGGCAGGTGGATCTCTGTGAGTTCAAGACCAGCCTGGTCTACATAGCAAGTTCTAGGCCAGCTGCAACTACAGGGAGACCTTGTCTCAAAAAAAATTTAAAAAAAAAAAAAACAAAAAAACAAATTTTTTGTTGGTGAGAAAATAATAATAGTCCTTTATCTTTGGATAAGGCAGACCATGAGCATTTCCTGTTATTTCACACATCTAAGATGTTTTGTTTGTTGGATTTTGTTCTTTTGCTGTTTTTTTTTTTTTTTTTTTTTTTTTTTTTAAAGCCAGGAATAATGGTGCAAGCCTATAATCATAGCACTTGGGAGGCTAGAGGCAAGAGGGAGCCCCTAGGTTGAGGCCAGTTTAGGTTATATAATGAGAATGTCTCAAAAAATAAGTAAGGTTAGGATGTGGCTCAGTTGGTAGAGTACTTGGCCAGCATGCACTAAGCCCTGAGTTCAGTTCCCAGCACCACGATCATCCCAACACTCAAGAGGTGGTGGCAGGATGGTCAGAAGTTCAAGGCCCTTCTTAGCTACATAATGAGTTTGATGCTATCCTGGGTTACATGAGACCCTACTTCAAAAAACACTAACAAAAAAAGTAAAGTATTTGTGACATTAAATTTTTGTAAAATATAAAATTGTAAAGAAGGCATTTCTTGTTTATTTTCATTCTCTACAAAAGGTTTTCTTTGTTGGTTTTTACTGTTGCTAGCTCTCTTGAGAATGGACTACTGTATTAAATTGTATTCTAGAAAACCATCTTTGGTTGTGGCTAGACTGTAGCCTTCCAAGATCCTGGCCTCAACCCTGATACATAGCTGAAGATGACCTTGAACTTCTGAGTCTCCTGCCGTTATGTCCCTAGTACTAGCAGTACAGGCATGTGGTGCCATGCTTGTGTCCCCCCCCCCTTTTTTTTTTTTTTTCATCTTTTTGAGACAGGGTCTCCTTGTAGCCCCAGCTGGCCTGGAACTTACTATGTAGATCAGGCTGGCCTCAAACTCACAGAGATCCACCTGCCTCTGCCTCTCAAGTCCTGGGACTAAAGGCATGGGCGCACGCCTTTAATCCTAGCACTTGGAAGGCAGAGGCAGGCGGATCTTTGTGAGTTCAAGGCCAGCCTGGTCTACATAGTGAATTCCAGGATGGCTGGGGCTACAGGGAGACCCTGTCTCAAAAAGACAAAAAAAAAAGCTCCTTTGTTTAAACTATATTTCTACCTATAGATGCTGTTTGTGAATAGAACTGAATAATGGAAAATGTTTTGAATGTGCATTCTGATCGTGTAGGTCCTGCAGCATAGCTTACTTCATATTTGATTTCTTCTTTGGCCTGAGGGTGTCATTAGTGAAAGTTAAGGTTGCTTAAGCTGACTGTGTGATGAGTAATGCACAGTTGTTTTTTGTTGTCTTATGTGGTAATGTGGAGGCTGTTGATGCTTGCAGTTAGGTAGGAGCAGCTCTCTTCTGTCTTCTTCCAACTGGCTGCACTTGCTTATTATTGAGGAAGCACAATGACAGTCTCATTTAAATACATTTGTATGGATTTTTTTTTTTTGGTCTTTTTGAGACAGGGTCTCCCTGTAGCCCCAGCTGGCCTGGAACTCACTATGTAGATCACTCTGGCCTTGAACTCACAGAGGTCCCCCGCCTATGCTTCCCAAGTGCTGGGATTAAAGGCATGGGCCACCACGCCAGCCATTTAAATGTTTTGTAAATAAAGCAAACAAAACAGTGAAATTTAATTTTTCCAGAAGCCTTGTGTAAAAGTGAAGCTGATAAGTATATCTCAATTTTGTTTCTTCCAGTGAATTGAATGGACTACCTAAAAACAACTGACATTTTGAAATTTTGTTAGAGGAAATTAAATGAAAATAAGTTCTGTTTTAAACCATATAAAATACAAATATTGGGGCTGTTGAGGTGGCCCAACAGGTAAATACACTTGCCAACAAGCCTGACTACCTGAGTTTGGAACCCACATGGTAGAAGGACAGAACTGACTTGACAAAGTTGTCCTCTGACTTCCATTCTTGGGCTATATACTCTGGTTTGTTTGTTCACTATAAGGGGGATTTCTGAAAGTTGGTATTGGTAGCTTCCCTAACATATTCCAGGTATTATGACTACCTTTGAAAATGAGGGTCATTTGGTTTGGTTTGGTTTTTTGAGGCAGAATCTTGCTAGGTAGCTCAGGCTGACCTTGAATTCAAGATCCCTCTACTTTAGCTTCCAGAGTTCAGGGATTATAGGCACATGCTATCAGGCCCAGCTCTGGAAATGAAAGACATTTATAAGTATGCTAATAATCCTGTGGCATAGAGCCTTTTTCACTATAAATTTTTTGTAACTTCTGCTTTATACATGCAAAGTCCATAAATTTATTTTTGGTTTTATCCATTTGAAAGCTTAACAATTCTGTTGCAAGAAGATGAGCTAAAGCATAATTTAAGTCTTAGTTTGTCAAAAGTCTTAGTTTGTCAAAAGTGGTTACTGTAAAAAAAAAAAAAAAAACTGCAGGTGGATCAAATTGAAGAGTGATAAATGTGAATTAATCTAAGCACCATTCAGGGTTGTTCTGAAAGAATATGCAGTAATTCTGAAGGAGATTTAAATTCTACTAGACTCTTAAACAATAGTCTAGATTTTTTTAAAAAATGCTTACTTTGTGTCATAAAGGTTTTTTTGTTGTTTAAAACCTTAGTGTAGTGCTGAACAGATGGCTCAGTGGTTAAGAGCACTTTCAGAGAACCTGAGTTCAGTTCCCAGCACCCACATGGCAGCAACCAACCATTAGTAATTCCAGTTCTAGGGGATCAGACATCCTCTTCTGACTTCTGTGGACATTGCACATATTGTGGTGTACTTACATCAACGTAGGCAAAACACTCATACACATAAAATAAAAATAAAATTAAAATTTAGAAAAAGAATTAAAAAAAAACCCAAACCTAGATTATCTTTTGAGATAATTGTCTGCTGTTAACTCAAGAGGAGAGTGTGGTAAATTGGGCTAGGATCTAGAGAACTAGAATTACAGGAGACCAGAAGTCTTAACACTTGTTCCATCACTGGCCAGCAACAAAGGGAAAAGTTATTAAAGCAGGAATAGGAAGAAGAATCCTCCTCTGTCCTTTGCTCTGGCATTTCCTTCTGCAGCACACCTACCTCCCCCCTTCTCAGCCAGATCGCACGTGCTCACCAGCTCACCACTTTTCATACAAGTTAATCATTGTTTTTTGCACCACCATTATAAGTACAAGTATGTTTATGTAATAACACTTTCTGAAATTTTTTATTTTGTGTGTATGAGTATTTTGCCTGCAGGTATGTAGGTGCCCCCATGTGTATGCAGTGCCTATGGAGGCCAGAAGAGGGCATCAGATTCCCCTGGAACTGGAATTATAAACAGTTGTTAGCTGCCATGTGGGTGCTAAAAGCCAATATGGGTCCTCTCCAAGAGCAGCCAGTGCTCTTAACCACAGAGCCATCTCTCTAGTCTCAACCAGAGTACTGAAATTATAGGTGTGTGCTGCCATACTGGTTTTAAAAGGCTTCTTCCCTCATGTCCAAGGGTAGCCAGGGATCAAATCGAGGACCCTGCCCTTGAGGAACACAGCTTGCTACCTACCACTAAGTCACAACCTCAATCCCCTTATTTTGGAGTTTATTTTATGGAACCATAAACAATAATCAGATGAACTTACAGTGTTTTATCACCACTCTATAGATAGTGTAAACATACTAGGAAAGATGACAGCTCTAAATGTCAGTCATGGCTTATGCTTCTCTCAAATCCTAGAGCTCAGTGTGCTCCTGAGAGAGCCTTGTTAAAAAAAAAAAAAAAACCCAAATTAGAACAGTATGGCAAGGATACAGTGAGAGAGTTGGAAATGGAAAATGGAATCTCCCTAATATGTTTTTGGTTTTGTAAAATTATTCTGTTTTATTCTTAGGACATATTTTAAGTTTTCTGGAAAGAAAATAAAGGAAGATTATAACCAAACCTCCAAGAGTCTAAGTGCCAAAATCAAATGAAGATTTTCCTATGGTTCTTCCTGCTATGATTGTGTGCTTTGATGATTCCATGCATTTTCCTGATTTGAACTGTGCCTTCACATTCATACAGGACTGTGTATATGTGCTTATTGCTTGAAATAGAATGAACAAACAAAAAAATAGAATAAGCAAGACCTGAGGATGTGACTCAATATGTCTAGTATGAATGAGACCCTGGATTCAGCCCCCAGCGCTGAACAAAATCAAACAAAATATAATAAATAATGGAGGCCCACAAACACCTGTAGTCTCAGCTACTAAAAGGCGGAAGCAGGAGGGGTCCCTTGGGCTGAGTTCAAAACCAGCCTGAGCAACATAGTAAGATCCTTACCTAAACAGACTACCTAGATTTTTTTTTCTTTTTTCTTTTCTTTTCTTTTTTTTTTTTTTTTGAGACAGGGTCTTACTGTGTAATCCTGACTGGCCTGGAACTCTCTATATAGACTAGACTGGCCTCCAACTTCCTTCTTCTACTTCTTGAGTGCTGGGCATGCCTGGTGAGAAGTTTTTTAGCCTAATGATAGTCATTGTTATCCAGTTTATTAAGAAAGGACTCCACTGTGACTTCAACCCTTTGTATTTCTTTTTAAACTGTTTATTCTTTGGCAGTTTTATACATGCACAATGTTATTTTGATGACATTCGACCCCCTACTCTCATCCCCTTCTCTTTCCCACTGACCTTCTTTTCAACAAGTCTCCCTCTTTCATGTCTTTTTTTTTTCTTTTTTTGTGACGTACTGAGTTTAATTGTGAGCTTGGGTGGGGGTTGTCTACTAAAGCTTGTTCGGCCTTTTATATTTCAGTTTAATACATGTGTACTTATAAGCTTCCTGAAACTAGTCATGTGACCCCACATAACTTCGGGGGCGGCAAGAAGTGCAGGGAGATAGAGAGGTGAAAGTACTTAGTAAACAACACATCTGAGGGCTGGAGAGATGGCTCAGCAGTTAAGAGCTACTCTTACAGAAGACCTGGGTTTTAATCCCAGCACCCACATAGTGGCTATCAACCATCTGTAACTCCAGTTCCAGGGGTTCTGACTCTCCTGTCCTTCGCAGGCATTGCATGACATGGGTGTACTTGCATGTAGGCAATACACTCATACACATAAAAATAAGTTTTAAAAATTAAAAAAAAAAACACACACAATATCTGTTACAATCCAGGCTTTTTTGCTCATCAGATTTTTGGTCTACTGTCTTTTAAAAGCAAAATACACTCAATTCCTCCCTAAGGTAAGGACCTCACAGTCTTATTCAGTCACAGTATCCAGCTGAAAGTCCAGGATCTCTGAGTTATGCAAGGGTATGTTGCTTGGTGGTCTACTCGGGGAGATGGTACGCAGTACTCTACATGGGGTCTAGATGTTGATCTTCTGGATCTAGCAGCTTAAGAAAGAAATTGACACATGATCCGTTGCCCTCAAAGCAATATACCATAATGGGCAGCAACAAGATAATAGATAGTCAGCAGTCTGGAACAAACTCAGAACCTCCTCTGAGCAGCCACTGAGAGGACCCCATGAAGGGGTGGAGATGGTCTTACCTTGACCCTGATTTTCTTTCTTCAGTTGCTCACTTACCTGTTTTTCTTTGGTCCCTTGCTCTTGGGCCATCTTTTTCTCATTTGCCTATTATCATCCTTAGCCATACCAGAAATGGACAGTGAGAACTCTCACTGTCTTAGGAAAATGATACCTTTCTTACCCTGGTTTATGCAGAAGTCATGTTGGTTTGGAACCATCACAATCTGTCTTTGTATTAGTTACTTTTCTGTTGCTATGATAAAACACCATGACCAAGGAAACTTATAGAAGGAAGAGTTTGTTTAGCTTATGATAAGCTCCAAGGGGGCAAGAATCCATCTTAGTAGGAATGCATGGCGGCAGAGGTGACTGGAGTAGGAGCAGAAGCTAAGCTCTCACATCTTTAAGCAGGCACAGAAAGTAGAGAGCACCTGGAGATGGGGCCAGGCTTAAGAACTCTCTAAGCCCACCCCCAGTGACATGCCTCCTCCAGCATGGCCACACCTTGTAGGACCTCCCAAAATAGGACCACCAACTGAGGACAAAATGTCCAAATACTTGGCGCCTATGGGGGACATTCTCATTCAAACCACCACAATCTTTAAGCCCAAGCAGGTATTTCTTTTGCAGTATGATCTTCCTTGTTGCCGTTTTGTTTTAGACAGTATCTTAGTAAAGATAGGCTGATCCCAGGCTCACAGTCCTTTCTAGTAGCTGGGATTATAGGTATATACAACTATGTCTGGCTTTCATTCTTTTTACTGATTTGATTCTGATCAACTCTATCTTCCCTAGCCATATCCATAGCTCTTTTCTAACCATATTCTTTCACTTAATTTAAAATATAGATGGATTGTTACAATGCTTCCCAAAAGCTTCCCATTTTGCAAAACTGAAGCATATTTTTCTTGTTTATAAATACACAAAGTATAGCTGGATGTGGTGGCACATGCCTTTAATCCCAGCACTCCAGAGGCAGAGGCAGGCAGATCTCTGTGAGTTTGAGGACAGCCTGGTCTACATAGTGAGTTCCAGGCCAGCTGGGGCTACAGGGAGACTCTGTCTCAAAAGATCAAAATAATAATAATAAATAAATAAAAATAAATAAATAAATAAATATACAAAGTATAAATATTTCTACTTAGATGTCAAACATTCTGAAATTTCTGAAATTCAATTAAAGTGAAAATAAAATATTGTTTTTACACATTTGTTTCTTTGTTTGTGTATATGTGTGGGTGCATGTGTGCCACATGAGTGTGAAGGTCAGAGGACAACCCACCATGTGGACCCCAGGGATCAAACTCCAGTCATCAGGTTTGGTGGCACTCTTACTGAGCCATTTCACCTGCCTAAAATACTGTTTTTTAAAAAAGGAATAGCTGAAACTGGAGAGATGGCTTAGTGGTTAAGAGCACTGACTGATCAGGCCTCCACAGGCATTGCATGACACGGATGCACTTACCTACATGCAGGCATTATACCCATACACATGAAATAGAAATAAAATATTAAAAAAAAAAAAAAAGGAATAGCCAGGCTTGGTGGCACATGCCTTTAATCCCAACACTCAAGAGGCAGAGGCAGGCAGATTCTGAGTTCAAAGCCAGCCAGCCATGGCTACATAGTGAGACCCCGTCTTTAAGAAAAATAAAAGGAGGGGATGCCATTGTGATGAACCTGAGTGCAGTCCCTGGAAACCACATAAAGATGGAAGGAGAGAGCTGACCCCACAAAGTTGTCCTCTGACCTCCACATATGCTCCATGGCATCCCTGATGAGATCTCTCTCTCTCTCTCTACCAGCCACCAAGGCTAATGACCTGAGTTTGATCTCCCAGCCCCTCCTAGTGGAAGGAAGAAATCGAGTCTTACTCTCCCTCCTCTGACCTCCACATAAGCTCCATGGTACCCAATGATCTCTCTCTGTCTCTCTCTCTGTCGTCCCCCCCCACTTTTAAAAAAGGAATTCTGTGAGGGCAAAGAAAATGAGAAAGGGATTAGAAGACCATAAAAGAGAAGTGAGAAATAGGTGCAATACATAGCCATCATAATAAAACAAGTAATGATTTTAAAGATTTGTTTTTAATCATATGTGTGTTCATGGGCATGTGAGTGCAGGTGCCTATAGAGACCAGAAGAGGGTATTGCATCCCTTGGAGCTGGAGTTGGGAGCTGCAATTGTGAGTCATCAGATGTGGGTTCTGGGAATCAAACTCTGGTCTCTTTTGCAAGCTCAGTCTGTACTCTTAACCATTGAACCATCTCTCCAGCCACAGTAATGATTTTTTTTTTTTAAAGTTCTGATACAGCTGTATTGAGAGGATGAGGAGACAGTTGAGACCAACAAAGGAAACTATAGAAGAAGATGAGGTAATACTTGAAATTAGGGGAGGAAAATCAAGATATATAGACACACACACACACACACACACACACACACACACACACACACTAATATGTAGAAAACTGGAAATAAATACCAGAGGAAAAACAACCGAAAGAGCTTTGTTCCCTTGGGTAATGGGATTCAGATGGGTTGGAGTAGGGCCGAGATACTTAACAGAAAATTGTGGATGCTTTTTTAAAAAATGATTACTCTGATTTTTTTAAAAAAAAAATTGTTTTGGTCTTTTTGAGACAGGAACTCCCTGTAGCCCCAGCTAGCCTGGAACTCACTGTGTAGACCAGGCTGGCCTTGA
>NW_008342393.1:3754668-3828795 GCF_000622305.1 Nannospalax galili | reverse complement strand
TCTGCCTCTGGAGTGCTGGGATTAAAGGCGTGTGCCACCACACCTGGCCTACTTTGACTTTTTCGAGATGAGTTTTTTTTATATTTATTATTTTTATTTTATGTGTACAAGTGTATTGCCTGCATGTATGTGAGTGTACTCATGTCGTGCAATGCCGCGGAGGTCAGAAGAGGGCTTTGAATTCCCCTGGAACTGGAGTTAAAAGACAGTTTGTAGCTGCCATGTAGGTGCTGGGAATCGAACCCGGGTCCTTTGCAAGAGCAGTCAGTGCTCTTAACCGCTGAGCCATCTCTCCAGCCCCCAAGTTTATTGTTTTTAAGTCAACCTCAAGCCAGGCATGGTAGGTAGCACATGCCTGTAATTCCAGTATTAGGAGACTGAGGCAAAAGATTGGACTGGACCACAAACTCCCTGTCAGCCTGGGCTACATAGCAAGACCTTATCTCAACAACCAAATGATCTAAAAATAAAAATTGATCGATTAGTTAAAAATCAAACTCAAAGTTTTGCACTAGGTATAAGCAAAAATAATGAGTAATTAGCTTTCTGTAGGACCCATGCACATGGCAGGCTCTTGGCAGACACCAGCTCCATTCCTTTTGTCAGCTACATGGCGTAGTGCTCGCAGTAGCACTTGTATAACTCAGCAGTACAAAGCATGACACAAACAAATGGTGTGCCTTTTTTTTTTTTTTTCAAATGGACGGTTTTATTTTTCTTGGAACCATATCAACTTGATGGTTACTGATTCTCAGAATTTTGATTTCTCTGTAACTGACACATGAAAAACTGCCCAGTTATTGAGTGGATCTAGTGAGCTATGCATGCAGCAAATTTCAAAATGCCTATCAGTTTTGAACTTACTCCCATAGTCCTGAAAGCAATTATATCTACAGTTCATTTATAATTAAAGCCAGAGTATTTTTCTTTCTATGGTTATATCCAGTTAGCTGCTTTCTTTCTGTGGTCTACATTGCCTGTCCTGCCTTGGTTCATGGACTCTTAGTGTGGTGAATATACTGTGAAAAAAAAAAAACACAGCCCATCTGCATCTCTTGAGTGTTTCATGACCTCTTGTCTAACTAGACTGTGAATGTCATGCGGACCAATAAGCATCGAAGATGTTAGATGTCATGCAGTAGTAGATATTTCTCACTAAACCTGTACTATGTGCTAGGCACTTGGCTAAGCTTTGAAAATCTTTTAGTGAACTGGACAGATGTGGCTCTTGGCATGATAGAATGTACCTGACTGAAAACGGAAACTCATGCAAGCCTGTAAAATAACGGCCCATGCCAGAGCATCCGAGAAGTATAAATCATTATGTATCTATGAAGTTTAATAATTTTAAACTGTGTTTGTTATGATAAATGCATGACCTAGGAAGGAAATGGTGGTGTCTGATTTTTTTTTTTCTCATTGTTTCTGTTTGTAGATAAGATGTTCCAAGTCCCTTGCAGCTCTCTTTAGAAGAAAATCAGTAGTGCTCTGCTCTTACTGTGACACCAGCCCTGCCTGACCCACCTAGGCTTTGGTGCTGTGATGTTGGAAGAATGCACACAGGCTCCAGGAGTTTCTGTTTCTCACTCAAATGGTTCTCTGTGGATGGAGAAAGATTTGAGTCTCAATAATTGCCCTATTTCAAAGCTATTTCTCTATAGTCTGAACTGATTAACAAATTGAACCACTTACCAATGAGCCACACAGCTAGTTCTTGTCAGGAACTGGTTGAAACCTGTGTGGTGCATGCAGCAGGAATGGCACAGGAAGAGAGCCGCCGTGGTCAGGCGCCATCCACCTTCTACCATGGTGCCAGCCAAGAACTCGACCTGTCCACCAAAGTGTATAAGAGGGAGTCTGGAAGCCCTTATTCTGTGCTAGTGGACACCAAGATGAGCAAACCGCATCTCCACGAGACAGAGGAACAGCCATATTTCAGGGAGACAAGAGCAGTGTCTGACGTGCGTGCTGTCAAAGAAGACCGGGAGAATTCTGATGACACGGAAGAGGAGGAAGAGGAAGTCTCTTACAAAAGGGAGCAGATCATAGTGGAGGTAAACCTTAATAATCAAACGTTAAATGTATCTAAAGGGGAAAAGGGTGTCTCTTCTCAGTCCAAAGAGACTCCTGTTCTTAAGACAAGCAGTGAGGAGGAAGAGGAAGAGAGTGAGGAGGCCACCGACGACAGCAATGACTACGGGGAGAATGAAAGGCAGAAGAAAAAGGAGAAGCGAGTGGAGAAAGTGAGCGTCACACAAAGGCGAACTCGGAGAGCTGCCTCTGTTGCTGCAGCCACCACTTCCCCGACGCCCCGTGCCACACGAGGCCGTAGGAAGAGCGCAGAGCCGCCCAAGCGTAAGAAGCGGGCCACCAAGGAGCCCAGAGCACCAGTCCAGAAAGCTAAGTGTGAAGAGAAAGAGACTCTGACCTGTGAGAAGTGCCCCAGGGTGTTTAATACTCGCTGGTACCTGGAGAAGCACATGAACGTTACTCACAGGCGTATGCAGATCTGTGATAAATGTGGCAAGAAGTTTGTCCTGGAAAGTGAGCTGTCCCTTCACCAGCAAACAGACTGTGAAAAAAACATTCAGGTAGGTCTCATCACCGAGAGGGCAAACTTTCCAGGATAGAACCTGGCTGTTCAGATTCATCTGGTGTCTGCCCAAGAGAATAAATACAATAGAGGCTGAAGGGACAGAGTTCACCAATTTGTCATTTTAGACGCTGCTGCTTGGGTCTTTTCAAAACCAAGGCTTAACCCTGTATTTCAAAAGCATTATACTTAACTGACGCTGGACTAGTGGGAACCCAGGTACACTGGAAGGGGGATCTGTTATAGATGATTGACCAGGACGTAAAGTCAGCACCGACTTTGCACTGAAAGTCACTGTTGTAGAACCTGTGAGATAATTCATTCTGGCATCTTCGGTCAAGGTGGGAGATATTGAGTAAAGGTCAGGAGTAGAGAAAGGTTCCTTTCCATTTAAAAGGATGCCAGATTCTAGTGCAGCTGATGGGGACAGAAACCATAATGACTCAGACCTGTGGAAATGGAAGATCTCCAGGAGTGAGTTTGCTGTCACCAGTGGAGAGATGGCAACACTAAATTTGTCAAGAGGCAAGCCCATGGGAATATGCCAACTCTAAACAGAGGCTGAGCTGTCTGAAAATGTTGCTTACCTGGCAGTAGGGTTACATAATGCTGCTGTACAGTATTGTTAAGGTAACAAAACTTGGTATTAAAACCAGGCTGGTGTCCTGGAAGGACTGTATTGTGAGAGGTTAAGGGGTGTGTAATTTCATTGTGTTGAACGGATTGCCGCTACATTGATTTGCACATATGTTTGTATGTTAATGGCTGTTCATACCAGGTAAGTTTGTTATGTCTTTATAAGATACGTACAATAATCTATCATATTTAAGCTTAACCTTTTAAAAGATAAATTGTTTTACCTTTGGTCTGGGGAATGCTAATATTTGTGGTCTCCTTTAATTTTTTCTGTTCTTCAGTTGCTTTTATTCAACAACTGAGATAAGTGCCTTACTTTAAAAGAGATTTTTAAAAAATCTGCTGTTGATTTTTCAATTGTGACTCACTAAATAAAAGAAGACTGTGCCGCTGTTTGCCAGCAGCTGCCTGGGCATGAATTGATTGCAGGTGTCAGTTCAACAGAGCGTGGTATGGTACTGCACCCTAGAGGTCAAACTTGGATTCAATAACAGCTCCTCACTGAGAAGATGTCCCTCATCTATATCCATGGGGTTTGCTGATTCAATAACAGCTCCTCACTGAGAAGATGTCCCTCATCTATATCCATGGGGTTTGCTTGATTGTGTGGTTGGTTGGTTGGTTTGTAACTTACAGAAAATAATGGATTATTTTTTTATGAGCTTCTGTGCTTTTCCTCATCATGGTATGTTTAAACTTGTGCTTATTAGATTTTGTGAGTTCTGTCAAATGAAAACAGTTCACATTCCTAAAGAACACTGTGCTTCTTTTTGAATACAGATCTTAATAATCCTGGAAACATCATAACAAGTAAAAATTAAAACCGTTCCCCCAAAGGCGGCTTCTAGAGGGAGCCTGTCCTTTCCTAGAGCAGTGTTCAGCCGGTGGCCCGTCTCTCAGCTCTTCTCTGGGTCTTGTTTCCTGCAGTGACAGTGAATCCCAGAAGCCTTCACTTTAAGAAAACCCTTACCTGTTCATTCCACAGAGCCTAATGGGTCAAGAGCTTTGTGGTACTGTTTTCTTTATTTAGTTATGCTTTATGCCTGGGTAGTCAGGCTGTAAATGTGCCATAACTCAAGGAATGAGGCAGTGTGACTCTTCAGAGAAATCTGGAACTGGGCTATGGAAAAAGGGAGAATGGTATGACAGTTTAGAACTTACATTAACTTCTGCTAGAGGGAAATGTTAACAGAGTAAATTAGATTTATTTGTGTTACTGAATTCTTTAAGATGTGTATTCTAAGGCATAAGAATATACTACTATAGATCTATAACTATTAATATATCTTGTCTTTATTTATGCTGATTTAAAATTAATTTGTGTTCTCTGGTAAATACCTCTTAATCACATGGCATCCCAGGTAGAGGAGGCAGCCTCACTTGTTGATCCATGTGGTAAACAAGCCTGAAGGTTCTAGCAGGGTATGCTAGCATACACCTGCAATCCCAGCACTTGGGAGATGAAGGCAGGAGGATTATGATTTGAGACTGGCCTTAAATAGCGAGTTTGAGGCCACCCCAGATTGGGGACTGTGTCTCAAAAGCAAACACAGGAAAAACAAAACAAATGAATAAACACCAAACAACTTGAGTGTTCTTTTCAGAGGTGTAGACCTAACGGGTAGTAGCAGTCAGTTCTTTGTTGTTGG
The DNA here is from genome assembly GCF_000622305.1 of Nannospalax galili. Lineage (NCBI taxonomy): Eukaryota > Metazoa > Chordata > Mammalia > Rodentia > Spalacidae > Nannospalax > Nannospalax galili. Next base: position 3,823,917 of record NW_008342393.1, on the reverse strand, counting down.
TGACACTTTCCACTTCTTGTGTTAGTTCTTGCCATTGTTTTCATGCTCCCTAAGGGTCCCCGAAAAGTGCATCTTGGACTGTCGAATGTACAGATGTTGGTGCTGGAATCTGAATCTCAAAAATCGCTTTTGTCAGGATTCTGGCGTTGTGCCGCGAATCTAAAATACGTCCATTTCATCTGCCAGGAGGTAGTATTTTCTGCAAGTCCCAGTAAATAAAGATTATTTCTGTTTATCCTGCTCAGTGTGTTTCCTGTAACAAATCGTTCAAGAAACTCTGGTCCCTTCATGAACATATCAAGATTGTCCATGGATATGCAGAAAAGAAATTTGCTTGTGAAATTTGTGAGAAGAAATTCTATACCATGGCTCATGTGCGGAAACACATGGTTGGTAAGTTTTTCAGCTTCTCTTCTCTCACACCTGTAACGTGCTTTAGTGTGCTTTCTGCTCAGGATCGGGCAGGGCATGTGGAACTGCCATACTTAATCAGTTTTGGCATGTTGAGACTAAATGTGACATGTCTTTAGTAAGCATCACCAAATTGGATGGTGTAGTCTTCCCCACCCAGATTCTGTTTCAACATTGCTATTTCATTTCTCTTTGGAACATTACTATTAAAGTGCCACAAGGCAGAAGTAGAAAATTAAGAGGGCATAGTTGCCTTACTGTGTAACCTCTGTCTTTTCCAGTTTGAGCTTTTTGGTGGAATGGTTTTGAGTGTAAGTGCATTCTGTGTTGCAGCACACACAAAAGATATGCCATTTACATGTGAAACCTGTGGAAAGTCTTTCAAGCGCAGTATGTCACTCAAGGTGCACTCCTTGCAGCATTCTGGGGAGAAGCCCTTCAGATGTGAGGTAAGGAACAAGCAACACACAGACCAGGCCAGGGTCCAACCTTGTGCAAATGATGCAGCAGTGAAAACGGGCAAAAGGTGCAAGACACAAAGGCTGCGGGCCACTGAAGCTTCAGGTGTGTGCCAAGCTTTTCATGCTGGCTCACCACTAAGAAGAGAACAGTCCTACAACACACAGTTGACTTTCTCTTGGGATAACTTGGGAACCATATGCAGTATCTTACTTTCCTTTCTCAGTGATTCAGAGATGTTGAGTCTGCTCCAGTGACAATTATATAAGAAAATTTCCCTTGTATTCATAACTCAGCTGCAGAAACAGCAAACCCAGATAACTGACATAAGCAGGTTGTTTTGACTACAAAAAAACCTAAGAAGTCCATTAGGGTGGGCTCGGGTAACGATCTCTACATGACATTCAACACTATCTTCTGTGTCCAATGCAGAACTGTGACGAGAGGTTTCAATACAAGTACCAGCTCCGCTCCCACATGAGCATCCACATTGGGCACAAGCAGTTCATGTGCCAGTGGTGTGGCAAGGACTTCAACATGAAACAGTACTTCGATGAACACATGAAAACACACACTGGTAAGGAGTTCTTGGGAAAGATATAGACAGATAGGTCTCAAATACTTGTTGATAATCATCTGTGCTGTGGGTCTGCCTTTTTAAAAACCCCTAAACTTTTTTTTTTTTTGTCTTTTGTCTTTTTAAAACAGAGTCTCCCTGTAGCCCCAGCTGACCTGGAACTCACTTTGTAGACCAGGCTGGCCTGGAACTCAAAGACATCTGCCTGCCTCTGCCTCTCCAGTGCTGGGATAGTAAAGGCATGCACCACCAGGCCTGGCTTAACTGTTCTTTTCTTGTTTGTTTTTCTTGAGGTAAAGTCTTTATATAACCAAAACTGGCCTCAAACTCACAGCAATCCTTCTGCCTTGGCCTCCCAAGTGCTGGGGTTAGAGGTGTGTATTACCATACCTGAGGCACAAATTTGCATTCTAAGAAAATTTCACTTTACATAAACCTGATATGTAAAAATATAAATTATAAATTTGTAATACTGAAAGTCTTTTGTTGTTGTTGTTGTTGTTGTTGTTGTTGTTGTTTTTTCTTAGATCTTTTTGAAATGGGCTCCTGTAGCCCTAGCTGGCCTGGAACTTGCTATGTAGACCAGGCTGGCCTCCAACTCACAGAAATCCACCTGCCTCTGCCTTCTGAGTGCTGGGAGTGCCACCACGCCCAGCTTTTATTTTTAAAAGAATTATTTGTGAGTGTTAATTTTTTAAATTTTATTTATTATTTTTATTTTATGTGTATGAGTGTATTGCCTGCATGTATGTGAGTGCACCCGTATAGTGCAATGCCGCAGAAGTCAGAAGAGGGCTTAGGATTCCACTGGAACTGGAGTTAAGGACGGTTCGTAGACGCCATGTGGGTGCTGGGAACTGAACTCTGGTCCTTTGTAAGAACAATCAGTGCTTTAACTGCTGAGCCATCTCTCCAGCCCCATGAGTGTTTTTTGTTTTTTTTTTTTAATTTTTTTTGAAACAGAGTGTCTTACTATAGCCCAGGCTGGCCTGGGACTCATGGCGTCCTCCTGCCTTGGGCTCCCAAGTACTAGGAGTACAGGTGTGTGCCCTAATTCCCAACTATGAATGCCTTTTAATTACAGGTTGCTTTAGGACATTGGATTCTTACTTGGGGTTCAGGAACTCCTAAAACATTGTTTTGTATATATGTGTATGTTACTTTTCTAAGGGAAGGACCTGGGCCTTAGAAATCTGAGTGTTTCAATAGAGGATCTTCTCGCTATTCTTAAAATTGATTAGATTTGATTTACCAAAATTTGCCACCTCTCAGGAATACATCCATTCAGTGGAGTTAGAAAGTTTTACCCCTCTGTGTGTCTTTAGGGGCATGCACTCCATAGCATCAATTTGAATCTTGTAGCATTTGATTGTCCTGCTTCCAGGGAATGGGCTAGAACAGCAGCTCCTATTACAAACACAGCTAGACTTAATGCTCTAGAATTAACCATCTTGACACAAATTGAAAAACATGAAACATTTTAGGTTTCTAAGCAAAATTAAATCATAAGATTCTTGATTCTCTTAATTTACAGAGTAACAGAGCTGGAAAGCACAGGAGGCTCTTGCTTAGCCTGCTATTCTTTTGCTTAAGCAATAGTGAGGAAATCCAGCCATGGCTGGGTGGATCACTTCAGCTCCTGTTTCTCTGTTGAAAAATATTTGCCTGGTAGCTTGCAGTCTCATTCAAAGTAGAGCATCCTCAGACTTTAAGTAGTAGGCTAAGTAAAGTCATAAGAGTTCCTCCCTGTAAGATGTGAAAAGGTAAGAAAAAAAGGTAAGAAAAAAATGGAGGCTGGAGAGATGGCTCAGCAGTCAAGAGCACTAGCTGCTCTTGCAGAGGACCCAGGTTCAATTCCCAGCACCCACATGGCAGCTACGAACCATCCTTGACTTCAGTTCCAGGGGAATCTGAAGCCCTCTTCTGACCTCTGAGGCATTGCACGACACGGATGCCCTCATATACATGCAGGCAATACACTTATACACATAAAATAAAAATTATATATATGCACATATATATGTATATATATGAAAAAAATGTGAAGACACACCCTCAGAGTATCTAGCAGATGCTTTACTTAAACTTGGTGGCTCTTGGATAGGCTCTTGGTTCAAGTGAATCCTTTTAGAATTCTTTTTTTCTCCCTTCTGTTTTTGACAGAAAAGTATGGAACTAGACAGACTATAAGTGTTTTTGAAAGCAGGTGTGTCATGTTTGTACACAAGTGCTTAGTACACGGTACTTGGTAAATGCTGAGCAAGTGAAATGCCCTCCAGCTCTGCAGTCTCTGCTTCTGCATCCCCTGCTCTCTGCAGTCTCCTTTGTGCTTGCTTCTTGCCTCCTCCTCATCCTCTTCCTCCTTCTCTTCTTTTCTCTTGCTTTGTTCATATTTGTAAAAGTACATATTATAAAATCAAAGTTTATAATTTGTGAGGCTGGGAAGATGGCTCAGTTGATAATAGCACTTGCCTCACAAGTGTGAGGACCTGAGTTCAATTGCCAGAACTCATAGAAAAAGCCAAGGCCACCTGTAATCCAGCCATGGTGAGAGGGGAGGTAGAGACAAGTGGGTACCTAGGGTTCCCTGGCCTTCTGGCCTAGCCTACTAGGTGAAGTTCTGGACCATGAGTGACCCTGTCCCAAACACAGGGTGAACACACATGGCACACAGGGGCAGCCACTCACATACATACACATACATGTGCTGAGAAAGAGAGAGAGAGAGAGAGGAGAGAGAGTAATTTTATTAATTTTTAGGCAAGGTCTCATGTGTCCCAAGCTGGCTTCAAATTTGCTATCCTGAAGATGATCTTAAACTTCTATTCTCTTGACTCCACCTCCTGAGTGCTGGGATTATGGATATACGCTACCATGCCTATTTTTACGCAGTGCTTGGAGCCCAACCCAGGGCTTTATACATGCCAGGGCAAGCACTCTACCAACTGAGCTATATCCCTAGCCCCAAAAGTTTCTATTTTGTGATTATTTAGTTATGGGATAAAATTTTATGTTCATTATTCTTCGGCCAGTAGTAAGCTGAACACTTCTGTTTCTTCCAAAGCAATGCAATTTACTTACATTTTTATCTTTCCAAATAAAAGAGTAATACAGCTGGGCATGATGGCATGATGCCTTTAATCTCAGCTCACAGGAAGTCAGCTCTGTGAGATCAAGACCAGACTGGTCTACATAGCAAGTCCCAGGCCAACTGGAGCTACAGGGAGACCCTGTCTCAAAAACAAAGCAAAACAAACAAAAAAGTACTACATACTTCTTAATATGTTAGAAAAAAAATGGGGCTGGAGTAATGGCTCAGCAGTTAAGAGCACTGGCTGCTGGTGCAGAGGACTCAGGTTTGATTCCCAGTACCCACATGGTAGCCAACAACCATCTTTAATTCCAGTTCCAGGAGATCTGATGCCCTCTTCTGACCTCCTTGGGCGTTGCACAATATGGGTGCAGTTAACATCATGCAAACAATATGCCCGTACATGTGAATATAAAATATTTAAAAAATGTTAGAAAAATAAAATGTATTAGAAGCTATGAAAATTAGAAACAAAACAAAATCTTACCACATGTAGAACACCAAGTATTAACCAAATGTTAACATTTAACCTATTTTTAAAAATCCTTCCAAGGGCTAAGAGTATAGCTCAGTAGTAATACAGCATAAGAGTATAAGACCCTAGATTCAGTAACCAGCACTGCAAACAAAAGGAAATTTCCAGTTCTTAGTATACATAATTGACAAATACAGTACTTAGTGTGTGCATGTGTTCATGCATATAGTAATAAAATTGGGTCTTTATACTCTACTGTAACCTCCTTTTTAACCTACTATATCATGTCATTACCAGTAATATAATTTTAATGGCCATGTGATAGCCCTCGAAATGTGCCACGAAAGCAACCATCATTTATGCACAGATATGCCAGGGATTATCTTAAGTGCTTTGCATTCATTATCTCATTAATTAGCATAGCCTTTATAACAGCCCTATAAAGTAAAGTATGTTTTTGCCATTTATTTTGTTAATTCCCTATTGGACATTTAGTTGTTTCTGTTTCCAATTTTTAAAAAATACTTATTTTTATGTGTATGAGTGTATGCCTGTATCATACAATGCCCTCAGAGGTCAGAAGAGGACATCGGATTCTCCTGGAACTTGAGTTATGGGTGGTTGTTAACCACTGTGTGGGTGCTGGAAATCAAACCTGGGTCCTCTGGAAGAGCAGTCAGTGTTCTGAACTGCTAGGCCATCTCTCCAGCCCGTTTCCAATATTTCTGTTATAAATAATGCCATGAAGCTGGATGTGGTGGTGCATGCCTCTAGTCCCAGCACTTGAGAGGCAGAGGCAGGTGGATCTCTATGAGATTGAGGCCAGCCTGATCTACATAGCGAGGGCAGGCTAGCTGGGGCCACAGGAAGATCATGTCTCAAAATAAAACTCTTTCAGATTTGATAGGTGAGAAATGGTTTCTTTTTGTACTAATTTGCATTTTAAATCATTCTGTCTGTGTGTGTCTATGTGAGTTTAATGCATGCAGATATCCATGGAGATTAGAGGGCATCAGATCCCCTGAAACTGGCATCAAGGTGGTTGTGAGCCACCTGATGTAGGTGCTGGAAACCAAACCCCATATCCTCTGCAAGAGCAGTAAGTGCTCTAATCTGCTGAGCCATCTCTCCAGCCCCTAACTTGCTGTTTTGTTGCTTTTTGAGATAGGGTCTCCCTATAGCCCCAGCTAGCCAGGAGTTCACTATGTAGACCAGGCTAGCCTCAATCTCACAGAGATCCGTGTGCCTCTGCTTCCACCTCCTGAGTGCTGGAATTAAAGGCATGTACCACCACGCCAAGCTCCCTAATTTGCATTTTTAATTACTAAGTCGAATTGAATATTTTTTCATATACTTGTTTACTATAAGTCATATGTTATGACTTATAGTAAATAATTAATACTATATTTTCTCTCCTGAATTTCTTATACCTTTTGTGTTGATCTTTCCATTATAATGCTTGAGTTTTCTTATTGCTTATAATAACACTTGATATATTAAGTATACTAGACCTTGTTTAACCCTAATATTGAAATACTTCCTGCCCGTCTGTCATCTACCTCTTAATATGTTTGTAATGGACAAACTGGGAAGGCAGTTGGATAGTGGGTTTGGACAAACCTCACCAGCAAATTGTGTAACCTCTTTTGGCTTCTAGTTTCTCAGTATTAAATAAGAATGACAACAGTGTCTAAGAGAGTAACAGGAGTTAGCTTTAGAGAAGAAAAAGGAGAAGTCATTAAAAGCTGGATGAAGTTACATTTATGGACAGCAGTCCGCTTGGGTGGGGATTAGAGCCCATTGTGGAAACTGACATTGAATGAGTTGAGTTGTTTCTCTGCAGTTAAATAGAAGTGAGGCACATCTTACCTAGAGAAGCTAACCACTGTCAGGCAGGGTTTCTAGTATGGTGTGGATACAAGGTATGTTCAAAGCCGAATATTTGCTAATTCTCTTTATGTCAAACATACTACCAAGTATGTAAGGATGAAGGGATGAATGAAAACCTGATTTCTGCCTTAAGAAGCCCACGGTCCAAAAACTAGCAGTGGTGAGGCTGACAATAACAGCAGCTAAAACACGTTGGGTGCCGATGTGCCAAGAACTGCTCTGGGTTATTTTCTTTATTTTTCAGATGAAGAAACTGAGACTCAGAGATCAGATAATTTTTCCAAGGCAGTCTTACTCTAGACTGTACACTTACTGATTCTGATAGGAATTTAATGCAGCAACTAGTAAAACAGCAGGACATGCAGGACATCCTGCATGTATGAAGCACCACTCTAGGATCCAGCTCTCTGCTTCCAGAATTGTCACTGTAACTCAGCAGTGCAAGATCAGAGGGCCTGATATGTGCTAAACAGTCCCAGTGATGTAAAATTGCCTATTTCCTATTCATTTACTTATAAATAACAAGTAGTTCAGAAGTTTTTGGGTTTTTTTTTTTGTTCGTTTTTGTTCCTATCCAAGTTCTCTACCACTGAGCTACATCTTCAGCCCAGTTTAGGACTTCATTTTTTAGATGGGTTCTCACTGTGTAGTCCTGGCTGGCTTGGAATTCCCCTTGTAGATCAGGCTAGCCTTGAATTCTCAGAGGCCTGTGCCACCATGTCTGGCAAAGTTCAGAACTCTTTCAAAAATTATATATATGTAATTTATTATTTTAAATTTTATGTGTATGAGTGTATTGCCTGCATGTATGATAGTGCATCCATGTCATATAATGGCCATGGAGGTCAGAAGAGGGTGTCAGATCCCCTGGAACTGGAGTTACCAATGGTTGTTAATTGTCATGTGTGTGGGGGGAACTGAACCCAGGTCCTCTGCAAGAGCAGCCAACACTCTTTAACCACTGCGCTATCTCTCCAGCCCCTAAAAGTTCAGAATGCTCTTTGGAAACATGCTATTTGCCTAAACCAAACTCTATATTATAAGCTAAATTATGAGAAGATTGTCAGGGATAGAGAATCAGTAAAGAAAAGTAACAGAATGATCTAAATAGTGAATACTACACTTCATTGAATCTAAGTAGCCATCAGTTGTAAGACAAACTTGATTTATATGTGGCTAATAAAATTCTGTAAATTAAACAATGGTATGTCATTGATACTATGGTACATGAGGGTTTCAGTGACATTAAAATGTGGGAGGAAATGATGTCTTAGAATTTAAAATGTTAAATTATAGCTATTTATTGAGGGCCTATTAGGGACAAGAAGGTTCAGCAGATAACACCAAACCTGACAACCTGAGAGAACCAACTCCTGAAAGTTGTTCTCCAACTTCCACACCCATGCCATGGCATCTGTGTGCCCATACAACACACACACACACACACACACACACACACACGCACGCACACACACAATAAATAAGGTAGTCAATTTAAATTTTTTTTCAAGCCCACTCGGCTGGACATGGTGACACATGCCTTAATAACAGCACTTGGGAGGCAGAGGCAGGCTGCTGTGTGCCAGTTCAAGGCCAGCCTGGTCTACATAGTGAGTTCCAGGTCAGGCCAGGGCTACATAGTAAGACCCTGTCTAAGACAAAACAAAACAGCCTACTAAATAAGGCTGCTGTGGTGAGCATGATTGAGTAGCCCTTAGGTCACAGAGTTTATGCTCAGGCTTGGAGGATAGACTAGCAAGGCTTAGGAGCAGTTTGGTGCTAAAAGCATAGTGAGTCTGGAATTCAGAGTGTCATGGATATGCAAGGGGGCCAAGAAATGGCAGATGGTAAGACATGATACTGAAGAGCAGTGAGCAGAGGCTAGATCATAGGAATCCCCCTAAGCCGTGGACTTTAAGGACAGTAAACCGTGTATGATAGTCTTTTGAGAGTTCATATGGAAAGAGGTGAGCAGGAGCAGAGATGATAAAACCAGTCAGGTAGATCAAGGGTTATTCTCAGATATGAGGCTTCATACCATTTATGAGATAGAGAATAGTGGTGGTTGGAGCAGGCTTGCTAGATAGGATAGTGAATTTAACTCTTGTTATTTTGGGATCCTTTGGGACATTGAAGTAAAAGATACCCAGTAATGGTTTAAAGCTCAAGAAAGATTTACCCCTGGAAGCTTGCACATGTGAACTTGTGGCAGTGGTGGTGTTGAGCACGGGGCCCATGTCAACTCAGTTGAGCAGGGGTCCAGATGTGAAGAGAGAAATGGGTGGCAGGCTGACACTAGAGAACTATTCGAGACTGATTGCTGCTGTGTGAGGGAGAGTATGACTTACATACATAGGATCACTAGATGGGCTGACTCTGGACACTTGCATACAAACGCCTGAATGTATAGGGCTTAGCTTGTACAGCAGAATACATGAGGCTTGGTGGCGGGGGGAAGGCATGAATGGGTGAGGGGATCTGAATTTGACTGAGAACTGTTGTATGAAGTTGCAAAAGCTCAATAAAAAAGTGAATTCAAAAAAAGAAAGATTTACGTAAGATAGATGGGTGGATTTGGGGGCTAAAGAGATGGCTCAGCAGTTAAGAACACTGGTTGTTCTTGCAGAAGACCCGGGTTTGAATCCCAGCACCCACATGGCAGCTAACAACTGTCCATAACTCCAGTTCCAGGGGATCCAGTGGCATCTTCTGTCCTCCCGGGCATTGCACATCACGGGTGCACTTACATACATGCAGGCAGTACACTCATACACATAAAAAAAAAATAATAAATATTTTTTAAAGGATAAATGGGTAGATTTCTAATGCCACCCAAGGAGATCGATGCTGAGTAGACTGGAATATTTGGGTTTGTGGGCCAGATGACTCTTCTCTTTGCACAGTGCAAAAGACAAGTAGCCAAATTCTTGTTCTCCTGCGTCTTTCTTGCAGACTCCGTTTTTATTTATAGTACCCCCTTTTTAGGCTACTTACAGTACTGTTTCTTACAGTTTAGTCAGCTTTATCTACCAGATAGAGCTCCAGATGTAGTAATATCCTTGCTTTTCTAGTTACCTTGGTGAATTTAGCTGTTACTCTGTTACATTTTATATTACCTTAGGTTTCAGAGGAACCTTAACATCAACCCTTAAGCACAATTAGGCAGTAAGGCCAAATAAATAATGAGTCAGAGTTAGGTGGGGTAATGGGTTTATGCCAAGTAAAGCCATAGAACAAAAATGTGAAAAATTTTGATAATATATTAAGGATAGGCTGGGTGTGATGGTACTCACCTTTAATCCCAGTCTGAGGCAGGTGGATCAAGGCCAGCCTGGTCTAAATAATGAGTTTCAGGCCAGCTGTGACTGTCTGAGATCAAGGCTAGCCTGGTCTGTATTATGGCAAGTTCCTAGGCCAGCTGGGGCTACAGGGAGACCCTGACCCAAAAAGAAACCAAAACAAGTAAATAAAAGATATCAATTGTAATTTGAATCATGGATTTATAGTCATTTCTACTTGCTTTGGGGATTTCTATGGTGAGTCTCATATAGCCCAGGAGGCTGTAAATTGAGATGATTAAAGAGATAGGAAAGGGAAATATTTGTTTATTCAGTAAAAATTCAGTGAATATGTGCTGTTTGTGTCTAGAAAGTTATCAGTATATCAGGCGTTTGCTCGGGCTAGACTAGTAAGAAGATTAAATCCTTTGGCTCTGTTTCTGCATGGCTGTTGCAAACTTTGAAGAGTCAAGGACCATCTTCTAGGGGTATAATAGGATATCAAATAGGTATATTTTTAAAACATTTTTTTGAGCCAGGCGTGGTGGCATATACCTTTAATCTCAGCAGAACCAGGCAGATCTCTGTGAGTTCGAGGACAGCCTGTCTACATAGTGAGTTCCAGGTCAGCTGGAGCTACAGGGAGACCCTGTCTCAAAAAATACCACCCCCCAAAAAACCAGAAATTTGGGGGCTGGAGAAGATGGCTCAACGGTTAAGAGCACTGGTTGGTCTTGCAGAGGGCGTGGGTTTGGTTCCCAGCACCCACATGGTGGTTAACAGCCATCTGTAATTCCATTTCCAGGTACTCCAATGCCCTCTTCTGACCTCTGTGGGCATTACACACATGCAGGCAATATACTCACACACATAAAATAAAAATAGTAAAATATATTTTTTAAAAAATCCACACTTTTTTGTAGTCCAGTCCTGTATCCTAGGCTCAGGAAGTTAAGACAGGAGGATTACCATGAATTTGAGCCTAGCCCAGATGCCATAGTGATTACTAGACTAATCAGGGAGGAAGACCCTATCTGAAAAAAACCAAACAAATACATTTTATTAAATAAGTAAGTCATGTTTTATTTCAGCAAAACAGAAATACAAGCTTTAAAAATAACATTACCCATAATCTCATTACCTAGAGGCAATCATTGTCAACAATTAATGTATTTCTTTCCATTTCTTTTCTATGCATATTTTACTTTAAGGTAGATACTAGTGTACATATATTTTCATAACTTGCTTGTTTTACTGTACTAATATATTTTAGATTTTTAATATAGATTTCATATTAATAATTATATTTCTATACTTGGTAAATTGTTTCTAATAGCATTTTCTATCAGCTGGATATAGATTTTTTTTTTATAATTACATTTGTATTGTTGGAGGAGTACACACTCGTGAGATGACACATAGGTGGAGGTTGGGACCAACTTTTGAAAGGCAGTTCTTTTCTACTATGTGGATTGTGGGGATCAAACTCAGCAGGTTGTCAGACTTGACAGCAAGTGTTTTTACCCACTTAGCCATCTCACTGGCTTGTATTTGAAGTTTTAAAGATGTTTAGGGGGGAAAGAAAAAAAAAGATGTTTGGGGGAAAACTGGGCATGGTAACACAAACCTGTAATGCCAGCACTTGGGCGGTAGAGGCAGGAAGATCAGAAGTTCAAAGACATCCTTGGCTACATAGGATATTTGAGATGAGCCTCTGGGATACATGAGACCCAGTCTCAAAAGGGAGGAAAATGATTGGTGGTCCCAGGGGGTTTGAGTCACACCTGTAATCTCAGTACTCTAGAGGCTAAGGCAAGAGAGCTTCAGTTTCAAACCAGCCTTAGCTGCAGGTGAAACCCTGTCTGAAAACAAAAACAAAACAAAACAAAAAACAATTGGGGGTCGGGGGAGAATATGGATCAAAAAGTAAAAGCAAAAGCAAAATTCATCCAGAAGGATGAGCATGAGTCATGGTAAAGGGCCTGCAGTGAGGAGTGCATCATGGAAAGCAGACATGTAATGAGATGGTACCTGCTGGCAGGGAGGGGACCCATCCTGACTCAGTCCCATCTCTCAGGAAGTAGGTCAGGGTTCTAAGAAGCCTCAGTGGAAGAGGGCAATAGGAGATTCAACTTTCTACTAGAATGAAAAAGAAGAAATTGGACCAACCTGCCAGTGAAGACATCTTTGATTCAGTTATGAAAAAAAATAATACATTCCTTCATGTATGCAGAAAAGCACCCAGGGTGTGAGGTGTGGTGGTTTCTGTTAGCAGCACAGACTCTAGAGCTAGACTTTAGAGTTCCCAACTTTGACCCTTCCTAGCATATAACCTTGGTCAAGTCTCTTAAACTTACTAGCTTCATACTGTTGCTGTGAGGTGGAGACTACCAGATGCAAAGTGATTAGAGCCTGGTGCCCAGTAAGGCCTAATCCAGAGTAGGAGCTTGCCCACTGCATGGAAAGGGAGCCCTAGTTGAAATGACCATGGATTCTCACAGCAGGAGTTAACTTAGACATGACAGGGCTAGGCCATGACCTGTTCTCTTCCTCCCTCATCTTCTGCCCCCCTCTGCCCCACCCTCTTCTACTTCCCCTGCCATCATAGAAGGCTGTAAGTTGTATTTGTGTCTGCTTGTGGTTTGTTAAGTCCCAGTTTGGGGGACTCTTCTGTGGCATTAGAATTATGCAGTGCGATGGGGAGAGCATGTGGAGTGGCAGGAACATCTTTACACCTGCACATCAGCCATGTTTGTCTGTGCCTATCGCAGGAGAGAAGCCCTTTATCTGTGAAATCTGTGGCAAAAGCTTCACCAGCCGCCCCAACATGAAGAGGCACCGCAGAACTCACACAGGCGAGAAGCCCTACCCCTGTGACGTGTGCGGCCAGAGGTTCCGCTTCTCCAACATGCTCAAGGCCCACAAGGAGAAATGCTTCCGGGTGACCAGCCCAGTGAACGTGCCCCCGCCCCCAGCCGTCCAGATGCCCCTCTCCTCCGCCCCAGCCGCGCCTGCTCCTGCGGTGCCCAACACAGCCGCCAGCCCGGCCTCAGCGGTCAGTATGAACCCGGCAGGCGGTGCGCTTCCCCCACGGCCTGTTCCGCACCCCTTCTCTCACCTGCACATCCACACGCACCCGCACCATGCGCACCACCTCCCCATCCCGCCGGTGCCTCACCTACCCCCGCCTCCAGCCCTCTTCAAGAGTGAGCCCTTAAACCACAGAAGCCAGAGTGAGGACTCCTTTCTGCGGCACCTGGCAGAGAAGAACAGCACGGCCCAAGCCCAGCATCATTAGCACCAGCTGGAGTCTTATCCCCATGGTGAGTTGGCAGAAGGGGATCCACTGTGCCCCTCTGGGGCACAACCTCCTGCAGGGCCTTCGCCATTGTCTGGATGGACCATCAGACTGACCCAAGGGAGTGAACAGGACACCCTTGAGCCGACTGGGACTGCCCTCTCATCGGGGGAACCACCCAACTAAAGCCCAATTTGTTTGCATTTTCTGATGACTTTTATAAATTTCAAATACTCAGACTTGTGGGGTTTTATAATTTCATATCAGTGGATGAGGTATGCTTGCTTTTATATCCTGGACGTCTCCTCAAAGAGGAGACAGGCCTGGTTTCCTTTGTACTAATCGGGAAGGCTGTGAGATTAACCCAGAGCATTAATTGTATCACTGTGTATTGTAATGAATTCTTTTAAGCTTTTGGTGCTGGCTGTAGAGTTGAGCTGGGCCATGTTTCACAGAATATCAAGCATTATAGAGAAGATGGAAATTCTCTTCTTTGTGTAGCTCTTTTAACGCACTCTTTATTTTACTACAGAAATTATTTTAGAGTTTTTGTATAGACTTCTTTAGTAGTCTGTTTCTAAAATGAAATGTATTTCAATAAGCGGTGTAATTTTTTCAGTGTAGCTAAACCATGTTGTAAAATAGAAAAATTTTTATAATCATCAAAATGTGATTCTTAAAGATGCATATAATAACTTCTATTTCAAATTTATTCTTACATCCGTACAACTCAAAGGTGCTTCAGCGATTAGATGTATCTGAGAGGGTCGCCAGTCAAGGTTACTGGGAAAGCAAGGTTCGTAAGTACTCAGTAATTTGAAAATCTGTGCTCGGCACTCAGATGTCTGTCAGGCTCGCTGACATGCTGCTGCCCTTCCTATTCTTTGTGCATTCAGTGGGGTGGGGTGTTGTACTGGAGTACAGTCCTTTTGTGGGGTGGTCACAGAAAGCTTGTGTGTTGGAGAATCTGAGGAACGTTGTGTGTACCTTCAGAAGCAAGAAGCAAAGATTGCTTCCTCCTTGTCACATTTGTTTCTCACTTCCCTTCTGAACTGTGTTCATGTTCAACTGTTAGGGGAACACAAATTGGAATCTCTTGAGGGTGCTCTATTTTCCTAGAATTGATAGGAGAAACTAAAACGGTAAACCGAAATCACAAACATGATGCTAATATAACTGAGAAGCTTGGCTGGGAGGACGAATTATAAGTTTTAAAATGTCTGTGATGCTTAATTATATAGGTATGCCCACAACCAGGGTATATAAACTATTTAAATTGTAGTGAGAGGAAGCCCCCAAGTTTTAAATTTATTAATTATACAGAAGCTGATTATACAGAAGGCTAAAGAGAAGGGCTAACATGTTGGTTCCATTTAGCTGACCAGATTTATCCAGACTGTAGAGCTACAAATGTTATACTTTTTCATCTCATAGAGCTGAGTTCCAAGAGTGGGTCACTTACCTTCCTACATCACTCTGTTTTTAGTCTCAGAATTCTTTTATTTCTCTTTCCTCGGGCTCTTAAATCATTGCCTGAATCAGAACCTTGGCTTTTATTTATTTTTTATTTTTAATATTAAATGTGCAGATATGCGTCAAGCACTTTTTTCTGGCCAGTTAGCTCTGTAGCAGGGAAAAGCGGAACTCTTGTTGAGGTTAGGCTCCTATTTTTAAGCAACACTCTATATCAGTTTTTGGTTTAGTATTTCTAGATTTTCTCCAGTTTTGCCTTTGTCTTCTGTAATGCATAGGAAAATTTTGTACCAGACGGAAAAGTATCTCAGGACATACTTTTCTTTACCAGATTCTGGTTGTATGTTTTAATGAATGGTATTTTTACTATTGAATACATTCTTTGAGCCCCCACATACGCAAGCCAATAAGGAAGTTCAATTCCTTTGCTTCTGGCTGTTAAAACATTGGAGGCTTTCTCCTGTTACCTCCACAATCTCCTTTGTATCCCATGTAAATCCACGCTTTTATGAAGACCTATCATTATTTCATGGTCAAGCCTGTAATATTAAAATATTTTCTCAAAAGTTATAAATGATAGTTTAGTTTATTGGTTATACCTTACTTTGTATTAAATAAATTTACCATATTGGGCAGAGATTCTGAATTCTAGACTTGAAGCCGTTGAGTCACCCATTTTATGTTTCTATCATGATTACACACTGGGAAATTCAGGTACTTATCTTTGATTTTTTTTTTTATTCAGATAGCTATAGCCATAAGAAAATATCTGCTACATAGGAAAACCAGTAGTAAGTGAAGTAAGTAATAACCATCACTATCCTTAACAGAAGAAAAAAAATAAGGATTTAAAAATGAGTAAGAATTGTCACAGAATAATTCTTATTGAATTGTATTGTGGAACAGTCTAGAAATGCCAATTATTTTTTTCCTGGATAAGTATAAACTTCCTTGACCTGGGATGTGTAGTCTTCAGGAAAACTGCTCTAAAAATAATTCCTCATCAGTGTCATATATGAATAATGAAATACAGTCATACCAGTAATGCTTCTGAATATAGGAACCGTAGGATTAAGCCTTAAACATGTACCTGCACCAGGTTTAACTTGCTGAAGACTCAAACTCAGGGTTGAAAATGTGCTTGGGATCTGCTGCTAAGATAAAAGTTTCATTAATGTGGTATGTTCTATCCACATATGCTGCAGTAGTACCCCAGGAGTTCTGCAAAATCTGTTACCTACTTACCTGTTTAGGAAAAAAGACCTATGGAAGAGTCTGAGTTCTCAGCCTTTATCTGTACTTGTGTTTTGTAAAGACACAGGCCACATTTCAGAATTACATAGATAACAAATTGAGTATGTTTCTCATTACTGTCTTCAAAGGCTTGTATCACTGTAAGGATCACTTATTTGAGGAGAATTCCCCCAAGGACTTTTTGTGGTTGTTTGTTGAGAAAGGGTCTCACTAAATACCCAGGCAGGCCTTGAATTCCCTAAGTAGTTGAGGCTGGTCTCGAACCCATGTCCTCCCCATACTCACACCTCAGCCTCCCAAGTACTGGGATTATGGGCACTGCTCCACTATGCTCAGCTTCCATAAGGAATTTTTTGAGTTGGCATTCCATTTTTGGAGGTTTGTTTGTACATCTGTTCTCACGGGGTTATCATTTGAATATAAACTGCTCTTTAGCCTTGTGAAAGGCTGCTGCTCTCCCAGACTGAGTCAGGTAGGCTCATACTGGGTTCAATTTTTAAATTTTGAGGAGAATAAAAGATGAACCATTTAAAGGCATGTGGCTTCATTTTTATGTGGTTTTTTTTCCACTTGATTCTGATTTTTAGTAAGTAAAGAAGTCTACACATAAAACTTTAATGAACTTTGAAGAAACTTTTGAAAATTATCCTCATGTGCTTTCATAGTAACTGTTCTGAGTGAGTTTTCCACAGTTCCACACTTTCCGATGTTTCGGGTGTTAGCCCTAGCCTTTAATGGCTGTGCCAGCTCTCCAGCCCAACTGGCTTTTTAAAAATTGTATTTGTTGGAAGTATCTTTGAGATGGCTGGAACCTTCCTGATGTGATTTCCTGTTGCAAGTGCTAACCAGATGCCAAACACTCTGAAACTTTGAATTTTTACTTCTTGAATTTTTTTTTCCCGTTTTTATTATTGTTGAATGGATATATATATTTAGTTTCATCTTAATTTTGCTGGAAGATTTAAATTTTGAGACTCTAAAGGAAGGATAGAGCTCCATTGCAGATACACACACACACACACACACACACACACACACACACACACACACACACACACACATGATATATGGATATATTTCATTTTGCAGATTTTGGTTAGTAAAATGCACTATGGTGGGTGGGTCTTTGTGTTTTTTTTAAAGAAAGAAAATTTAAAACTACAATTAAACACTTCTGTTTGAGCTACTGTATGAAAAATACAGTTTTTATTGCTTTAATGATCCATATAATGACTATTTTGATGTTGTTCCAGACTGTATGGGGAGTACTTCTGAAAGAGGGGAAATGTTGGCATTTAACTATTTTGTCAGCTTTTAAAAAGAATTAGCTCACCTGGAATCCTTCAGACTATAAAGCTGAGCAAGTAATTATTGGGTTTTAATTTTCTTTTTTCTTAAATCAAGATAGGAAATTTCCCAAAAGTTCTCGCTCTCTATTTTCTTTTTTTCAGGAATGAAAGGTCATAAGCCATTAGAAATAGTGGCAATGTTATGCAATAACAACACCCTAAGTAATCTGCTTTTGTTATCTGTAGCATCATGAGAAATAATGTTGACCTTCCAACCCTGGACACTACCTCGATGAAGCAAACCAGAGATCCTCTCTACACTATGGAAGCCATAAACGTCATCAATAGATCCACCTTTACAGTTCTATACTTTTATACTCTCTAGACTTTTGACTTTATGATCCGATCTTTTCATTTTAGAGGATAGGTTTTGAAAGACTTCAAAGAAAAACTCCTTAATTGTCCAAACTTTGAAGCTTTAGCTTCAGTAAATTTGTTTTAAAGAACAGATACCATACCATTCATCAAATTATATATTTACATCAAAGCTACTTTGCATAATTACGTATCCTGAAAACAAACTTTTTTTCCTTGTTCCCTAAGGAGAACCTATGCTGTTATAAGAAGTCACTTATCAAGTGGGTTTCTTTCCACACAGTTATTTCCACACTGTTATGGATATTCCTGGTTGATGCATGTGTAGTGACTGTTGTGAATTGTTGCTGTTTCTTTAGGACAGATAAGTGAGTAGTTACCCACCTGATCCTCTGCTGTTGGACTGCGGCTTCAGTCTCTCTCACTCTGCTCTTGAGTGCCTTCAAAAAGCCAGTGTCTGGAACATTCTTTCCCTGGTCTGACTCCTACCTCTGATTGTTTCTTTCTCTGTGAGTATTGGAATTCACCCTTATCCAAAGGACTTAACTACAAACTGGTTAAAACCCCGGATGAGAATTCTGAGTGTGTTTTGTTCCTCTGCGTCCTTGTTGGGTTACATTCTTAGCTTTTATTTCTGTCTAGAGTCAAGAGATGCCATCCTTGTTTGCTCTCCACTTTCTCTTCTTTTACTAGCATTTTGGTATTCCTTTACAAGTCAAGGCCAGCTGTTGTCTCTTTGGGTCATCTTTTTCTCATCCGAAGTCTTCCTGAACCTGCCTTTCCTGATTAAAGGAATCCTGAATGCTGCTGTTGCTACATGCTCTCTCTCTTCCATAAACATTTTGCAGGGTTGTTCTCATGATTTTATTTTAGTCCTACAAATTTAAAAGTGCTCTCTGGGTTTAACAGAAGTCCTTTATTGATTTATTTTTAATCTGTCTCATCCATCTTTGTGTCCCTCCAAAACCTCTGTTTACTTTCTTTTCTAGTGTTCCTCATATATATTGTTTTAAGAGTATGATTGATGCATAATATATGAAGGATGTAATAAAAAGGAAGTTGAAGTGTGTTCTGTGTGTGGTATGTGCCCCTCAGTGATAAAACTTATTTTAGAAGTTGGCTATCTTTCACATCCCAAACTAAAGTCTGTGCTGTGCAACAGGTTGATTGTTCCCCCCTAAAGCAAAAACAGATGAACTCTTTAAAATGAGGAGACAGGATTCTGGGGGGTTTTGTTTTGGGTTTTTTTTTTTTTTGTTTGTTTTTCTTTTTGTAGGTGAATGAACGCTAATGAATATTTTGGCCTTAGTCAAAAATCTTTGCTTTCTGACTTAAAATCTCTTGCCTCTTAAAGTTATTAGTACTCAGGTTTTCAAGACTAATATAACCACATGAGGCAGGAGTCTAAAACTGCAGCTGTTAATAAATTTGCAATCCTTTTTGTATGGCCACAGACAGGTTGTCAGTTGGTGGGACAGTACAAAATTGTAAGAATTGGTTATGCTTCATAATACATAAATTCAAGGCATTTGAATGTTTCACTTGCTATTTGGAGTGGGAGAACTAGTTTACAAAATGTAAGGGGTAGTTTTCTATACCATAGAAATCAGTAACAAGAGACTTGATTTAAACACTTTCCACATTTGTTTGCCCTGCTGTTGCCCATCACCGACCTAGACATTCACGTCTTGAGTACAACTGGATGCCTAAAGCATCTCCTTGGAAAATTGATTGCTTTTCTCTCCAGAGTCACAGGCAGTCAAACAGCACAAAGCTGTACTTGCCTATCATTTGGAGGAGCTACAGCCTCTGAGAGGACTGCTGCTTGTGTGTGTCTTCATTAGGAAACCTTTGGTGCAGGTACCAGAGGCAGTTTTTGCCCCTAAGAAGTGTCCCTGTCGCTTCTTAACTGCAGGTTATTTCATACTATTTGAACTTCTCTGGCAAGATCAGGGATGTGACAGATTACTTGAAAACGATTTTGTAGGATGTGTAGGGAATGGAGACAGGCAAGAAAGGATAGAAGCTACATTTTGCTTATTGTCAGAAGGATGTCTGATGCTTGTGTTAGCTAGTTGTGACCAAATAAAGAGCCTGTGTCTGTATGCCAAGGAATCAGGTTGTTTCTGCATCTCTGGCTCCCATGAGCGAACACAGCTTCTTCCTGTCTGCCTTACAGGTGAAAGGGGGCCATGTAGCCAGAAGCAGAGTCCAACTCACATCTTACAAAGGATTTGAGACTGTTTCACTGCATTTGAAAGTGCTTGGTTATTCACTTCAGTAAAGTTGAAAAGAAAGAAGCAGTATGGCATAATTTTTGTGTTTACTTCTCAAGTTGTATGTCCAAGGATGTATGCATGGCCTCAGAAAATCAGGTCATTCTCTATGTTTTGCAAATTGAAATACACATTTTATTCATTTCTTTTAGTGAGGCCCAGTCTGTTCCATCTGCAGTACTGGCTCTGACCACAAGGGGGCAATAAAGTGCTTTCTTCTCAGCTCTAAGCCTCTCCTGAAACATCAATTGGTTCATTGCTTGATTATCTAAGGCATTTTGGCCTGTTACTAAGTTCACTAGTTGTTCAGGCCTCATGATACAAGCAGAAATGGATCCCTGGGTCTGAGATCCTTGGGGTCAAGTAGCATAATCAACTAACCTTTGTTAATACTGGTGATATGAGATTGAAAGCTAGGACCCTACCATGAGAGATCTTTTGTATCCTAAATGCAAAGCTGAAAAGTGGCCCTCCTCCCCATTTCCTTGCTTCAACTCCATTCGCAGCAGCAGTGGGGACCTCTGCAATGTGTGTGAGCACATGGCTTCCCCTCGTCTGCTCCAAGTAGGCATCTGTTACACCCGTGAGCAGGTCCCCCAGGTCCGGATGGGGAGGTCCCTATAGTAGCTGTCCTCCAGACTAGAATTCTGGTCCAGAACTCCTGCCGTTCCTTGTCTTTGAGCCCTGACCCTCATCAGTTTTGACCCGGAGGTTTGTGTGTGCTCACTGCAGCGTCTTCACAGTGAGCAATTGGGTATCAAGTAGGGGGAACACCAACCCGATAGCATGCACCCTGTAGTGGGAAGCTTTTACCTGTGGAAGGGCCTTCCTCACTGATTTTTGCCTGGTCCCCTTTGCCCCAGCCGATTCTGACCCCTAACCCGAGCAATACCAGACATACAGAGTGGGGTCTCCGTAACTCCAACACTTGACAAAAACAAGACTAAAACTGTGAGTCCTTTAGGCGGCAGGTGGCAGGTGCAACTTGTTTGCTTTTATTTTTGTTTTCCCAACAGTACTGAGATCACGTGCACTTTTTCTAATTTCTTAAAACAAAATCCAGTTTGCTTGCCAGGAATTGTTTAGTGTTAGGTTTACAAAGCCTGTTGTTGAATGTTGAAGATTTGTCCAAAGGAGCTTGACAGAATAGAAGCTGCTCAGTCCCTGTTCTGCCTGCAGGGTCAAAAGGATTAAGGCTATATCAAGTATAGAATGGCGCAGCGTCTTTCCTACCTCTGTGGAGACACAATTGAAGGTCAAGTTGGGACTCAGTGGGAAGGTGGGGAGGGATCTGTTTAGAGGAGTCCTTCAGTTGGGGAGGTGACAGATAGAACAGGATCTCTTGAGAGGGGAAGGATGGGAAGAGGGGGTGCTGCTTGGCCCAGGGAGCTGCATGAGGGACGGAGCTGAGGTAGACTCTGAACTGGCCCAGCTGCCTGGCTTCTCCCAGTCATCTTTTATCTAGTATCCTGTCAGATACGCCTTGATGTATTGATTTTCCTCCTTGTGTTAACTATACCAATATTATTTTTTTAGCTATTGAAATGCACTTTTTTATTTCGACTCAATCATGACTTTAAGTATAAAAAATTGATAGATTGTTAAAACTACTTTTTTGTGTATTTTTAACCACTCAATGTAGCATTGTGTATTTTATTCTTGTTGAGACTCTGGTACAAGGTGTGCCGTTTACTAGTTTTTTTTCTGACATGCTGGGCCTTTGGATGTGTACGGTAACCAACTTCATGCTAATGTTCAAAGTAAAAAAGAAGAAAAAGTAGCCATATTCCTTATGTGTCTTTCTTCATTTCTTCCTTACATTCATTTGACATTTTGAGGTCCCCTTGCTTAATGAATTGCCATTTTATGTTAAACAGTCCTACAAGCCATATCTGTATTGTTGGTTTGTGTCCTTCGTGCTGTTGGTAGGCACCCCAAGCCCCAAACCCTACCTGAATAATATATTTTCTTGTCTGTCTTTTTTTTCCTACCAGTCCTGGGGATTGAACGTAGGGCTCTTGCATGTTAGGTAAGTTCTGTACAAGGTCTCACTAAGTTGCCCTGGCTGGCCTTGAACTCACTATGAACCAGGCAGGTCTTGAACTTGCAGATCCTCCCATCCTAGCCTCCAGAGTAGCTGAGATTACAGGCCTGCACTACCAGGCCTAGCTGAATAGTATTGGTCCAAGCTGCTGGCCTGATGCTGGTCTCTGCAATGCTGCTGGCCCCACGCTCCTTGGCTTTGGATGATACTGCTCTGACCAGCTGAGCAGAAATCTGAAAATATCTGAGAAGAGTATTTGGGGGAAGGATCAGGATTGGGTTCCTATCCACTGAGAAGAAAAATAAACACAGGTGCAAACAGCTTACAAAGTGTAGTCAGTGAATGGCAGTGCCTGGAGATACTGTAAATGAATGAGGTTCCGCTCCTTGCCCTGCCCCATTTAGCCCTTCATCCAGTCATTCCGTACAAGTTTATTGATTCCTAATGCCAATGTAGTGCCTGGAGATTCAGCCTGAGCAGGGCAGAGGAGGCCCTACATGCTTCCCAGAGGAAACCCAACGAGAAACAAGTGCAGGGTTGTAATTCCAGCCTCTTGGGAGGCCGAGGCAGGAGGATCACAAATTCAAAGCCAACCTGGGAAACACAGGCCCTGTCTTAAAAAGCAAAAAGAGAGCTAAGGATGTTGCTTGTGGTTATTTACCTAGCATAAGTGAAGTCCCAGTACTGAAAAAAAAAAAAAAAAAGGAAAAAAAAGATTAAAAAATTTAGATTATGTAATGCAGTGTCAGGTGATGTGGTCCCTTACAACCTGCAGCTTGACCTGGAGATGGGACTGTGCCAACTGAATGATAAGCTCACTTCTGACACAAGCCTTTCCAGCTCACATCCAGCCTGCTTTGTTCATTCTACAGGGTTCCAATTAGTTTAGTGTATAGGAAGGAAACCTTATTGTTCACATTTCCCTTTGTTTGAAACCTTTTAGACTGCAACAAAATGG
This sequence comes from Nannospalax galili, assembly GCF_000622305.1. Classification (NCBI taxonomy): domain Eukaryota; kingdom Metazoa; phylum Chordata; class Mammalia; order Rodentia; family Spalacidae; genus Nannospalax; species Nannospalax galili. The sequence goes on along the minus strand of NW_008342393.1, from coordinate 3,800,769 downwards.
ATAAATCACAGAATTGCCATTTCTTAGTCTCTATTTTCTATCTCTGACTAGAAGCAGATGTTAACACACCGGGTTTGTTTGTATATTTGTTTGTTGTTTTTGAGACAGGCTGGCCTAGAATTCTCTACATAGCTAAGCGTGACCTTGAACTTCTGATCTTCCTGTTTCCACCTCCCAAGTGCTACTATTATAGGTGTGTACCACCACGCCTGGCAACGCATTTTTCTTCTTGGTACACACTGTAGATACCTCCACCCCATTACACACTCTGTCAGTGGCTTTCAAACTTTGACCATGACTTTAGTAAGAAATATATTTACTAATATTTTTCTATCTAATACACATGTGTATGTTTACTTATATAAATGAATAAAAATCAAGAAAGATAGCTGTATATGCTGTACTTTTATTTATCCATTCATTCATTTATTTGACATAAATATTTGACACAAAGTCTTGCTATGTAGCTCTGGCTGGCCAAGAACTCAGTATATAGCCAAGGTTGGCCTTGAACTCATAACCCTCCTGGAGTTCTGGGATTATTGGCATGTGCCACGAGACCCAGCTTTATTTATTTACTCACTTATTCATGCATGTGTGGGTGTGTGTGTATGTGTGTGTCTATGTGTGTGTGTGTCTGTGTGTGTAAGCCAGAAGATAGGCTCAGGTAACATCCTCAGGAACTCTGTCCACTTCCTTGGGGACAGGGGCTCTTACTGAACCTGGAGCTTACCAGTTAGGCTAGACTGGCTGACCAGTAAGCCCCTGGGTTCCTCCTGTCTCTACCTCCCCAGCCGTGAGATTCCAATCAAGTGCCACCACACCTGGCATTTTTATGTGGGTTCTCAGCTGGAACTCTGCTTCTTATACTTGCAAGGCAAGCACATTACAGAGTGAGCTATCTTCTCCAGCCCCTGGCTGTATTGTTAAAATGTAGTTCATGAGCCACTAAATTAATTTTAAGATTCACTAATGAGTCCTGCCTAGAGTTGGAAAGTCCTGTTTTAAAGCAGCAAGTAAGCCCAATTTTCATTCAGTCCCTTTGCAGCAGTAGCAACAGCAGCAGCAGCAGCTTCAATCCAGTTTTATACAAAATCAGGTTAACGGGATTTTCCAATATCTCAAGTCTTACAGTTTCTGTCTCTGACTACATGCAAACTCCAAGGCTCTTTGCACAGACTGGCCTTGTTCATCCCAATGTCCGGCAGTGGAGGCAATTCTATATCCAGGCACCTTGGAGTCCCTTCTCACCGGAGCCCATAACCTGAGGCCACATCACAGTGGGTGGTACAACTACTTTTTTGCAATTCAACCATAGACCTCCTTTTTGGGGGGCAGGGATTGGTTGCTGGGGATCAAACCCAAGGTCACACATACTCTAGGCAATTGCCTACCACTAAACTACCTTCCTAGCCCTTCATGAGCCATCTTTTCAGTGTCTCCAAGGTAAGTTATTCTGGCTTAGGATGAGAAGCCTCCTAATGCCTATAGTGTGTTCTTACTCCCCCCATCAAGTTCGCAGTGTGTCCGTTTTCTATTCTCACTGGGTTGGTCTTGACCAATAGAATGTTGTACATGTGATGTGCACATTCTGAGGCCTGTGTGTTAAGTCATCTGGCAGCTTCTGCCTTTATTTCCCTGGAAAATGACTGCCAAATCAGTACAGATTGGTCTGGGGAGATGGCTCAGTGGTTAGAATGCTTGCTTAGAGCCTGGGGAGATGGCTCAGTGGTTAAGAGCACTTGCTGTTTTTGTAGAGCACCCAGGTTCAGTTCCCAGCACCCACACAACTCATAGCTGTCTGTTAACTCTAGTTCCTGGGGACCCAATACCCAGCAAAATACTCATACACGTAAAATAAAAATAAAACTAATCATTTTTAAAAATCATTTTAAAAGGAGCTGAAGAAATGACTCAACAGTTAAGAACCCTGGCTGCTCTTGCAGAGGACCCGAGTCTAGTTCCTAGCACCCACATGGCAGCTAACAACCATTCTTAACTTCAGTTCCAGGGGATCTGATGCCCTCTTCTGACCTCTGCGGGCACTGCACAACACAGATGCACTTACCTACATGCAGGCAATACACATAAAATAAAAATAAATAAAATATTTTTTTCATAAAAAATAAATGCTTGCCCAGCCAGCTCAAGAACTTCAGTTTGAATCCCGAGAACCCACATAGATGCTGGTTGAGTGTGGCAGCCCACCATATAATTCCAGCCTCGGAAGGTGGCAATAGAATCCACAGAGCAAGCTGGCTAGCAAGACCAGCATTGGCCAGCTCTAGGTTCATATTGACAGATTCTGCCTCAGTGAATAAGGTGGAAGAGAGAGTGATTCCTCACATCAGCCTCAAGCCTCCACATGCATATGTTCATAATGTATGTGTACCCATGCCACATGCACACAGGTAAAAGGAAACAAAACCAGGCTGGACTGGAGATATGGCTTAGCAGTTAATAATGAGTACTGTTCTTGCCAAGGACCAGAGTTCAGTGCCCAACACCCACATTGGGTGGCTCACAATGGCCTGTAACTCCAGCTCCAGGAGATCCAACACCCTCTGAGCTCCACTGGCACTGCACTCAAGTGTACATACCCACACATAGACAAACACATACATATGTACATGATTAAAAATAGTAGTGAAGCCAGGCTTGGTTGCACACACCTTTGATCCCAGCACTCAAGAGGCAGAGGCAGATCAAGGCCAACCTAGTCTACATAACAAGTTTGAGGCCAGCTAGGGCTACGGGGAGACCCTGTCTCAAAAAGAGGGGAGAGGTGGTGCTGGATAGATGACTCAGTGGTTAAGAGCACTTCGTGTTCCTGCAGAGAACCCAGGTCAGTTTCCAGCACCCACATAGTGGCTCACAACCATCCATAATTCTACTTCCAGGGGATCTGATGTCCTCCTCTTGCTTCTGTGGGCACTGCACAACACTGATGCACTTACATACATACAGGCAAAACACTCAAAAATAAAAACCAAATGGCTGGGCATGGTGGTGCATGACTTTAATCCCAGCACTCAGGAGGCAGAGGGAGGCTCTGTGAGTTTGAGGCCAGCCTGGTCAACATAGTGAGTTCCAGGCCAGCTGGGGCTACAGGGAGACCCTGTCTCCAAAAAAAAAAGACCAAAAAATAAAAATATATAAACCAAAAAATCTTAATGAAACGCAGGTTTGTTTTTTTTTAATGGGCTACGCTTGTGAGTGGTGGCTCACACCTGCAATCCCAGCACTCAGAAGTGGAGGCAGGAGGATCATAAATTCAAGGACAGGGAGGCAGAAGCAGACATATCTCTGTGAGTTCAAGGCCAGCCTGGTCTACATAGTTCCAGGACAGGGCTACAGGGAGACCCTGTCTCAAAAATACCAAAAAATAAAATAAAATAAAATAAAATAAATAAATTCAAGGTCATCCTCATCTACATAACAAGTTTGAGGACAACTGAACTTAAAAAAAAAAAAGCTCAGGCTAGACCTCTGAAGGATTAGCAGTACAAGGACAGAGTTCTCAGGTCCCAGATGTAGCTGAGAACATCTCAGATGCTGTGGCTCAGCTGACCAACAGCTAATGGGCATGCTTAGAGCCCAGGTGAGACCAGAGGAAAGCCACTCAGCCCACCCTCAGGATCTGAAAAACCAAGTTTTTTATTATTATATTTTTTTATGTGTATGCGTGTATTGCCTGCATGCAAGTAAGTGCACCTGTGTCATGCAATGCCCACAGAAGACAGAAGAGGCTGTTGGATCCCCTGGAACTGGAGTTACGGACAGTTGTTAGCTGCCATGTGGGTGCTGGGATTTGAACCTGGGTCTTCTGCAAGAACAACTAATGTTCTTAATCACTGAGCCATCTCTTCAGCCCCAAAATCAAGTATTTTAAGCCACTAAGATTTGAGGCAGTTCGTTACCCGGCAGTAGACAGCTTGAATCAGAGTCCAGATTTCGTTCAGATGGTTACTAGGAGCTGATGATATCTCAGCACTTTCCCTTGTGCAAAACGTTTAACACTTTTTAAAAACATCTTATTTGGTTTTTTTATTTTATGTGTCTGAGTATATTGCCTGCATGTATGTGAGTGCACCGGTGTTGTGCAATGCCTCAGAGGTTCAGTTAAAGACAGTTCATAGCTGCCATGTGGGTGCTGGGAATCAAACCCGGGTCCTTTGCAAGAGCAGTCAGTGCTCTTAACCACTGAGCCATTTCTCCAGCCCACTGTTTAACACTTTTGACCTCAACTGTTAGAGTTGCTTCCCTAAGAAGGAAGAAGGATTTCATCCATACAGCCATTTCCTTTCCTCTCAATTCTGCTCACCCACATTCCCAGCCCTATTCCTGAACTCTGGGGTCAGGAAATGCCAGGTTTTAGAGCCCTCTGGCACTCATGCACCCTCGATCCTCTATTCTCTCACCTAGCATATGGGAGCACCAATTTAGCCTCATGTTTCTGCATACCTTGAGCCTTCCCATGGTGGTATTGAAGGAGAAAGATACAGGGAAAGAAGCAGAGACACATGAACTTCATCACAGCAAACCCAGGCTGAATATTTCCTCTCCTACAGAGTTTGTGACTATGAGCAAGCAATTTAACTGCTTTGAGCTTGTTTTCGAGTCTGTAAATGGCAGTATTAATAAGGACCGTCCTAAGGCCGAGTCTGTAAATGGCAGTATTAATAAGGACCGTCCTAAGGCCGAGTCTGTAAATGGCAGTATTAATAAGGACCGTCCTAAGGCCGTCATGAGGATGAAGTGAAACAACGAAGACAAAAGACTCAGCAGGAAGGTCTGGGGACAGGCAGCTTCTAATTACATGACTCAGAAATGTCCCCAATGATCCCACTTCCTGGTGCATTCACACCCTTAAAAGTAATTGCTGCCACCCTTGATTTGACCTGGACTGGGTGATTTGTTGCTGATAAATGTGGCCAAAATGACAGGATGGCCCTGGCAAAGTAAAGTTACAAAACCCCCTGGAAGTGGAGGCAGGACGATCAGAAGTTCAAAGTCATCCTCAGCTATATAGTGAGTTCTGGGCCATCCTGGCCTATATGAGGCCTGTCTCAAAAAACCCTCCTGGATGTGGCCTCTCTCGCTCCGGTCACCAGCGATCATGTCATGAGGATACTTGGGCAGCCTATGCAGGACTTGCCACAGAATGGAAGCTGGCCAGCTACCACAAGAGTGAACTTGGACATGGATGTGCTGAGGCCTTCAAAGTCTGTCACATACGCAAGCTTGGGAGTCAGCTTTCCAGTCATGGCAGCACCTTGAGATTCTAGGCTGGGAGCATGAAGACAGTCTTGTGAAAGCCAGGGAGTCAGACACCCAGGACAACAGAAACCAGGAGGTAATGTTTGTTTTAAGCCACTAAGCTGGGGGGTGGGAGATTTTGCTTTGTTTGGGGGTTTGGTGGTACTGGAAGTTGAGAGCCTCATGCATGTTAAGCAAACATTTCAACTGAGCTATATCTCTAGCTATCTTCTTATTTTTTATTTTGGGACAGGGTCTCACTAAGTTGCTCAGGTTTGGCCTTCAATTTTAGCTCCTACTGCCCTAGCTTCCGGAGGAGGTGGGATTACAGGACCGTGCCACTAGACTGGGCTCTTCTGGTCATGTGTTATACAGCAGTAAAGTATAATTATGAGAACTAGATGCAGTTGATCGAGTGCTTGCCTAGCACACACAAAGTCTTGGGTTCCATCCTTGGTACCACATAAACCAGACACAGTGGCACATGCCTATAATTTCAGGACTTGGGAAATGGAGACAAAAGGATCAGAAGTTCAAGTTCATCCTTGGCTACATAGCAAGTTTAAGGCCAACCAGAGCTTCCTGAGTCCCTGTCCCCAGGGACAAAACCCACTAATTATGAGAGCCAGGCATGGTGGTATACAACTGTGAACCCAGCACTGAGGAAACTTAGGCAGGAAGATCATGAATTTGAAGCTAGCCTGGGTTACATAGGAAGATCTTGTCTCAAAAACCAATAACAGGCAGGGCGTGGTGGCGCACGCCTTTAATCCCAGCACTTGGGAGGCAGAGGCAGGTGGATCTCTATGAGTTCGAGGCCAGCCTGGTCTACATAGCGAGTTCCAGGTCAGCTGGGGCTACAGGGAGACCCTGTCTCAAAAAGACAAAAAAAAAACAAAAACCAATAACAACAACAAAAACAGGCCAGCAAACTGGGTCAGACAGTAAGATGCCCTACCACCAAGCCTACAACCTGAGTTTAATAACTAGGACCCACATGGTGGAAGATGTGGGTCCTGAAAGTTGTCCTGACCTCACATTTGCTGTGGCGCGCGCGCGCGCACACACACACACACACACACACACACGTAATAAAAAACAGACCAGAGAGATGGCTCAGCAGTTTAGTTCCCAGCACCCACATGGCACCGCACAGCTAGCCATAACTCCAGTTCCAAGGAATCTGACATGCTCTTCTGGCTTCCATGGGTACCAGGCACACGTGGTTCTCATGCATACATACATGTAGGCAAAATACTTATTCACATAAAATAATTTATTTTAATTTTAAGTTAATGAGTATATTGCCTACATGCATGTCAGATCCCCTGGAACTGAGAGTACCATGAAACGGTTGTGTAGTGGCTCTGGCATGCATGGATTCTCTACTCCTGGGTGCGGGCAGTAACCCAGTGTCTCTGCCTTATCCTCTCAGTAATTCTTCTCAGCCAGAACGCCACCTCCTCTCCCCAGCAGAGGCCCACATCCAATGATTGGCATAAAGAACAGGACTGTTGCTTTGGGTGGGATGATCTGAAAGAGCCACCTTCTCCTAAATTCCTTTGAGATCATCTGCAGCCATGACAAAGGCTCAGCCCTATATCTAACACAACCTCTGCCCTGGCCTACTTCCTTTACCTTTTAGGTTGGGTGCTTGCCTCTGTACCTGGAACATCTGATGGGTACTGGGAATGGTTCAGGGAAGAAAACTCTAAAAGCGGACTTGCTGGCCAATTAGTAATAAGGACTAATTAGTAATAAGGACTGGTAGTAGGTGGAACTGCTAGCCATAGTGTACTAAAGGGACTCGGGGTTCAGCCTGGCACTAGCAGAGGAATGCCATCAGCAGGAGGTGGAGTATCACAGGCTTTGGAAGTCAGGGAGGCCCTGATTGTGAACGTGGCAGACCCTGAGGGTTGAGCAGTACTGATGCATTACAGGAAGGAGATGAAAGGCTGTGGGTATTTTGTTACCCACAGAGAGCCAAATGTAAAATCACAGGGCTCTGGGTTGTTTAAAGCCACTACATCTGTGGTATCTTTTATGCAGCAGAAAACCAAAACGTGGGTACATGGAAATGGTGTCATGCATAACTAAAACACGGGGATGGCTTTGAAATGGGGCAGGTGAGGAGGCTTGGAAGATCTTTGAGAAGTTTGATAGGAAAATAAAAGCAGAACCTGGATTGCTTTCGACAGCCTTTGGTAGAAATATGGAAACTGGTGACACTGCTGATCACTGAGGCAAGAATTGTAACTTCTATAGCATTTATAGATGTTCTAAGTTGCCTTAGAGAAAGCTTTCATCTTGTTTGTTATTACTGTTGAAACAGAGTCTCACTATGTAGCCCTGGCTGCCCTGGAACTTACGTAGACTAAGCTAGCCTCAAACTCATAGAGATCTGCCTGCCTCTGACCCGAGAGTGCTGGGATTAAAGGTGCTACAGTTGTTTTTTGTTGTTGTTTACCTTTTGAGACAGTCTCAAGATGCTACCTTGGCTGGCCTGGAACATACTATGTAGACTAGACTGGCCTTGAACTTGTACTAAGTCTCCTACCTCTGCCTCCCAAGTGCTGGGTGACAAGCATACACCACCACACCCTGCAGAAAGCCTGAATCTTCAGGAAGAGATAGTAGAAGCAGCTAGACACCCTCAGTGAGAGCTCAGGAGAGGGAGAAGAATGTGCCTTTGGAAGTGAGAGAGAGAGCCACATTATGAGGTGGTGCCAAGCTTAGTGGAATTACGTGTGGCCCTTCCATGCAGAATGGAACTTGTCAGAGATGCTGTTTAGCTGGGAAGACTTCCAGGCAAAACCTGCCTTTTTTTTTTTTTGCTGCTCATAGTAAAATTATGAAGAGAGAAATGCATTGAGAAAGAACTGCTAAATAAAAAGCAAAATGGGGGTGGGGGCGGGGCAAGATGGCTCAGCTGGTAGAGTGCTTGCCTTACAAGCCTGACAATCTGAGTTTAATCCCCAGAACCAGTGTAAAGGTTGAAGGAGAGAGCTGACTCCACAAAGTTGTCCTCTGACCTCCACACATGCACCACGTCTGCACTCATACATACACAAAATAAAGAAGTAAAATGTAATTACAAAAAGCTGGGTGTGCCAGACTTGGTGGCACACACACGCCTTTACCCCAGCACTGGCTGGCCTCCATCTCACAGAGATCTACCTGCCTCTGCCTCCCAGCTATGGGATTAAAGACAGGTACATCATGCCTAGCTTCCTTGACTTTGTTATTAACCAATGACCTCTGCAAGACCCTGTTTCCAAATCAGGTCACATTCTGAAGTACAAAAGGTTAGGTCTCCACAGTATAAATTTTGGGGGTACACAGTTTAGCCTGTGCTAAGGGTAGTGTTCTTCCACCTTCCAGTTAAACAAGGAGCCTCTAGAACGTTTATGAGGCTTTGTTTTTCAGCTGTCTCAGCGGAACCAAACACAAAGAAGGGATTTATTGGGGTTGGAGAGATGGCTCAGTGGTTAAGAGTAGTGACTTCTCTTACAGAGGACCTATGTTCAGTTCCCAGCACCCACATGGCAGCTAACAGCCATCCATAACTCCAGGTCCAGGGAATCCAAAGCCCTCTTCCAGCCTCTGTGGATATTGCATGACATGGGTACACATACATGCAGGCAAAACTCATACACATAAAAAATAATAGGGGCTGGAGACATGGCTCAGCAGTTTAGAGCAGCGACTGCTCTTGCAGAGGACCGGGACTCGATTCCCAGCACCCACATGGCAGCTAACAACTGTCTGTACCTCCAGTTCTAAGGGATCCAGCAACCTCTTCTGACTTCCAAGGGTACTGCATGACACAGGTGCCCTTACATGCATGCAAGCAATACACTCATACACATAAAAAAAAAAATATTAAATAATCATAAATGAATAGATTTGTTATTAAATACGGGGTCTTGAACTCTTGTTCCTCTTGTCCAGCTTCCCAGTTCTGGAGTTATCAAACCTGGCTCAGAAGGAGTTATTTTAGAAAGATCTGCAGAAGAACCTGAGGACTAATGAATCCCTACAAAGCCCACGCAGAGCCCACCGGGTTCCTGAAAAGTTTATGTCAGCAGAACACAGTGGACTTGACCTTGGGGGTGGAACACAAAATGAAAGAAGGCCTTAGGCTTCCCAAAATGTTGCTGCTAGGGGCAGGTTGGTAAAACTCAGCAGTAAACACTCCTCCATGACGAAAGAAGGATGAGGAGTCAGAGGGGCTACAGAGCCAAAAGGATTGTCCTCAGGCCTTGCAGTCTGATGGGTTTGCTCAACTGTATTTGGAAACCAGTTTGACATTTCTCCCTTGTTGAACTGGATATAATACTGATCTTATACCTGTCCTGCTATTGTATATGGGCATATTCTTTTTTTCTTCAGTTTTTGGCAAGCACCCTACAACTGAGCTATATCCCTATCCCATCCCCCTCTTTTTTTCTTTCTACTTTTTTTTTTTTTGTCTTTTTGAGACAGGGTCTCCCTGTAGCCCCAGCTGTCCTGGAACTCACTATGTAGACCAGGCTGGCCTCAAACTCACAGCAGGCAGAGCTTTGGTGGGTGCCCCTGGACATCCACTACTGTGGGAAAAGAAGGAACTAAGGAAAGAAAATCACAGAGTTATGCACAGTGGGAAATGGCTTGACTAGTTGGCCACGGACTATAGGGAGAAATACAGGAATATGAGGGGCAAGGAGGCACAGCCAAGACAGGGATGGACCCGAGGGAGTGATCTTTGGGTAACATTAATTCCCATTGGAAAGCACCTACTATGGAAGACCCACTAGAATATCTGGGTCCCTTGTATCTGCCAGCCTCTGTCATTGTTCTTGCACAAGGGTACATGCTATGATTTCAGTGTGGTTTGTACCCTCTAAAATTCATATTGGAGATCAATCCCCATTGTAAGTATTAAGATGGAATTTAATCTGACAATGGTATCTAGGGTAGAGGTTTGGGGAAGAGATTAAGATTTAAAAAGGTCAGGGAGTGGAGCTCCCATGATTGAATACTGATGACTTTTATAAGAAGAGGGAGAGACCAGAGGATAGTGACAGATATCCATGCTTCCTGTCTCTTGACATGCGGTAATCTGTTCTGCTCAGGACACTGTCAGCAAGATGGACATCACCAGATGCCACCCTTAACCCTGGACCTCCAGAACCAAAAGTCAAAACCTTTTGTGATTTTTTTTTGTCTTGTTTTTTGGTATTTGTTTGTTTGAGACAGGGTTACACTGTCCTGGCTGGCCTGGAACTCACTATGTAGGCCAGGCTGGCCTTGAACTCAGAGATCTGCCTGTCTCTGCCTCCCAAGTGCTGAGGTTAAAGGCATGTGCCACCATGCCCTACCTCTTTTCTTTTTGAAAAAATTTGTTATCATTTATTTTGGTTTGGTTTGGTTTGGTTTTTTGAGACAGGGTCTCCCTGGAGCCCCAGCTGGCCTGGAACTTGCTACATAGACCAGGCTGGCCTGGATCTCACAGATGCCTGCCTCTGTCTCCCAAGTGGTGGGATTAAATGTGCCACTATGCCTTTTTATTAATTTTTTTAAAGATTAATTTTTTTATTTATTCATGTGTATATGTGCTTACCACATTTATGCAGGTACTTCTTGAGGCCAGAAGAGAGTCAGCTAGAGCTGGAGTTACAGGTGGTTATAAACTACCTGATGGGTGCTGAGAACCAAATTCAAGTCCTTTGGAAGAGCAGTAAGTGCTCTTAACCACTGAGCCATCTCTCCAGCCATTTTTAATTTTATTATTTAAAAATTACATTTTTATATATGTGGCAGGGGGGAGGGTTGTACACATGATTTCCCTCAGAGTCCAGAAGAAGGTGTCGCATCCCCTGGAGCTGGAATTACAGGCCATTGGGAGCCACTCAGTGTCCTGGAAACCAAACTCAGGTCCTCTGAAAGAACATGACACCATTGGGCTATCTCTCCAGCCCCAACAAACATTTTCTTTTTAAAAAATATTGTATTTAAGCCGGGCGTGGTGGCGCACGCCTTTAATCCCAGCACTCGGGAGGCAGAGGCAGGCGGATCTCTGTGAGTTCGAGGCCAGCCTGGTCTACATAGTGAATTCCAGGACAGCTGGGGCCACCGGAAGACCCTGTCTCAAAAAGACCAAAAAAAAAACAAAAAATATTGTATTTAAGCCGGGCGTGGTGGCGCACGCCTTTAATCCCAGCACTCGGGAGGCAGAGGCAGGCGGATCTCTGTGAGTTCGAGGCCAGCCTGGTCTACATAGTGAATTCCAGGACAGCTGGGGCCACCGGAAGACCCTGTCTCAAAAAGACCAAAAAAAAAACAAAAAATATTGTATTTAAGCCGGGCGTGGTGGCGCACGCCTTTAATCCCAGCACTCGGGAGGCAGAGGCAGGCGGATCTCTGTGAGTTCGAGGCCAGCCTGGTCTACATAGTGAATTCCAGGACAGCTGGGGCCACCGGAAGACCCTGTCTCAAAAAGACCAAAAAAAAAACAAAAAATATTGTATTTAAGCCGGGCGTGGTGGCGCACGCCTTTAATCCCAGCACTCGGGAGGCAGAGGCAGGCGGATCTCTGTGAGTTCGAGGCCAGCCTGGTCTACATAGTGAATTCCAGGACAGCTGGGGCCACCGGAAGACCCTGTCTCAAAAAGACCAAAAAAAAAACAAAAAATATTGTATTTAAGCCGGGCGTGGTGGCGCACGCCTTTAATCCCAGCACTCGGGAGGCAGAGGCAGGCGGATCTCTGTGAGTTCGAGGCCAGCCTGGTCTACATAGTGAATTCCAGGACAGCTGGGGCCACCGGAAGACCCTGTCTCAAAAAGACCAAAAAAAAAACAAAAAATATTGTATTTAAGCCGGGCGTGGTGGCGCACGCCTTTAATCCCAGCACTCGGGAGGCAGAGGCAGGCGGATCTCTGTGAGTTCGAGGCCAGCCTGGTCTACATAGTGAATTCCAGGACAGCTGGGGCCACCGGAAGACCCTGTCTCAAAAAGACCAAAAAAAAAACAAAAAATATTGTATTTAAGCCGGGCGTGGTGGCGCACGCCTTTAATCCCAGCACTCGGGAGGCAGAGGCAGGCGGATCTCTGTGAGTTCGAGGCCAGCCTGGTCTACATAGTGAATTCCAGGACAGCTGGGGCCACCGGAAGACCCTGTCTCAAAAAGACCAAAAAAAAAACAAAAAATATTGTATTTAAGCCGGGCGTGGTGGCGCACGCCTTTAATCCCAGCACTCGGGAGGCAGAGGCAGGCGGATCTCTGTGAGTTCGAGGCCAGCCTGGTCTACATAGTGAATTCCAGGACAGCTGGGGCCACCGGAAGACCCTGTCTCAAAAAGACCAAAAAAAAAACAAAAAATATTGTATTTAAGCCGGGCGTGGTGGCGCACGCCTTTAATCCCAGCACTCGGGAGGCAGAGGCAGGCGGATCTCTGTGAGTTCGAGGCCAGCCTGGTCTACATAGTGAATTCCAGGACAGCTGGGGCCACAGGAAGACCCTGGCATAAAAAGACAAAAAAAAAAAAGAAAAAAAAAAAAAAAAATTGTATTTATTATTATTTTATGTGTATGAGTGTGTTGCCTACATATATGTAAGTGCACCTGTGTCGTACAATGCTCACAGAGGTCAGAAGAGGGTGTTGGATTCCCTGGAACTGGAGTTATAGAAGATGGTTGTTAACTGCCATGTGGGTATTAGTATTTGAACCTGGGTCCTCTGCAAGAGCAGCCAGTGCCCTTAACCACTGAGGCATCTCTCCATCCCCCCAACAAACCTTTTCTTATACCCTACCCAGTCTGTGGATATTGTGTTTTTAACAAGACAAATAGAACTAAGTACATGAATGGGGGTGCATGGTAATGGGAAATGAACAGGTCATCAGTATGGGCTGTCACTCATCAAGATCCATCCTGCTACTGCCAAACCTGCCAGTACAAGAGCCCAGGGTCGCAGCCCTGTTGAGGCCTCATCAGTCCTCGAATTAGAAGTTGATTGTTCTATGGCTGTGCTGGGGGCTTGCCATGTGTGAATATGGAGTTGAAGTTCTTTGAAGACACTGCACCTATGTCAGAGAGCTTGCAAACTGCTTGGCACTAACTGAGGAGAACATCCAGACTGTGGAGAAGTGGGATGTTGTAGTTCAAGAGGTAAAATTATCTTGGGCCCTCCTTAGCCCCTTTGACATAGCTATTTACCATCTACCTCTGCATCTGATCATCTGCTTCACTCTTTTTTTGTTTGTTTGTTTGTTTTTTGGGCTTTGGTCTTTTTGCAACAGGGTCTCCCTATAGCTCCAGCTGGCCTAGAACTTGCTATGTAAACCAGGCTGTCTTTGAGCTCACAGAGATCCACCTGCCTCTGCCTCCTGAGTGCTAGGATTAAAGGTACACACCACCATGCCCAGCTTTTTTTTTTTCTTCATTTTTTAAAAACTTTTATGTGTGAGTGTTATGCCTACATGTATTTAAGTGCATCTGTGTTGTACAGTGCCTACGGAGGCAAGAAGAGGGTGAAACTGGAGTTACAATGGTTGTTAGCTGCTGTGTGGGTGCTGGGATTCAAACCCAAGTCTTCTGCAAGAGCAGCCAATGCTCTTTAACGGCTGAACCATACACCCAGCCCCCCTCTTTACTCTTAGATAGGGCTCTTGACACACCTAGCTGCACTAGCTCTAAAGCTAAGAATGTGATAAAAGATATCTAGGACACCCCTTCACTTCCCTCACCAGGAGTCAAACGCTGGGCCTTCCCATATGCTAGGCAAACACTCTACCACTGAACCATATCCCCAGCCCTCTTTTTACTTTTATTTTTGAGATAGGATCTTGCTACACTGCCCAGCCTAACCTTGGACTCACTGTATAGCCCAGACCAGTCTTGAACTTGGAATCTTCCTCCCCCAGCTTCCCAAGCAACTGGGATTATAGGTCTGTGCCACAAGGCCAGACTTTGTTGCTGTTTTTTTGAGGAGTCTTTCTAGGTGGCCCAAGCCACCCTGGAACTTGCTGGAACTTTGACTCCTGTGGAATTCCATTTTCTGAATGCTGGGATTTCAGAATATATACCACCACAAACGGCTGCCGTCTATTTTTTAAAATGCTTCCTTTTTCTTTTCTTTCTTTTTTTTGTTTTTGTTTTTGTTGTTGGGACAGGGTCTTACTATATAGCCCTGACTGGTCTGGAACTCTCTATGTAGACCAAGCTGGCCTCAATCTCACAGAGCTCTGCCTGCCTCTGCCTCTTGAGTGCTAAGATTAAAGGTATATATGTCCCACCATATCCGGCCAGAGTCCCTGTAGCCCCAGATGGCCTGGAACTCACTATGTAGACCAGACTGGCCTTAAACTCACAGAGATCCACTTGCCTCTGCCTCCGGAGTGCTGGGATTAAAGGTGTGTACCACCATGCCCAGCTCCAGAGTTGGTATTTTTATGTAAACAAAGGTGATTATAGGACCAATGAGATGGCTCAGTGGGTAAAGGAACTTCAAAAGCCTGGTGTCTCCCCAGAATCCACAGAAAGGTGGAAGGGAGAGAATCAACTCCTCTGATCTACACATGCACATCCTGGCACCCCCCAACACACACAAATCATACCTTACATACATCATGCCCCTCCAATAATAGTAAATTTAAAAATTTTTGAGGATGATTACATTGGATCCCTTCTACTCTAGGTGTGGCAAAATTCATCTTGACTAGAAAAGACACATTCTGGGGACCAGTTTACCTTTCCAGTCACTGAACCTGTGTGGTTAGTTTCCTATGTCAACTTGCTAGGCTATATAGTACCTTTATCTGATCAAACGTTAATGTAGAACTACTGTTCTGTACATAGGACAAACATCTACATTCACTAAACCTTCGGTTAAGAGATTATCTTTGAGGATGAGAATGAGCCTCATCCATTGAACTGAAAGGCTGCTCACAACTGACTTCCATCAGCTCCTGCCCAAGGAACCAGGCCTACTGGCTTGCTTTAGGGATCTGGAATTGCCTGGCCAGCCCCTACAGCTTCATGAACCACACTGGTTTTGGTTTGTTTCATTGGCAGATTCCTGAGTGACAAGGGGACTGTGTCACCCTCAGTACTGGGGTTTGAATGCATATGCAAAATTCCTATGCTAAATTTCAACCCCCAAGGTGAGGTAGAGGATTAAGAGGTAGAGAAGTGCCTGAGTTGTGAAGGTCCACTTTCAGGAGTGGATCTGTGTTCTGGGGGCTGGCGAAAGTGCTCCAGTGCCTCTTGTCATCCATTCACTTTGGGGGACAAAACAGCAAGGCCCTACTTTGGAAGCAGAGAGCAGCACTCACTAGCCACTGGTTTGCTGGTAACTTCCCAGCCTCCCGAGCTATGAAAATAAATGTGTGCTCTTTATAAATGACTCTAAGGTATTTTGTTACAGCACCCTGGGCTGATTAGCCAAGGAGGAGCAGCAGAAGGCAAAACCCCTTACTCTCAAATCACCCATCCCCAGGCATCTGACCTCAGTGCTGGAGGCCTGTCACACATTCCCCTTCATCTAGATTTAGGGTTACAGGACAAGACCCAAGAAGGAGAAAACTGTTTGGAGCAGTTTACAGTGGCACAAGTGTGTGATTCCAGCACCTAGGAGGCTGAAGCAGGAGAAGTTTAAGGCCCTTCTAGGATACATAGTGAGTTTGAAATCAGCCTGGAATACAGGAGACCCTGCCTCAAAGAAATAAAATAACAACAAAAAAGAACCTGGGGAGGGGGGATCTTTTTCTTCAGTGGTGTAACCACTGGTAAAATGCCCATACTCCAGAAAACCCACAGATAACCCCACCCAGGCTCATGCATGCAACCCTAGGGACAAACACACACACACACACACAAGACATGAAAGTGGGAGGGGATGAATTCAAAAGAAGGGGGTCAGTAGCAATGGAGAGGGACAAGAGAGGGTAATGGGGAGCAGATATGATAAAAATGCCTTATTGTATTGCATGAAATTGTCAAAAATAAAAAATAATAAAACACCTTCATCTGGGGTCAGAACTCTGAGCCGGTAGTCAGTGATGCCCCCTGATGCCCGGTAAATGTTAACTGACACAGACAGTGGTAAATCACATTTTGTAACATTACAATGGATGACGGGAAGATAACCACAGAGTATAGCAGACATGAAACAGGGTGATTAATCCAAAAATTCACTGAAAAGTCTACCCCCTGAGTAAATGGACAGGTGATATTTACAGATGAGACCTGGGAATCCTTGTCAAACAAATACAGAAACACCATCCCCTGCAGTTCCACATGCCTGAAGTGGCCAAGCTCTGAAACGGGTCAGAATGACATTGACCAGTACTTTAGTAACAAGGGACACTCCTTGGGGGTCAGGACTGCCAAACAGAAACAGAACAGTCTGAATTCAGGTCTTCGAAATTACTTCTCTGCCATTTTCGGTTGTGAGCTTGTGAACATCAGATCAGGAAGCCAACGTGCTATTCTGACGATGAATTGATTTCATGGCTGGGTTTCTCCCTTACACACTGGGCCCAGGTAAGAGGGTTTCATTAATGCAGGCCAGCACTGTGATGAAAACCCAGCAGAGGCCTTGGGACCATGCCAGCCCAATGCAGGCCTGGAGCCGTAGACTTTTCCAGAGCAGGAATGTAGGCAGGCTAGGGTGAGCCAAGTGGCTTGGGTTAGCAAATAACATCCCAGACAATCTCAGACCACAAAATAGTGCTCACCCTGGAAAGCTACAAAATTAGAACTTCAAACCCCAGCTAGTTACAAATTAGGAATCCTTTATTTATCTTGCTCACCCGCAAGGGGCCACAGCTTTCTGCCCAGGTCTCCAAAGCAAAGAGTAGGAATAGAATTATGCACGTAGAAATGACTGGGTGTTTGCGTCGGGTCTATTCAGACCCACACCCACTGTCTTGAATGAAAGAACAGGGGCCTTTTCAAAGGAGGTGGCTTTTTCCACCTCTTTGTGATCCAAGTTTCCCTGACCCCAGCCAAGGTCAAGGAGAGAACTGGGGACAAGGAGAACCCAGGAGATCAATAACTGAGAATCTGGAAGCTCTGTGGGCATTCACCAACCTGCCTGAGTGAAAGCTCTCTATGACTGAACCACAGAACAACAGAACAAGCTCCATCAAGTAAAGTTTCCAGAAGAATCACCTTCCACCTCCTTTGCTTGCCCCAGTCCAATCTTGCCTCCCAACAGATGGCCCCTCCGCCTGTCCTGAGTCCGTGTCATTTGAGCATCTCTCACATGCTCCAGCAGGCCTAAGCGTGATCTTTCACTCATGCTTCCTGGTGTTATTCTATCTATGGTACTGAGGGTTGAATCTAGAGCCTTGAACACACTAGGCCAATGCTCTATATCCCTAGCCCTCTTTTATTTTTATTTTGAGAAAGAATCTCACTAAGTTGTCCAGGCTACCCTTGAGCTCACTCTGTAGCTCAGGCAGGCCTTGAACTTGTGATCCTACTGCCTCAGCATCCCAAGTAGCTGGAATTACAAACTTGTGCCAACAGGCCTGGCTTCTAGTATTTTTAAAATCAGACAAGCTTTAATACAGAGCCCTGAATCAAAACTCTGTTAGGGGCTGGAGAGCAGCACCCATGTTGGGTCACGCACAACCACCTGTAACTCCAGCTCCAAAGAATCCAGCACCCTCTTCTGATCTCCACAGGTATCTGCATGCATATGAGCATACATGTACACACACATACACACACACATACACACACACACAAATAAGAAACAAGCCGGGCGTGGTGGCACACGCCTGTAGTCCCAGCACTTGGGAGGCAGAGACAGGCGGATCTCTGTGAGTTCAAGGCCAGCCTGGTCTACATAGTAAGTTCCAGGACAGCTGGAGCTACAGGGAGAGCCTGCTTCAAAAAGACCAAAAAAAAAAAAAAAAAAAAAAAAAAAAAAAAAAAGAAAGAAAGAAAAAAAAAAGAAACAGGACTGGAGAGATGTTCAGCAGTTAAAAGCACTGGCTGCTCTTGCACAGGACATAGGTTCAGGTCCCAGCACCCACATGGCAGCTAACATGTATCCTTAACTCCAGTTCCAGGAGGATCTAATGCACTCTTCTGGCCTCCAAGGGAATTGTATGCTTTAGGTGTGCTTATATACATGCAGACAAAATACTCATACACATAAAAAAATAAAATCTTGGGCTGGAGAGATGACTCTGTGATTAAGAACACTGGCTACTCTTGCAGAAGACCAGGTTTGGTTCACAGCACCCACATGTCTGTAACAATTGTTTGTAACTCCAGTTCCAGGCTATCTGAAGCCCCTTCTGGCCTCTGGGGGCATTGCATGCACAGAGTAAGTACACTTACATGCAGGCAGAATACTCATACACATAAAAGAAAAATAAATAAAATCTTACTTTTTTAAATCTAAAAAAAGAAAGAAAACAAAACTTCATGTTACACATACCCAGGCTTTTCCCCCTCTCCTTCCCTGTCCCTGGAAAGAAGTGACCACCCAAAGCCACAGGGCGAGGTAAAGGCAGCACTGAGGCTGCATCCCTCGGAAAGTCACTCCTTGCTCATCCTTTCTCTTTCACATTGGCATCTCTCTTCTTCCACTCTCAAAATAATGCAAAGTTTCTCATCTGTTCATATGTTAAAGGGACTGATCCAAAAAGAGAGGAATGGGTTCCAAACGCCTTTTTAGCGGCTAGTCATCATTCTGTAACTGCATGTTGAATGCAACAAGCTTCTCTCCAAGTCGGGTTTGCGTTGTGCTAAGATACTGGTTTCCTCTAAGCACCTTGTGCCAGATGGCAGGAACCAGGGATTCTGGGAAGCAGTTTCTCCTTCAGTGAGTAAGCCACACACAGTCAGGAAGCAAATGTTCAGATTTACCAGGTTATGTTTCTGGTGCCTACAACGGAGAGGAGACTGGGAACTACTCCTCCTCTCCTTGCCCAGGACAAATGAAGCAGCGAGACCACCAACATTCTGGTTTCCTTTAGGTTGTGCCAAAGCCTGAAGGACTGTCATCTTCCCAACATGGCCAACCATAGCTTGTCTACCCAGCATGACCTCTCTCATTTCTCTCCTACTTCTCCAAGCAGCTCTGGTCCTGCTGATGTGTACTGGGACAAGGCTGAACACATGGCCTTTCCCAAGATGCTGTGTAGGCTCCCAATGGATCCCTCACCCCAACTGCTGGACTCCAGCATCCCTGGAAAAATCATCTCAAGGTGCTAGAAAATGGCCATGTAGAGAAAGAAAACCAGCCTAGAATGAGGACGCTTGTCCTGAACCCCAGCCCACCTTTCTGGGCCAACCACTGATCCTTCCATGCCCGGCTCAGTGGCACCTCCTCTGCAGCTGATTCTTCCCCCAACCAGAGGTGGTCCCTCTGCTGCTTCTGCACTCTGCACGTGATTGTTACAGTTTGGTTAGTTTGTTTTGAGACTGGGTCTCGCATAGCCCAGGTTGGCCTTGAATTCCTGGTCCTCCTACCTATACTTCCCAAGTGTTGGGATTGCAGGTCTGTGCCACCATGCCCAGCTTAACTGTCACAGTTCCTATCCCATCCTTTACACTTAAGAGCAGGCTTGTTTGTCTCCTGGTTCTCTGAACTTCTCAGAGGAAGTTTCCATCTTCTTGTTCTAGCCAGAGCAGGTGGCATTCAGTACACAAAGAAATAGTTATAGAATTTCTCTAAAATGGGCTAAGCAACTTCTCTTTTTCTTTTCTGGTTTCTTGAGACAAGGTCTCACACTATCACACTATATTCCAGACAGGCCTGGAACTTAATATATAGATTAGACTAACCTCAAACTTGGACCAATTCACCTGCCTCAGCCTCCAGAGAAAGCTAGGTTATCTTGTAAATTTCTTCCTTACTCCAGAGTCTCTGATGGAGGGGGCTGGAGAGATGGCTCAGCAGTTAAGAACACTGGTTGCTCTTCCAGAGGACCCAGATTCAGTTCCCAGCCCCCACATGGCAGCTAACCATTATTAACTTCAATTTAGGGGATCCAACACCCCCTTCTGGCCTCTGTGGGCACCAAGCATGCATGTAGCATACTTAAATACATGCAAGCAAAACACTCATACACATAAAATAAAAATAAATGTTAGCCTGTAGCCAGGTGTGGTGGCACACACCTGTAATCCCAGCACTTGGGAGGCAGAGGCAAGCAGATCTCTATGAAATCAAGGCTAGCCTGGTCAACATAGAGAGTTCCCAGCCAACCGGGGCTACAGGGAGAGCCTGTCTTAAAAAAATAAAATCTATGATGAAGCCAGGTGTAATGGCTCATGCCTGAGATGTGAGCCCTCGGGCTACTGAAGCAGGGGGATTGCATGTTCTAGGCCTGCCTCAGCCACACAGTGAGAGCCTGTCTCAAAGAAGACAACAGCAATGGAAAAAAATTCTGTGATGATCCCCAGTGACACTTCTAGGACTGGACCATACTGCTCGAAAGATGAACATGAAAGACCTAGGATTCCTAAGCACTGAAACCAAGCTTGCTTAACCCTGGTGCCCCAAACTAGTTGCTCTTGGGACATAAAGGAACTACATTGGAGTGTCATGTACACAGGTATGCAACTGTCCAGAAAGGATTTAGACATTCAGTGTATCTCTCTTCCTCAGTGAGAGTAGGTCAGTCGCATGAAGGCATTTTGGGATCTGTCACACACCGTCCCATAATGATACACTATTTCTCTGCTAGGTAAGCAGGTGCAAGCAGGGTTTGAGGAGGTGGCTCAGTTGGCTGTTTGTCTAACAGGCACTAAGCTCTCAGGTTAACCCCCCGGTACTGTGATGACACATGCCTATAATCCCAGCACTTGGGAGGTGGAGGCAGGAGAATTGAGCCCAAGGTTATTCTCAGCCACACAGAGTCCAAGGCTTATGTGAGACTTTGCCTGCCCCGACCCTCCAAAAAAGGTGCATACAAAGGAGATGTGTGACTGACCAGCTCGGTCTCACACGTTTGGAGGAATATCCAAATCTGCTGCTGGTACCTCAGCTTCCCCTGGGTCACCCTAACATTCCTAGGGTTTTCAACATGCCACAGCAGGAGCAGCTGGCTATTTCCTTCCAACAATGTTTGGGGCAGAGCAGGATCTAGGAAGAGCTACTTTTGATGTGGATCTTTGAAGCAGAGGATCCTCCTTGGTGTGGTTTGAAACACTGCCATGGAGTGTTTGGATAATGGCTAAATTAGCCCTCCATAAAGACTGGAAATGAAGCCAGGTCTAAATATAACCTGAGGAACGTATGCAGTAGAGACAGGAGCAAGATGGCAATTCCAGGCAGGCAGAATGGGCTTATTTTGCCAAAGAAAACAGCAGTCACACCCTGCTTTGCAAAAACTGTCCCTGCTTGGGAATGATTCAGAGGAGCATGATATAGACAAGGCCTGTGCCTTCAGCCTACGCCACACACTGGACATGCAGCCTGGCAAGAAATAAGCCTTTATGGTACAGGAAATAATAAACCAATCTGTGGGGCAGCTTAAGAACTGTCTGTGGGTAAAATAAAAGAGATTCATCTAGAGGCACAAGGCAGGAAAAAAAAATCAAATCCAAGGCAGCGCATTTTGGCACACCCTTTTTAATTCCAGCACTGGGGAGGTAGAGGCAGGAGGGTATGTGTGAGTTTGAAGCCAGCCTGGTCTACATAGCCAGTTCCAGGCTAGCTGGGGCTAGAGGGAGACCCTGTCTCAAAACACAAAACAAAACAAAAAAACCACCAACTAACAACACCAACAACAAAATCAAATCCACCTCTCATCTCCACCTTCCAGTTCTGGGCATTTTTAATTGTTTATTTGCTTATTTTTATTTATTTTGTGTGTTTGTGCATGGGGGGAGGCTTGCAGGTGTGCCATGGTACGCATGTGGAAGTCAGAGGACAACCTACAGGAATCAATTTTCTCCCTCCACCATGTAGGGCCCTGGGATCAAACTCAGGCCATCAGGTTTACAAGCACCTTTACATGCTGAACCATCTCACTAGCTCACGATGGGCATTTTTTTTTAAGGTCAGAGGAAAAACACAGGCTATAGTAAGTTGGGTGGTAGGATTTTTTTTTCAAGTATTCTTATTCATTCTTTGAAAATTTTTTGATAATATTCATTCCCTCGCCCCACCTCAAGGTAGTGGAATTCTTATAATGCTTTTATTTAGTATTTTTATTTTATGCATATGAGTGTACTGCCTGCATGTTAAGTGCACCTGTGTTGTGCAATGTCTGTGGCGGTCAGAAGAGGGCATTGGACTCCCTTGGAACTGGAGTTAAGGACAGTTGGTAGCCTCCATGTGGGTGCTGAGAACTGAACCCAGGACTTCTGCAAGAACAGCCAGTGCTCTTCACTGCTGAGCCATCTCTCCAGCCCTGTAGTAGGATTCTTGTAGGCCAGTGGTAGAGAGATGTTTTAATCTTCAGCTACCTGTAAAAAAGTTAATGATGGGGCTAGAGGTATAACTCAGTGGGCAGAGTGCTTGTCTAGCATGCACAAAGTCTTGGGTTCAATCTCTAGCATCCCATAATCTGTGGTGGCACAGGCCTGTAATTCCAGTACTACGGAAGGGGAGCCAAGAATATCAGTTCAAAGTCATCCTTGGCTACATATGGAGTTTGAGGCCTGCCTGGGCTACATGAGACCCTGTTTCAAAGGACAAAAAGTTAATGAGTTAGGTGTGATGTTGTACTTCTTTTACCCCAGCCCTAGGTGTCAGAGGCAGGAGGGCTGTGAGTTCAAGACTTGCCTAGGCTCACAAAAAAAAAGGAAGAGGGGGAGTAAGAGGAGGAGAGGAGACCTTAGCGGTTTGTAGAGTGCCTACTATGGTAGGTGGGTTGAGGACTAGACAGCCCCTCCCCCTTCTCAGCGCCTTCTACCGCCCTCCATGAGAATACCATTTACAGATAGGCCCCGTGGCTTGCCATAAGAACAAGGCCACAGACCTGAAAGATCCTCACAAATTTAACTCTGATGAATGACCCTCAGGACTGGGTTCCCTTTGCAGACACAAAGTCTGTGTAGAAGACACCACAGGAGCCTTCCAAGCTCAGGCAGACAGGAAGAAGGGCCTAAGAAGGTCACATCAGGTCCCTGGGCATTTCTGCCTCTTCCAAATGCCACAGAAAGTGGCACTGTGTGTACCTACAGGGGTGATATGGGGGAATCCAGAGATGCCAGGCTGCAAATGCCAAGCAAGTTTGCTCAGGTGATTTGAGGAGCCAGTGGGTGAGCATGAGATGGCTTTTATTAGAAACCTTTCATTTTTCGGGCATTTTCCTAACTTAACCAAACCACTCCTGGCCAAGGTCTGGATGTCCTTAGCTTAGGGGTAGAGCTGATTTAATGTGAGATGATTTGTGGAGTGTTGGAGAATGGAGACAGGGCTGGGAGAAAAAAACAGGGGCTGCAGTGGGGACTCACATACATCAGCACACAAACACACACACACACACACACACACACACACACACACACACACACACACCCGCCCAGTCTCTGGGCCTCAGTTTCCTCTGTGAGACACCAAGGGTTGATTGAGCCCTAGGCTCTGTGCACCCCTCGACATAGGATAACCGAGCCTAGCACTCCACCACTGGCCCTGTGAGCATCGAGGAATGCTCTACAACCGACTCACTTCGGGGCATAGCTGAAGTCGTAGACCTTTTATCCGCCGGCTTTTACGGGCCCCCCCCCGCCCCCGCGTCCCCATCGCGCCCCATGCGGCCGGAGCCCTGACAGCCCCAATGGGCCCTGGAGGACCTGGGCTCCGGCGCCGGCCCGGGACGTGGCGCCTGCCGAGGTGTGGCCGGGGCTGGGCGGGGTCGCTGCCCTCAGGCCGCCCGGGCTCTGGGCCGACCCGCTGGGCCTTCCCGGACGTTCCCGGCTCGCGCCCGCAGTCCTACAGGCGAGGAAGCGGGAACGCCCGGGACGCCGCGGCCATGGCAACCGGAGCGCGCGTCGCCGGGCCCCCGCGCCGCCCCCGCGTCTGCCGCTGTCTCCACCAAGCCCCGCGTCGGGGCTGCTGATTGTTCAGCGCCGAGACAGCCTGGCTCTGCTCAATTTCCAGACGCCTCCGTAGTCCTGGGGGAGGTGGGGAGGAACCTGTGCAGGAAAAGCCGGGCACAATAACCTTGCAGCTCTTAGGCGGCGCTGGCCTGTGGGTGTGGCAGGAGACGCCCCATTTCACAGACGGCAAAGCTGAGGGCCCATGGTTAGACCCCAGAAGGCCTTCTGTCCACAGGTTGACAGGCTGAGCCCCCTCGCCCTGCTGTGGCCTCTAGGGAGGGGAGGGCAGGGTTCAAGGATCTCTTTAGGGAGCAGAGTCCCTCTGGGATTCCCTCTGGGCTCTTGGCTTCTTTTGCAGAAAGACTCCACCTTCCCTCTCCTGACTTCTCTCCAAGCCCTTCAGGGCACAGGGCTTGGCAACAAAAATACGTGGGGTTCCATTAGTGAGACCTGAGCCTGAGTTTCCCCATTTCATTACACCAGAATTGGAGGCTAAGAACCCAAACTCCTTTTTTCTCATAAGTCCAATTAAAGACACCTGAACGGTCCAGAGTGCGTACCTTGAGCAAGTCTCTTTATTCTTTTGGGGGCCTTTCATTTCAGGGCTAGGGAATCTACCCCGAGCCTTACTAATGCTAAGCAAATGCTGTATCTGTGAGTTACATCTCAGCTTCCTTCTCCCATTTTAGGCCTGTTTTCCCAGCTATATAATAAAAGATTTGGGGGCTGGAGAGATTACTCAGTCTGTAAAGTGCTTGTCACACAAGCACAGGACTTGAGTTTGATCCCCATAAACCATGTAAAAAAAAGAGGAATGAAGCGTGGGCATGGTGTTGTATTCCTTTAATCTCAGCAGTCAGGAGGCAGCAGGTGAGTTCCGGGCCAGCCTGGCCTGCACAGTGAGTTTCAGGCCAGTCAGGGCTGCATAAGTGAGACCGTGCCCCGGCCCCTGCCCCAAAGAAACCCCAGCATAGTGGCATGCACTCACAATCCCTGTACTGGAGAGGTGGCAACAGGTGGATCCCTGGGGCTTGCTGACTGACCAGCCTAGCCTACTTGGTGAGTTCCAGGCCAGTGAGAGGGCCTGTATCAAAAAGATAAATAAGTCGGGTGTGGTAGCAGAAGCCTTTAATCCCAGCACTTGGTAAGCAGAGGCAGGAGGATCTCTGTGAGTTTGAGTTCAGCCTGGTCTACATAGTGAGCTCCAGGCCAGCTGGGGCTACAGGGAGATCCTGTCTCAAAAAGACAAGAAAAAAAAAAAAAAGATAAATAAATATGCAAATAAATAATGGTGGACTGCACCTGAGGAACAACACAAGAGATTGTTCTCTGGCCTCTATATGCAATGTGCAAATCCACACATGTGCAATTGAACACATGCATATACAAATACACAGAAAGGTTTTGTTTTGCATTGCTGAAAATTGAACCTGGGACTTTGTGGATACCAGAAAAGTACCCTACCACTGAGCTGTATCCTCCAGGCTTTGTTTTGAGACAGAGTCTCCCTGCCTGTAGTTCCAGCTGGCCTGATCTCATAGAGATCTGCCTCTAGAGTACTAAGATTAAAGGTTTAAGCCATCAGCTTGGCTTTTTTTTTTCCCTCTGTCTTACTACTAAGTTGTCCAGATAGGCCTTGAACTTTCCATCCTCTGCCTCAAGCCTTCTAAGTAGCTGGCATTACAGGCCTGAACAACAAGGCCCAGTTTCATAAAGGGTTATTAATAAAGGCTAAAGATTCTTTGGACTGTCCCTTCTCTGTCAGCAAATTCCTAAGGTGACCAAAAGCAAGAAAAAAATACGCAGGTTTATCATCCCAAAGACACTGAATTACCTGAGGGGTAGGGAGTAGACATCCACTTCAGAAGAAGGTGGGCAGAGAAATCTGTTTCTCTTTTATTGTCTCTGGCCATAGAGCCCTTTGGAATCTTGTTTCTTCCTTGTTCCTTATTTGTGGGAAATGATCAGAAACAATGGCTTGCATCTTATAGATAACAAAACCACAGGAGTGACATGACTTAGCCAAGAGCACAGCATAAAACCTGATACAGCAGCTGCATGACGGGTTGATCTCCTGTTTAATGAAAATAACAGTGGTCATAATGACATTTTGTGGGTTTGTGCAAAGCTGTGTCTAGGCAATGGTAGACTGCTGGAGTGAACTGTCCGGCACTGATGCAGCAGGGGCAGCAGTAACACAGATGCCTGATGTATCAGGCTGAGAGAAGCCCTTTTACCCTAGCATTTACATCTGGATCCTAAACAGGGCTGGGCAGAGTAGAGACCTTGGGTGCACAAAGATGAAGCAGCCATGGTGTCTGCTGCGGAGGAATTCACACGCTGTGAGAGGCTACAACCCAGTATGCATATCAGCACGATCCCTATAGGCAGTTTCTGTAAGGGCCAAGCCAGTGTTGTGGAGCCCTTGTAGCCTCTTGGGTATACTGGACCGATCCGCAATGCTTTTTTCTTTCTTTTTTTATAATAATTAAAAAACTTTTATTTTTTATTTTTATTTTATGTGTATGCATGTATTGCCTGCATGTAGGTAAGTGCACCCATGTTGTGCAATGCCTGAGGAGATGAGAAGAGGCTGTTGGATCCCCTGGGACTGGAATTATGGACAGTGTTAGTTGCCATGTAGGTGCTGGGATTTGAACCTGGGTCTTCTGCAAGAACAACCAGTATTCTTAACCGCTGAGCCATCTCTCCAGCCCAAATGTTTTTTTCTTTCATCTTAACATCTCTGCCATCTTTAGGGATTGATTCTGTCCTTCTACCATGTAGGTTCTGGGAATTGAACTCAGGTCCTCAGGTTTGGTGGCAAGCTCCTTTACCCACTGAACCATCTTTCTGGCTGGACATCTCTGCCAGCTTCAGCAGGTCCCTGAAGGGAGGCATGTTGGGATTTGGGTGATTCTGACTCAGGTGATCTGTAGACCACATCTTGATACATATTGCTTTAAGAAATCTCTAAAAGAGCTGGGCATGGTGGCTCACATTTTTAATTCCAGTACTCTGGAAGCAGAGGAAGGTAATTTCTTTGAGTTCAAGGCCAGCCTGGTCTACATAGTGAGTTCCAGACCAGCTGGGGACCAGTCTCAAAAAAGGCAAAAAAAAAAAAAATCTCTAAAAGAGACTATTTTTGATTTTGGAAAGACCTATAATAACAGTCCCATGACAGCTCAGCACCTGCCCTCTTGCCCCAGCCTGGGTGCCACATCTGAGAGAGAGAGGCTGACTAGATGTCACCCCAGCCTCCTCTTCTTCTTGGGTCTTAGGGTAACCCTGGCTGACTCAGACCAGGTGGCAATGGATGCGTTCCCCACATGTCTCAGAAACACGCTCACTGCCTTTCCTGTGGTTCAGCTTCCTTCCATCTGTGCACAGAAGTCAAACTATGTGGTCATGTAGGGATAGGATACCTTGAATAAAGCTCTAAATATTTCAAATGAGCCAAATGTGGTGGTACACACCTGTAATCCCAGTGCATTGCATTAGAGGCTGAGTCACATAGTGAGTTTTGGGACAACCTGGGTTACATAGTGAGACCTGAGTTACATAGTTACAGTGAGACCTGAGTTACAGAGTGAGTTTTGGGACAATCTGGGTTACATGGTGAGACCCTGTCTCAAAATAACAAACAAATAAATAAGTAAATAAATCATTATGCTTGCCTAACATCCATGAGGCCCTGGATTTGATCCACACAAGCCAGACATAAATGGTGTATTCCTGCAATATCAGTTCTTGGATGGTAGAAGCAAGAGGGTCAGGAATTCATCAGCTACATAGCAAGTTTGAAGCCAGCCTCGGCTACATGAACCCCCATCTCAAAAAAAGGTGGGGGGGCTGGAGAGATGGCTCAGCTGTTAAGAGCACTGGCTGTTCTTGCAGAGGACCCAGGTTCAATTCCCAGCACCCACATGGCTAACAACCATTTGTAACTCCAGTTCCAGGGAATCCAATGCCCTCTTCTGACCTCCATGGGCATTGCCTGTCATGGGTGTACTTACATGCAGCCAATACACTCATACACATAAAACTTTTTTAAAATAATAAAAAATGTTAAAAAAAAAAAAAAAAGATTTGGGTTAGGCTGGTCAAATGACTCAGAGGGTAAAGACAGAAGAACCTGATCACCTCTGTTCAGTCCCTGGAACACACAGTGGAAGGTGAGAACGAACTCCTGAAACCAGCCCTCTGACCTCCATCCACGCCCACATTCACATGTGTGTACAATAATAAACACATTCTTTTATTTATTGATTAGAGAGGGCGTGTGCATGCCATAGCATGCGTGTGGAGGTCGGAGGACAGGCTGATGAGAGTTGGTTCTCTCCTTCCTCCATGTGGATCCCAGGGATCAAACTCAGGCTTGGAGACAAGTATCTTTCCTTATGTGCTGAGCTATCTCACCAACCCATAAATACATTTTTTTTCAAGTTTTAAATGGATTTTTGAAATAAATTCACATTTTTTATACATACGTATGGGCACGCATGTCATGCAAAGGATGAATACAGTGAAAGGAAGTCTCCTTGGCCCTCAGCCTCCTGGTTGCCCTCCCCAGAGGTCACCACTCATATTTGTTTCTTACTGGTTCTTCCAGAATCAAATCTTCTCTTTCAGAGATTTCTTAAACAATATTTATCAAGATGTGGTGTACAGAACACCTGAGTCAGAATCATCCGACCGCAAACGGTGGAGTGGGAGTCTGCTTTGAAGAATTTGCCAGCTGTCTTCCTGCAGCAAGGAGAGATATTTCCAGAGGTCCCTATTTATATATGAGGAAATGGAGGCCAAACGTGCCTGCTCTAGAACCTGAGTTTCTGGCACTT
Source organism: Nannospalax galili (assembly GCF_000622305.1). Classification (NCBI taxonomy): domain Eukaryota; kingdom Metazoa; phylum Chordata; class Mammalia; order Rodentia; family Spalacidae; genus Nannospalax; species Nannospalax galili. The sequence continues at coordinate 3,771,672 of NW_008342393.1, read as the reverse complement.
TGGGCTTCACCAGTGTTGTATAGACCCCATTTGTGGGATGTGTGCATGTGTGTGAGTGTACGAGTGTGCGCAAGTTCATACACCCGTGTGGGTCCTTACAACAAATTCCTTTTCCTAGTGGAATTGACCTGGAAACACAGCTGTGAAATAAAGCAAAGCAGTGGGGTGAGGTGGACCAGCATCCTCACTCAGCCTCCCCTTCCCATCTCCTTACCTGGAAGAAGCTTAAAACTAGCCCTGCCTTCCTGTTGTGCTTCTCAGTTTAGCAGAAGACAGATCTATAAAGAAGTGCCTATGGGCTGGAGAGGTGGGTCAGTGGTTAAGAGCATTTGTTGCTCTTGCCAGAGGACCAGGGTTTGGTTCCCAACATGGCCGTGAACAACTGCCCATGACTCCAGTTCCAGGGAACCTGATGCCTTTTTCTGGCCTCTGTGGGCACTGTATGCACATGGTACATTTACATGCAAGCAAAATACATATACACATAAAAATAAAATGTTTTTAAAGGGATTAATGATAGTAGGCAGGTGTAGACCCCTGGCCATGCAGGTAAGTGGCCTCAGATGTGGGAGAGGCTGGGGGGAGGCGAGCAGACTTGGTTCACCCCAGCTCAGAGCTACAAACTGGCTGGAGGTGCATGTGCCAGACTTCAGAATGATCTCATGCCTAAACTTCCCAACCATTCCAGTCTACTTCCCTCCATGTACTAACTGTACACTTCCAGTGGCTTCCTCCAGACTCTGGCTGGATCCCAATGGCTCTTTAAAAAAAAAAAAAGATTTAATTTAATTTAATGTATTTTATGTGTATGAATATTTGCTTTCATGTATATAAGCACACTCTAGGGGCATGCCACCCATAAATACAATGGTCTCTTCAGAGACCCGAAGAGGGTGTTGGATCTCCTGGAACTGGAGTTAAAGAAAATTGTTAGCTGCCATGTGGGTGCTAGAAACTGAACCTGGGTCCTCTGCAAGAGCAATCAGTGCTCTTACCTGCTGAGCCATGTCTCCACTACTGTCCCCCCACCCCCACCCCGCCCATGGTTCTTGAACACCCTAGGAGGGTTCCTGCCTGAGTCTTACCCTGCAGGAGGATGTTTCCCCATGCACCTGCAAAGTTGATCCTACTTCTTCCCCTTGCTAAACTCAGTACGCAATCCGTGAGGGCTCTTTCACTGCCCAGTAGGTAAGGGACACCCAGTACCCTTGGCTGCTTCATGTTCCCCAGGGTATCTGTCATCATGTGGCATCTACGCACTTCCCTGCCGCTGACTGGAACTCCCTGGTGTCCAGGACAGAACTGGAGCACAGGTGGTTTGCGCTGAGCATCGTTGCAGTGAATTGTGAATTACACCAGTGACTCCTGCTTAACAGCCCTCTGTAGACTCTTCCTGCCAGGACAGAGCACACACACTGGCCAGGAGCTTGGTCTCATGGACCATGGATGTCCTGGTGTCATTTTAGTGGGCTGCAGCCAGTTATAACAGCACAAGTGTAAATCTCACAGGATGGTGCCAGGTGTCAGGTTAAAAGCTTCTCACCTCATCTGGGCTGATGAGGAACCTGAGGGGAAGCAAGGGCCTGCTTCAGAAAGGGAGTGCTGCTTCAGAAAGGGAGTGCCACAGGGCAGCAGGAACAGGTGGAGGGTGTGGTCCCCGTCCTCTACAGATGCCAAGTCACTGAAGACTCAAAGCTGGGGATTAGAGAGACAGGAGGCAGTTATTAAGACAGAGTGTCTGTGAGGCTTCGGACCCATGTCCTTTCCCAACCCTGGGCTTGGTGCCCTTAACCTGCCCTTGGCTCCCCAGATGAATCAGCAAGTTCTAGCCCCTGGGGTTCCTTGCAGCAGATCCCCATGAGAAGATCATACATGACATTAAGAAATTCAGCTGGGAGGGTAGGAGACTCAGCAGCAGCCTGGAGTAAGGGTTGCCCAGGGCCCTGCCTATGTCTATGGAGCCTTCAGCCTGGAGAGAGCTAACGCAGGAGCTTAGGGGTAGGGGTCGGATGCAGTCTCTGATCTCACCTGGAAGCTTGGTTATAAGCAGTTGCAAAAAGGCAGTTTAAAGGCAGAAAAACCTCAAAGAGAATCAAATCAGGCATGCCTACCTAGGAAAACCAAATATCTCCCAAGAATAGATGCTCGAGGGGACAGCAAGATGACTTAGTGGGCAAAGGTGCTTGCTGCCAAGCCGGACAACCTGAGTTCAATACCCCAGGCCCACATAGAAGAAGAAAACCAACCTGACACTAAATAAATAAGTGTAATTAAATTTTAAAAAAGAATAAAGGGTGTAATTCCTCATTTTATTTTATTGGTTTTTGAGACAGGGTCTTACTAGTCCAGGCCTGGAATTTGCTTTTGTAGATCAGGCCTGTCCTTGAATTCACAGAGATCTGCCTGCCTCTTGAGTACTAGGATTAAAGGAGTGTATCATCATGTCTAGTCCTTATTTTATTTTTTTAAGATTTATTTATGTGTATGAGTGTTTGCCTGCATGTATGTATACGTACTCTATGCATGCCTAGTGCCCACAGAGGCCAGAAGAGGGTGATCCTCTGGAATGGGAATTACAGATGGTTGTCAGCCACCATATGAGTGCTGGGAACCAAATCTGGTCCTCTGCAAGAGCAGCCTGTGCTCTTAACCACTGAGCCATCTCTCCAGCCCCTAATTCCTCTTTTTAAAGAGGATGCTTGTGCTGGATAGCTTTAGTGTCAACTTGACACACCTGGGTTGAGGAAGCCTCAATCGGGGAATTGACTCCATTGCACTGGCCTGTGGCCATGTCTGTGGTGCATCTTCTTGATTGTTGAGTGATGTGGGAGGGCCCAGCCCACTGTGGGTAGTGCCACCCCTGGGCAGGTGGCCCTGTATTGGATAAGATAGCAAGCTGAGCAGGGGCCAGGGGAGCAAGCCAGTAAGCAGCGTTCCTTCATGGCCTGTGCTCCAGCTCCTGCCTCCAGGTTCTTGCCCTGAGTTCCTACCTTGGGCTCCCTGATGAACTGCGACCTGGGAGATGTAAGACAGATAAACCCTTTCCTCCCGAAGTTGGTAGTGGTCAGAGTATTTTGTCACAGCAATGAAGAACAAACTAGGACAATGTTGCTTAGGGACCTTGGTGAACTCCCCTAGTGAGCCCAAAACTCATTGGCCTTTTAAATATTCAGCTTCTACATAGTACTTGGGCTAGGGATGTAGTTCAATTGGTAGAGTGCTTGCCTAGCGTGCATGAAGCCCTGGGTTTGATCCCCAGCACTGCATCCCCAACATCACACCCCAGGTATGGTGGTGCATTCCTGTAATCCCAGCACTCAGGAGGATTAAGAGTTCAAGGTTATCCTTGGCTATATAAGTTTGAGGCTAACCTGGGCTACATGAGAAAAGACTTCAATAATCCTGACATCAGAGTCTCAGAGGACTGTACAAGGACCCATACTTTCCCCATATGAAAACCCATAGTTTCCCCACTTTACACTTGGGACGGGTAAGACATTGCAGCTTAGCCTGGTGTTCACAGTGACAACCTCCTGCACTTCTCACTGATCCAGTGTGATTCCAGCCACAGCTCTGGAAGGCCAACATGGGACAAGGGACCATGAGCCTATGTAACAACCAAGAAACTGAGATCGGTGGAGAGACGTGGGGTGGGGGGTGAAGGCCCATCACACTACCTGGGCTCAGGTCCAAGTGATCACTCCCTAGCTCACTTAACATGTTTTTGACCTTTGGAACCTCGCTTTCCATGTCTGTAAATGAGGATAATACTTACATTTTAGACAGGCATGGTAGTACATACCTTTAGTCCTAGCACTTGGGAGGCAGAGGCAGGCAGATCTTTGTGAGCCCAGCCAGGTCTACATAGTGTCAGGCCAGCTGGGGCTACAGGGAGACCCTATCTCAAAAATACCAAATAATAAAATAATAATAATAATAATCATACATACATACATACATCTTGTGAGCTGTGTGCAGGTGAACTGAAGTGATACATATTACTGCTTAGAGCAGTCTGACGTGGCTGCTATTAGTTTGCTTGTCACTCCTGTTATTTTTAGAGGACCTTGCACTTATATGAAATATCCACAGGGACGTCCTCCTGGCGGGTGGGGAGGGGCAGGCAAGACCTCATCCTGCTCTCATTCCAGCCTTTCCTACTCCAACTACCCATCACCCCTTCTAGATGGCCACACTGGGCTGATCTCTCCCCCAGCCATAGGAGTCACCCTGCCGTGGTCTGGCTGCCTGGCTGCTTGGCGAAGGGTGAGCGGCACCCCACACATGCCTGTCATGTGGTCACCCGACTCAGCCTGAGGCAGTGCCGGGAGCTCAGATGAGCCGGGCAGGCTGCCAGGGCTTCCTTGGTAGGAGGCCCTGCCACTCCCTGAGGGCCCCTCTATTCTGGGAGCTGTAATTTACACAGGCTTCCCCACCCCACTTGCTATCTGCCACAGCAGTCACGGCTCCCGAGGGCCCTGCCCACCTCCAACTCAGAGGCTTTTCATAAACAGCTCCCAAGCTGCCCTGTTATCTTGGACACTGGAACTTTGGGAGGAGGCTTACCACCCTGGGAGGATCCCAGAGAGAAGTTGGTCCAGTGTAAGCAGCGGTGGGTTGGAGCCCAGCATGGACAGGGGTGGAAGGAAGCCTTTACCCACCAGAGCCAGGGGTAGCAACGTCAAAGTCCAACCCTGAGGTCTGCAGAACTGGGTGGGGTGCAGAGTAATTGAGAGCCTGTCATTACCCCTTAACACCCTGGGGACTGGGTCAATTTTGCTATGTTCTCCCTAGAGGCCCAGTATGCTCAGCTACAGGGCCAAGAAAAGTGTATGTGTGTGTGTGTGTGTGTGTGTGTACATGCTTTCTCTACCACCTCCATCACCTCAGGACCTTTGCACAAGCTTCCCCTCTCCTTGGGACTGTTCTCTTTATCTACCTCCTATTTATCCATTGGGTCTCAACTTAGAATCTATTTCTCATGAAAGTGTTCCCTGACATCACAACACACATACCATGTCTCTTGTCCTCTCTGGACCTGGGATGGACACCCCTTCTAAGTTCCCTTGTCTGTGCCTTTGGCTGTCTCCTTAGACAACTGCAGGTAATTCTGGGATAGTTCCTCCTTCTTGCTTGGTTTGTTTCCCCAGTTCCTGGCACACGGTAGGTGTTTTTAAAATGTCTTGAAGGGACATATGGATAAATAAATGATTTCTCTGGCCCCTCTAGAATGTGTGGGTTTCTTGGAAGGCAGCAGGAGGAGTAGGAGTATTTGACTACTTTATACCCTCCATTTTCCGGAAAAGTCCAGGCTTCAGAGGTCTTACCTCTTTTTTGTTTGTTTCATGAGACAGGGTCTCTTGTGTCCCAGGCTGGCCGCAAGCTTGTTTTGCCATGCAGTTGAGGATGACCTTCAACTTCTGATCCTCCTGCCTCTACCTCCCAAGTGCTGGGATTACAAGTGTGTACTGCCATTGGGCTTGGTGGTGCATGTCTTTAACCTCAGGACTTGAGAGGCAGAGGCAGGCAGATCTCTGTAAGTTTGAGGCCAAATCTGGTCTACATAGCAAGTTCTAGGCCAGCTGGACTTGTTTTGTCGCAAAACAAACAAACAAACAGAGTGCACTGCCATGCTTAGTTTATGTGGTACTGGGGACTGAACCCAGGGCCTCAAACCCAAAACCTGCTGCATACTAGGTAAGCACTCTATCTACTGAGCTACATCTCTAGCACCCTACCACCCGCATCTTCATTATTCTGTCCTTTTGTCCTTGAAGTGTAACTGTAGGCTTGTCACACTTTCTATTCATCCTGACCTGAAAATGGAGTTACTCTGGCCATGGGCTTGCTCCTGGGAGTCCCCAGGACCCTGAGGAAGTGTTATTGGGAGGCAGACATCCTTGGGCCAAGAGGGAGGTAGGTGGAAATGAACTTCCTAGAAGGAAATGCATCCCTGTGAGGGACCACAACGTGTAGGCCCAATGTACATGGTGGGTTGCATTCTGCCCGGCCTGCTCTGCTGGAATACACACACTGTATATACTGCTGGCCTCAGAGAGGGACTACCATGATAGACACTAGGTTCCAGTTAGATTATCCCACCTGTTGTCCCTGTAATCTATTGGGAGGACCTCAGATGTTTCATGTTTCTGTGCCAGCCACATCTTCATTGCTCTCATTCTGCATTTTCACCTGAATTGGTCCCAGACTTGCTCCAGTTGGGGGCTGGGAAAACACAGTCCCTGCGGCTGCTTCTACTGGAGAGTAGGAGGCCCAGTCCTAGGAGTGGAGTCAGGGGGTCAAGGTGTAGGGGCCCAGCCCTTTTTTTTAATTTTTAAAAAAAATTTATTTATTTTTACACCCACTTCCCAGATAGCACCCTCCCATAGCCTCCCTCCCCCCACTAGAGCCCTTATACTCTGATATCCCTGCTACTGTCTGCTGTGTTGTGGGCACCCCCAGCCATTCCCCACTACTTGTCCATCTGGTGAATCTAGTCAGCCTATCTAGAGGTCTTTGTTTAGGAAGGTCAGTTGTTCCTCATCTAGCAGCAATCAGTTGTCAATATTCCTTTAGATAAGACTGGGGTCTGCTGTTCATTTTCCCAGTTCTATGCTGGGTTACTATCTGGCGGGGGGCAGCCTTTTAGGAGGCAGCACAAGACCAGTGGGGGCTTTGCACCCCACATTCTTCCCACTTCTGGAGGTAGTCAGAGCCAAGCAGCAGCAAGGACAGCAAACCAGGTGTCAAAATATACAAGGTGTGAATAGTCACATGATCCAGCCATGTCTGCCTCGCAGGCAGGGCCTTCGCACTTGCTGTGTCTGCTACCTACATGCTCTTCCCCTGATCCATCCCTCTCTTTCCTCCCTCCCTCCCTTCCTTCCTCCATTTCTTCTTATTTTTGCCCTCACTACTTTCTCTTTCTGTCTGACAGGATCTCTTTATGTTTCCTAGCCTTGCCCCCAAAGAACTGGGCTCAAATGATCCCCCTGCCTCAGCTTCTTCATGACTGGGACTCCAGGCATGTGTCACTGCATCTGTCCATCCATCTTGCTTCCCCTCTGATTTCTACATCACTTATTCTTCTATTTCATATATTAATTTGTTTATATTATTATTATGTGTGAGAACATGCAGGCACACACATGCCGTAGTATACATGTAGAACTTTGAGTCAGTTCTCTCCTCCCATCGGGGGTTCCGGGAACTGAACTCAGGTTGACAGCCTTGCTGTGCAGCAAGCCCTTTTACCCACTGAGCTCTCTCACTAGGGCTCAGGTCTTTATTTATTTTTAATTTATGCAGTGGACACCAGGAGGTGGGCATGACCAGGACTCCCTTGGAGGCTGGCACCACAATCACTAACATACATCTGGCACATAGAAGGTGTCCAGGAAACAACTGTAGAATAAAAGAATGAAAACAGGAGCCATAATCCCAGAACTCAGAAGGCCAAGACAGGAGAGTGAGGAGGTTAAGGCCAGCCTGGGCTACATGAGACTCTGTCTTTAAGAAAAACAACAACATGAAGACAGGAACGGTTTTAGCATCATGTGTAGTTGTCTGGTCTTCATTTCTTCATGGGTATTTAGCCACTTTGACCATGAACCCCTATCTTTGAAGGACCTTAAACCACCCAGCTTTCTCCCAGCACAGTGGGGGTACACTGTGCTCTTATAATCCACCCCCTATGGGTACATTCCACAACACTTAGGCCTATTGTGTAGATGAAAAGACATAGAGATATAAACAAGTACTGCATGCCAGCTTACCCACCTCCAGATGCAGCTGTTAAGGCTGGCACTGTGTGTCCACACCCCAGGGCGACCCACACATTGCCTTGGCATCAGAGTGCTTACAGAGCTATGGCAAGGAGTGACCAAGAGAGTACATGGACCTTTGTTTCTAGAGTGTCTCTTGCTTGGCCTGACCAGAGAAGCCACCTTGGGGTGGCAGTGCCTAGGCGGGTCATGTGGCCCAGACACCCAGGTTTATCATTTGGGCCAGAGATGGTTGTGTGCTGGGACTTTAGTCACCCAACCAGGCAAATGACAGTGAGGAGCTCAGCAGTTTTCTGTTTATACTGCAGATCATCTCTAGGTCATGTGTTGTAAGTGGTTTTTAATGTTTCTGCAGGGAGAAAAGTTTACAAGAAAATTGATTTGCAAGCAGGGCATGGTGATACATACCAATAATCTTGACACTTGGGAGGTGGAGGCAGGAGGATCAGGAGTTCAAGGTCAGCCTCAGATACATATATATTTAATATATTTTATATACACAATATATATATTTATAACACAATATATATTATTTGTTTGTGGGTTGTTTGTATTGTTGTTGAGACAGGGTCTCACTATGTAGACCAGGCTGGCCTTGAACTCACAGAGATCTGCTTGCCTCTGCCTCCCAAGTGCTGGGATCAAAGGCGTGTGCCACCATGCTCAGCCTTGAGCATGTGTTTGTTTTTTGATATAGGATCACACTATTTAGCCCAGGCTGACTTGGAACTCTCTATGTAGACCAGGCTGGCTTCGAATTCTCTTTCCCAAATGTTGGGATTAAAGGTGTGCGCCACCATGCCCAGTCCATATGTGTGAATTTTTAAGATTAAAAATTTTTTTAATCTATTTTTATTTTATGATATTAGTGTTTTGCCTGTGTATATGTAAGCATACCTGCATTGTGCAATGCCTGCCGAGGGTATCAGATCCCCTAGAACTAGAGTTAAGGATGGTTAGCCACCATGTGGGTGCTGGGAATCAAACTGCGGTCCTCTGCAAGAGCAGCCAGTGCTCTTAACAACTGAGCCATCTCTCTATCCCCTATATGTGTTTTTTTTGAGATAAGGTCTCATGTAGCACAGGCTGACTGGAAACTCACCTGTATAGTCAAGGCTGACCTTGAACTCCTGATCCTCTTGCCTCTGCCTCCTGAGTGCCAGGATTAAAGGAATGGGCCAACATGCCCGACATTTTTTTTTGAGACAGAGTCTCCCTGTAGCCCCAGCTGGACTTCTGGAACTAGCTATGTAGACCAGGCTGGCCTTGAACTCATAGAGATCTGCCTTCCTCTGCCTCCTGAGTGCTGGGATTAAAGGTGTGTACCACCATTCCTGCCTACCCTGTGTATTTTTTGAAGGTATATGTAATATCCTTGGATCATTCCCAGGCCTTAGTTGAATTCAATGCCAGTACAAAATTGTGGTCTCCTTGAAGGCAGTATTTGGAACTTGTGTTGAACGAATGAACGAATGAATGAATGAATGAAAGAGAAGAACAAAAGAAGCAGGTCACTAGGAAGGCCAGGGTCTTAGAATCTTTGCTAGTTACCACATCTCCTTGTGTAAGTGCTTCCAGAATTTTGGTTGACTTCAAGGGACCTACATTCTGGCTTTGCCTTATGCATCTTACTCACTGAGTGACCTTGGATTTGTCACCTCACCTCTCAGTCTCATTTTCCCCATCAGGAAAACAATCACAAGAGTGAATCACAAGAGTGCTTTGTAGACAACAAAGTCTCCTAAAACACAAAAGACTCTTACTTTGGTTGAGCTCTTATTTTGGTGAGTACATCTGGAATTAGGCTGAAGGAACTCAGTGTTCAGGGCCACCTATGTTGGCAGCACCCTATTACTGTCAACACCACCCACCCTGCCTTCCTAGATGGGAGAGTCCAGGCGAAGCGATTTGCTCTGGGGAAGGTGTGAAAACACTAAAGCCAGATCTGTCCCATGTTAGCAGACCCAGGCAGCTGGTTACAACCTGGCAGTGGCTTTTTTCTTATTCTGGGTCTAAGCAACACCCTACACAAGTGGACTACGTGGAAAATCCTGTAGCCATTGAGGCGACAGTTAATTTTTTTAAATTTTCAAGTACAGAAAATTATTTTTTTCTAATGTAGCTTCATTTTTATTGATTCATTTTGCTATTTGACAATTTCACATATGCATATAATTTATTTTTATTTATTATTGGTGTGTGGCTGTGGGCATGGGTGCACATGTGCTATGGGGTGTGTATGTATGTGTGTATGTGTGTGTGTGTGTGTGTGTGTGTGTGTGTAGAGGTCAGAGGACAACTGATGGGAGTCAGTACTCTCCTTCAACCAAGGGTTCCAGGGATTGAACTCGGGTTGTTAGACTTACACAGCAAGGTGAGCCATCTCACCAGGTCAACAGATACGTATTGAGCAACTACTATAGATCCAGGCCTGTATTAGACATGGAGTACCATGACAGCAAAACAAGCATGGTCTCTGCAGAGCATGGAATTGACAATCTAGGAGGAGGAAATGTTTATTCACCCAGGAGAAATTCCAGGGGCTGTGGAGATACAGATAAGAGGTACTTGTCTTGGGAGTCAGCATGATGAGCTTTCTTTTTCTTTTTTGTTCTTTTTGAGACAAGGTCTCCTTGTAGTCCAAGCTGGCCTAGAACTCACTATGTAGACCAGGTTGGTCTCGAACTCAGACATCCACCTGCCTCTACCTCTGGAGTGCTGGGATTAAAGGCGTGGGCCACCACGGCCAGTCATGAGTCAACAAGATGAGCTTTCTTGCAGAGATGACAAGAGCTAAGCCCTGGGCTCAGTGAGGGGTCCTGAATGGATTGTGAGGTGCCCTGGACAAAGGCTCTGACATATGCAAATGGCCTGTGGTAAGCACATTGAAAAAACTAAAGAAGGTGAGCACGGTTGTATATTCCATTTACTTATGAGGAATTACAAATTATTGTAAACACTTCAAAGACCTATGTACCAAGAGAAGACACTGGGAACTACTCAGGAGATGAAACTTCTCAGAGAAGACCTGGAAGGGTGTAAAGTGAAAAGAAGCATCTGCAAAGCTGAGGGAACAGTATGTACAAAGGCCCTAATTCAGCAGGATGAGCTGACATACTTGTACTCAAGGACGGAGAAGAAGAGTTCAGCTGCGACCTGAGATTGGCAGGAGATGGACAAGCAGCCTCAGCCTTATAGGGAGTGAGCTGGGGTTTGTATTTTATCCCACAGGCCACAGGGAGGTGCTGGCAGGGGAGTGACCAGTTGTTTCTAAGCTTCCTATGTTCTCTCTCACTGGAAATGGCCTCTTCAAAAATTTTCTGAAAAACAAGTGTTTAGAGAGGTCAGTTTCTTCTGCACACCTCTAGCCCCTCCCTATAGTCAGCCCAGGGGAGATAAATCTTTGAACATTAACCTCCACTTGCTGAGGCTTTCAACAGCTCCTCCCTCCCTTAGAACAGCCACCCCAGGCACATGTGTGCAATTGTCTGGTGTAATCTACCATCCGTCCACTCCTCCTCTCATCTTACAGTCTGCCTGTGGGCTGAGCAGGGTAGCAATAGGCCCATTTTATATCGAGAAAACTTTGGCTCAAAAAGTGAAGAGCTGAGGGCTGAGCTAGGGCTCCATAGCCAGGGAAGAGTGCTCTGCTCTTCTCTCCACAGCAGCTTACTGTGGGCAGACCCAGGAGTCTGTTGGCCACAGAAGGGGCTGGAGGGACTAGAACAGAGGAAGGCAGATAAGGAGAGAGAGACACACACACAAGTGGGGGTGAGCATGTTCACCTGTGGTGACTCTGGGCTGTCCAGGGAAAGGGGAAGAGAGGGAAAATGACAGGTACCAGCAACACAGTGTAAGAGTTGGGAAGGGATACAGAAGGACAGTGATCAGGATGGGGCCTTTCTGGGGATCTGCTGCCTGGATGATGGATCTCTTTTTTCCCCTGGAGGCCCTTGGGAGCCAGTTGTTTGACTTGTGGAAACACTGATGATACAGAAGTCCCCTGGGGGCAACAACAACTCTGCCTATCAAGCTCTTCTCTGACATCCTTTTTTCTTCCCCCAGTACCAAGGATTGAACCTAGGTTCTCATACGTACCAGGTAAGCACTTTGCCACTGAGCTATATTCCTCCTCATCCTTTTTATAACAGTCTCATGTAGCTCAGGCTAGCTTCATGTAGCTAAAGATGACCTTGAACATCTTTTTATTATTATTATGTAAGAGAACATTGACTTTCTGATCTTCAACCTCCCAAAGGCTGGGATTACAGGCATGTACCACTACACCTAGCTTCCTTTCAATTCAGTTTTAGTTTTTATTTTGTAAGGGTCTTGCTAAGTTACCTAGGCTAGTCTTGAACTCACTCTGTAAACTAGGCAAACCTTGAACTTGCCATCCTCCTGCCTCAGCCTTCCCTGACACTCTTTTGGAAGACCTGCTTGCTTGCCCAGTCTCCTTTAAGTTCCCCTTAGGCAGGGCTTATATCTGATTCGATATGCCTTCCCCAAAGGCCCCATGCAGTTAGCATTTGTTGGATCAATGAAAGCTCAAACAAATGGGCATCACATGATCCCAGGACAGCAGAACACAGACTCTCCCCAGCCTCTATATGGATGCAACTATGAAAATCAGAGCCCTGACCTGTGCATGTTGTCAGATTCCTTTGTGAACAAACGGGCATGGTGCAGCCTATTTGGATTCATAGAAGGGCAATTCAAAATCAGACAGGTTTAGCAAGTTAGCCAGAATCACACAGTGTAAGAGCCTGCACAGTCCATGGTTGAAGAATGAGAACAGAGAGCCTTCCTCATGGGGGTGGAAGTAGGGGCAGACTTTTGGAATGCCCTAAGTCCCACCAGGCAGCAAGCAGGCTTCTGCATGTTTGGGTAAGCCCAGAGATTCAGGCCAGAATATTTCAAATATGTTCTTTGCCATGCCCTCCTGGGGCTGTGAACCCAGGTGACTGGACAGACTTCTGCCTGTGCAGAGGAGCCCCCCTACCACGTGTCCCTGCTCCTGCCCCTGCCCTCTGGACCTCCACCCTGAGATTCTGGCTAGGATATGAGGGTTCTTGGGGGAGGGGGCTGTGTGGCCTCTAGAAAGATGTTATCAAGGCTTGGGAGGCAGAGGCAGGATCTCTATGAGATCAAGGAGCACTCAGGAGGTAGAAACAGGCAGGCATAACAAGGTCATACACAGCTACATAGTAAGTTCAAGGCCAACTGGGTTATGTGAGACCCTGTTAAAAAAAAGTGCAGCTCTGCTCCTGGCTGGACATAGTGGCACACACCTCTGACCTAGCACTCAGGAGGCTGAGGCAAGAGGACTGGGAATTTCAGACCAGGATCAGCCATCTACTGGGACACCATACAGATAAATATATAAATAAGAAAAACTTTCAGGGTTCAAGTCTTGCTTTTTGCCACTTCCTAGCCCTGTGACTTTGGGCATTTTTGTCATGTATAAAGTGAGGCGCTAGTGCATAGGGGGCCAATGTGTGAAGGAAGGACGGCAGCCTTTCAGAATAGGCCTGGTCCACAGTAGGCACCTTACAATGTCAACTGTTGTTGTCCAGGCTGGAACTGTGAGGGTCAGAAAGGCATGTTCTCTGCCCTGGTCCCAACTCCCAATATAGTACTTTACAGCAGAACTACCCGAATGGAACACACTTGGTCTCCTCTCCCACCTGAGCCTACCCTCAGCAGTCCCCAGCTCACCCATCTGTGCCATCTCAGGGCACACTGGGATATGCAGATCTGTACTTGACCACTGCTTGCCACACAGCACCAAGCAGGATGCTTTCTTAATGTCCCTGGGTTTCTGCCTTTTCATTTGTAAAACTGGAAATACTAAAGCCATCTGTTGAGGCAGTTGTCCAAATCATGTGACCAGCACCCACATGGTTCCTAGAAGGGGACATGGTCTTCCTTCTGCAGGTGGGCCATGTGGACAGAACCATCCACTCCTCCCTGTCCCTCCTTGCTTATACCACTGCAAGGCCACCTGGCAAGCAGGCAGTGATCTTAGATTCCTGGCCTCATTGGCTCTATCACTAAGAACCTCAGGGCAAGTGACTCAGCCTCTTTGTAAGGACCAGCTGGAAAGCTTGACTCTGGCCACCTGAGTCAAGGGTCACTAGAGACTTGAGCAAGCCCTGTCACCTCAGATGACTCACCATCCTACAAGCTTTCTGCCAGATCAACTGACTAGAGTCCTTAAGCAAAACTGACTGCAGCCTTGTGCTGAGCACACGCCTCCAATCCCTGTGTGCATGTGTGTGCATGTGTGTGCTCAACTGGTGGACAAAGGCATGAAAGACACATGCAAAAATAGATCCTTCTTTGCAAGAGAGTTCACTATTCAGGATGAGCTTTGATACATATAAAAAGGACACACGCACACACGCATGCACATAAACCTGGGACATACAAACACTCCAATCCCTGTGTGTGTGTGTGTGTGTGTGTGTGTGTGTATGTGTGTGTGGTGGGAGGGTGGGGCTCTCCAATTTCTGTCCCCATCCTCACACACATGGCCGATCATCCATTCATTCACTCTGACAATTAAGAAGGAAAGCAAAGAAAGTTGAAAGAGATAGGACTATGTCCTGAAATCAAGAGTTTCTACACATATGCTTGGGAATATACCTCAGTGGTAGAGTGGTTCCCTAGATGCTCAAGGGCTGGGCTCAATCCTCAGCAATGAGAAAAAAACCCCAAAAATTCTGCACTTATTTCACAAAGGTACTTTGCAGGTAGCACTGGGAAGCTTTGATGTCCCCACCACTGAGCTGGATGGCAGAATGGGCCAGTAAAAATTTGAGGCCACTCCTGGAGACCAAAAAATCATTTACCAACCTTTCCTCAACCATATCATTGAATTTAGAAATGAAGCTGAACTTGCACCAAGGGGTCAGGATCTGAACTAGGTTCCTCTCTGGTACTTGTATGACCCTGGACAAACAAGTGGCTCCATGTCTTTGGGACTCAGTTTCCTGTTATTATTGAGAAGATTCTATGAGAAAACACAAAAGAGCCACTGCAGATGCAGGAGAGAGCCACTGTGGATGTTGTTTCACTCAACAGCAAAGGCCTACTGAGTGCCAGCCTATCTATCCTAAGGGCTGGGATCAGTGCTAAATAAGACGGACATGGTCTCTGCCCTCACCTTACTAACAGGAAGGAAGAGGTGACAGACACAAGGAGAGGCACACTATAGGGTCACGTTTAAGGCAACTGAGTCGGAATCCCAGCATTACCCTTCCCCAACTGAGTGAGCTCAACTCTTCACACCTTGATTTCCTCACAGTCTGACTGGCAACCGCTTGTTAGAGATGCAAAACTATTTCCAGCACCTAGCCCAGTGATCAGGGAGAACACACGGAGCTGGTGCAAGGAAGGGAACTGTAAACTGGGGCATGGTGGTACATGCCTAGTAATCCCAGGACTCACTCAAGGGGTGGAGGCCAGAGGATTAGGAATTAAGGTTATTCTCACCTATATAGCAAGTTCCAGACTAGCCTGGGCTACATGAAACTGTCCGGAGAGTAGGGTGGGTGGGGGGCCACAACACTGCAGATATCATCTGGAGGCTGAAAGCTGAGTAAACTTGCCATAGGGGAGAGTGTGGGAAAAAACTTTCTGAATGAGGAGGGAAGGTAGGATGTGGTCACTCAAGGCTTGCAATTCCAGCAGCTGGGAGGTAGGTGGAGGCAGGAAGAATAGGGGATCAAGGCCAGGTGTGAGATGGGTAAATAAGGCCAGACTAAGCTACAACAAACAAACAAACAAACAACAAAAAAACCACAAGAGCTGGGTGTGGCGGCACACAGGTTTAATCCTGGATCTCTTGAGGAGCCAGGGCTGTATGAGCCCAGGCCTTAAAACATATTTCAGCCGGGCGTGGTGGTGTGGGCCTTTAATCCCAGCACTTGGTAGGCAGAGGCAGGCAATCTCTGTGAGTTCAAGGCCAGCTTGGTCTACATAGTGAGTTCCAGGACAGCTGGGGCTACAGGGAGACACTGTCTCAAAAAGACCAAAAAAACAAAACAAACAAACAAAAAAACCCAACCATATTTCAAAGAAACCAAGCCCAGTGACCTGAGTTCCATCCCAGGGACCCACAGGATGGAGGAAGAAAACTGACTTCTGCAAGTTGTCCTCTGACTTCCACAAGCACTCGGGGAGGAATGAGAAGGGTGAAGGCGGGGTGTGAGACGAGCACTGGTGGTTTAGGGAGCAGGAACTGGGACTCACCCAAGGCTTTGAAGGGAGGAGGTGGGCAAGCAGGTTGGCGGCTTTTTTGTCTGCCTTTCTTTGTACACGTGAAAACATGAAACATCGGTATAATTCAGTAACCAGCCCCGGGCCCTGAGCACAGAGAGCAACCTATAATTTCTTGCTGACTTGGTTCCCTCTACGACCGGCTCTGTTGTAGGAGCCAGCTTAGGAAGGACCAAAGTTAGTCCCAGGCCTGGGACACTTACCCTCCCATACACCCACTTTGTGACCCAATGAAGTCAGGTATTCTTGGGTTTGAACTCATGGTTTCCCATAGGTACAAGTGCTTAGTTCGTAGCACCGGCTCAGGAAATCCAGGTCTCACCTCTTTCCTATCATCACCTCGCCTCCTGTGGCTGGGAACCTCTGCTGGAGGGGGCGGGGGGGGTACGGGGGGGGCACGGACAGCAGGGATGGCACCAGAACGCACTCTGAGGACGCAGAGGAGAAAGTGGGGTTTTTATTTACATCACCATCTGCACACGATTGGTCCCCGAGCTCCGTGTTTACCAGGTGCGGAGTGGGAAAGTCCCTTCCCGGACAAGCCCGTGATACCCGGTGATCTTGGGGCAGGGTTCCGAGGGCCACGTCCTGTGCCGTGGCTCCTCCCGGAAGGACAGAGGGCACGGAGCTCGGTGCACGTGGAAGGTGAGCTGCCTTCCCTGCCCGGTCACCCGCCTGTCCGGCGGAGCTCCACTACACAGGGGAACCAGAGGGGCAGCGTGCAGATCCCGGGGCGGCGGGGGCACAGGCGGTGGGGTGTGTGGCAAGGACTTACGCACGTGCCCACGCGCAGGCTCAGGAGGGTGCCCCCGCACCCATGCTCCTCGGATGGGACCCGCCACGCTCCACCCGTCCCGCCGCAGAGTCCCACAGTCGCGCACTAGCGGAGTCTAGAGGACAGCTGGGAGGCGTGGCTCCCGGGGGGGCCGCCCCCTTG
>NW_008342393.1:3707097-3754505 GCF_000622305.1 Nannospalax galili | reverse complement strand
GGGGCTGGGGGGGGCCCCGCCCCTTTGATATGCACTGTCGGCTCGGTGATTGGACGATCGCTTGTGACGCGAGGGGACTGCGGTGGGCCGGGGTGCTGCGGCTGCCGCAGCACCGGCCGCGGCTCCGGCTCCGGCTCCCCGGCATTTAAAGGGGACGCGGCGGCGGCCCCGGGGATGGGGGGCAAGTGGAGGGAACGGCCCAGACGCACATCATCCACGGTCCCTCGGGACTGGAGGGACGCGTGAGCCGGAGCTCAGAGATCCGGGGGTGGATAAGACACCGCGTCCCCCCCCAATTCCCGTAAGCACCCCTGGCTTTATCCTGCCCCCAAATCCCTTAGCTAGCCCCCTTCCCACTCCTTACACTTTAAACTCAGCCAGGACAGACCGCGGCCACCGCTGAGCCCACGTGAGTCCTGGGCTCCCGGGAGGTGGGGAGGACCGGGGTCCCAATGTTGGGGTGGGGGTCGTGTGGAGTTTGAGGGTTCTCCACGCGCGAGGCGGTGGGGAATCCTTGGGACAGAGGACCGAGTCCCCTTCTTTCCCAGGTTCGTGGTGCCCCGGGTCCCTTCATCTCAGGGGACTCTGTCATAGCTAAGGAATCGGTGTCCCCTTGCTCCCCGCCACCCACAAGTCCTCCCTTCTCCCCAGAGCTGCGCACCCCCCCCCGCCCGCATTACAGCGAAGCGCCCGCCAGCTGGGGGTGTGCCAGAGTGCCTGCTTTCCAGTTACCTCTAAAAATATCTCTGTTACCCCAACTAGCAGCTGCCACCTCCCTGCCCCTACCCAGTTTGTCCACCCAAGGCAGTGAGACCCCAGAGACATGCAACTTAATTGTTGGATTGGATTTCTAGTGATAGATGTGAGATTTGTTCTTGGGGCAGAGAGCTTGTTACTGTGATTCCCGTAGTCCTCACC
Source organism: Nannospalax galili (assembly GCF_000622305.1). Lineage (NCBI taxonomy): Eukaryota > Metazoa > Chordata > Mammalia > Rodentia > Spalacidae > Nannospalax > Nannospalax galili. The sequence continues at coordinate 3,753,587 of NW_008342393.1, read as the reverse complement.
CCATTCATCCTGTGTGTTTCTTGTGGAAAACTATCCCCCCAAACTTCCCTAGAGGTTTCATTCCCTCATTAGGGGAGGAATTTCAAGCTTAGCACCTATTCCAAGAGGGAACTGTCTCCCCTGCCCCCAGGAACCCTCTACCCTCCTACAGATTTAAGCTATGGCAATTGTGTCCAGGACAGGAGGGAGCAGGCAGGAATCTGGTCTGTGGAATCAGAGCCACAGTCCCATGTCTTAAGTGGGACTAGAAAGGGGCTCCCCTCCACCCTAAGAAGCCTCTTTTCCCGTGTGCTAGCTCCTGGAGAAACTCAGAGATCCTGCCGGTATCAGGAGGGATACCAAAGATACCAAAGGTCCAAAGCAGGAATTTTATCAGGTGAATGACCTTTGGGATTTTGGTGGTGTTGGTTTTGAGACAGGAGCTTACCATGAAGCTCATGCTGACTTGGAACTCCAGATTGTCCTACCTCCTAGCTCTGGTGCTGGTATTACAGGCACATGTTGTCAGGCCCACCCGCTGTGATTGATCTTTTGGAATGGTATGGAGCCAAATTCTAATTAGGGATAGGTACCTCATCTGCTGTGGGGAAGGTCTGGGATGTCCAAAGAAGAAACCAAGAACGCCTGGCTTTCTGCTCTGGAGATGAAAAAAAACAAGCTTTCCCTAAATGCGGGTATTAGGTCAAAATGTAATTGTGTGTGTGTCTATTACTGTGAGATATGAAAAGGGCTTTTTTTGTTTTGTTTTCTCTTTTGAGACAGGGTCTCAGTGCTTGGCTGACCTGGAATTTGCTCTGTAGACCAGGCTGGCCTGGAACTCAGAGATCTGCCTGCCTCTGCTTTCTGAGCTCTGGGATTAAAGGATTAAAGGCACCAAACCCAAGATATGAGAAGTTTTGAGCATAAATAAAGATCAGTGGAATATTTGAAAGAATGAAAGGCAAATAGTTGAGACTTTTTTCCCCTAAGAGATGAAAATTGATCTGAAGCTGGGCATGGTGTGGCAAGCCTGAAATCCCAGCACTGAAGAGACTGAGGCAAGGAAGATGCTGAGTTCAAGGCTAGGCTGGGTGATTTACCGAGATCCTGTCTCAATTTAAAAAAAAAAAAAAAGTTTGAGCCAGGAGTGGTGGCACCCACGCCTTTAATTCCAGCATTTGGGAGACAGAGGCAGATGGATCTCTGTGAGTTCAAAATCAGCTTGGTCTACATAGCAAGTTCCAGGTCAGCTGGGGCTACAGAGAGACCCTGCCTCAAAAAGACCAAAAAAAAGTTTGAAAAGGAGAATAGGGACTTATGGTAGAGTGCTTGTCTCATACTTGTAAAGCCCTGGGATCAATCCTGAGTATGGACAGAAGGAAGGAAGAAAAGGAAAGGAAAAAGAGAAAGTTGATCTGTGTGGCTGCTGGTGACCCCTTTGTACCTGTTCCTTGCTTCTCTGCCTGTCTGTCTGTCCCTTGGAGATTGCGTTTACAATAGGCATGGCATCCCCTGACCTTTCTTCCCTGACTCTTGTCTTGGAACAAACATTTGATAGCCAGATTTCTCAGTGACAGACCCCCTCACCTACCTCCACATGTCATTTCTTTGTCCCCCATGGCCCCTCCCCTTCTCTCCCACTGTCTTCAACCTGTAGCCCCCTCTCAACTGCTCTAGCTCTGTTCTTGGGGAAAAAACTAAAACATACTTCCTTTCTTTACTGGAAAGCTTTGCTATCAGGGAGTGAGAAGTTGAGGGTGCTTTCTAGACAGGGCCCCAGAGCCTGTGTCCTCCTGGGGTACCCCAGTCTCTAAGTCTGTTCTGGGACAGTTGCTTCTTTACTGCCCTGGGATGGTCAGGGGAGTATCACCTTGACAAAGTCAGAGGTTTACAGTGTCACCCATTGTCACCACCAGAGGGCAGCAGCCAGCCAGACCTTTGTTCTTAGTCTATCTAGGCTCTCAGTACCTTTCAATTTTGAGTGGCTGGCCTCTGAGCTCTCAACTCAGGATGGAGGGGTAGGGAGGGTTCGGTAGGAAGGAACCAGAGGCTGTAGGTCATGTCCTTTGTAACTGTACTGATGAAGGCCCCAAAAGGTCAGACCTTGTCCACAAAGCCATACAGTAAAGTCCAGCAGAGATTTCAGCCTAACTGGCCTGTCCTATTGGTGAGAACAGAACAAGTGCCAGAGATCAGGGGGATCTCAGCCTCTGGACAGTGCCTAAGCAATCATGAACAAAGCTCTGCCCTGTCAGCATAGACTCTAAGAAGTAATTTAATCCCTCTGAACCATTGTCTGCCTTCCTGGGTCTGATGAGTGGTAAGAACAGGAGTAAAGATGATTGGTAAACTGTGATTTGCCCTACAAAGGTAGGGCAAAGGTCATACTAGAGAAAGAAGCCTTGGACTCAGCCTCTGAAATATGGTTTTGAAATGTCTTGGCCACTTTCAGTGAGTGACCTATGGGCAGGTCAGGTAGCCTGTCTGGGTCTCCATTTAAGAACTTGCTTTTGCTGAGACCTTGGAGTGGCACCCGGGCTTGATAGAAGAGATTGGGCCAGAGGGGCATGCATAGTGGAGGGGAAGCCAGTTGATAGACACTGCTTATGTGGACTTATACGTTTTTATTCAGGAGCTCTGGATGACGGCTAGAGGCCAACAAAGTCTCTAGAGGTGGTGCTCAGGGTTGAGGTGCTGACAATGAGCACGTGCTTTCCAGTTACTGGCCTACGATGCCTGTCTAGGGTAAGTGAGTCCCTCCAGGATGAGGCCTCAAGCCCCGACTTTTCTATCCTTGGGTAAGAGGGGATCTATCCAGCCCCTTTCAGGTTTGTCCTCCCCTCTACTGGTATTCTACTAACCCCTGAAAGCTTCCTGAAAGCTTCTGGTGTGGGTCCAGATGCCTTACATCCTCAACACCAGGGTTCTCAGGCCACTGAGATTCCCCTACAGGATGGTGGTAAAACCCAAAGATGACTAGGGACCATGTAAAAAGGACAGTTTTCTTAGGTCCAAATCCCAATTCCAAAAGGAGGAGATTGGACTATTGTTTCACAAGCTGTGCCAAGCCATCAGGGCTTGGGGGATAGCTCAGTTGGTAGGTTTGCCTAGCAAGCACAAAGTCCTGGGTACAAATGCCAGAACTGCATCAATGTGTGGCACATGCCAGTTAATCCCAGCATTGGGAAGATGGAAGCAGGAGGATCAGTTCAAGGTCGCCCTTAACTATAAGCAATTTCAAGGCCAACCTGGTCTACATGAGACCCTGTCACAAAAGGGGATGGTGATGGAGAAACCAGGTTCCATATGGGTGAATCGGGGTGGGAGTCTGGCAGAGACAGGTAGTGCCACGGATATTCTTGGGTTTACAAGATCTGTCACTCTGCCCTTATACACACAGCTGTTGCAAGCACAGATGGCAGGGACATGCCACTAGGGGCTCCTGCTTGTCTTCATGTGCTTGCCTTTGTGCCCTAATACTTCCCCCATTGCCCCATTATCTCCCATGGTGTCCCTACTTTGCATCCTCATTCCTCAATATGACTCTGGCCCGAGGTCTTAATACCCAGAGCCCCGCTCCCCTCCATCTTCCTGTTCCAGTAGTCTGTCTCCAGTGCCCTAGTCTTAGACCACCCTGCTACCTTCCCCTTCCTTCCTCTACCTTTTCAGCCACTGCTGCTCTTTCCTCTCCCTTGCCTGTCTCCCAGGTATGCTGTGGCCTGGTGAGGGAGGCTCCCACCTCCCCAAGCCCCACTGCTTCTGCTGCTTGCTTGCTTCGGACTCTGGCAGAAATCCCACCCGATGACACGTTCTTCCCAGGGAATTGGCAAGTGATGAGTGATGAGCAGCCAGCACAGGGCCCTACAACTTCCTGGAGGCTCTGTGTCCCATCTCTGGTCCCCTGCCCAGTGCCATCTGGCTGGAAGCAGCTCCCAAAGAGCCTCCCTGGGTCTTGTGTGGTTCATGTACCCACCTGGTAATTCCAAAGGCCAAAATCCAGAGGCCCAGGCCCCTGACTCTCAGGCCTGGCCCTTAGCTGCCATCCAAGCCCAGGAAGGACCTGGCACTTGCCCTTGGTCCACAAGGACCAAAGGGAGAAGGGGTTTTCCCCTTACTCTTGTCTGTACCAACCACACAGGTCACCGAAGTCTCCAATCCAGTTTAGGAACCTTCCCAAGGGGTGATCCCTGGAAAGTCATTCTTTTACCGACCCTTGCTAAGCCGCAAGGGCAGCAGAAACAGAAGCCAAGGAAATCCTTGGTTTCAAGACTGGTATGGTCCCCGGGGTGTCATGATTAACTGAGATGGTCAAGGGACAGCAGGGTGTTAGCGACACATTGGTTCCACCTCCACCTTAACCAGCCTTGGGTCCTCCTCAGGTCTTGGAAGTGCCAGCACCCCTGGCTGTGGCCTGCTAACCAGCCTCTCCCCGGCCGGCTCCTGCCGCGCCGCCTCTCGCTTGCTCCCTCCTCCTGCTCCTCTTCCCCCTGCTCCCAGGACAGCAGGATGGCTGCGCACGGAGCGCCACGCTTCCTTCTGACCTTCGACTTCGATGAGACCATCGTGGATGAAAACAGCGACGACTCGATCGTGCGCGCTGCACCCGGCCAGCAACTGCCTGAGAGCCTGCGTGCCACCTACCGCGAGGGCTACTATAATGAGTACATGCAACGGGTCTTCAAGTACCTGGGCGAGCAGGGCGTGCGGCCGCGGGATCTGCGCGCAGTCTACGAGGCCATCCCCCTGTCGCCGGGCATGGGTGACTTGCTGCAGTTTATAGCCAAACAGGGCTCCTGCTTCGAGGTTATTCTCATTTCGGATGCCAACACCTTCGGTGTGGAGAGTGCCCTGCGTGCCGCAGGCCACCATGGCCTGTTCCGCCGCATCCTCAGCAACCCATCGGGGCCCGATGCGCGGGGACTGCTGACGCTGCGGCCCTTTCACACTCACAGCTGCTCGCGCTGCCCCGCCAACATGTGCAAGCACAAGGTGCTCAGCGAATACCTGCGTGAGCGTTCCCGTGACGGCGTGCACTTCGAGCGCCTCTTCTACGTGGGTGATGGTGCAAATGACTTCTGCCCCATGGGGCTGCTTGCGGGCGGGGACGTGGCCTTCCCACGCCGCGGCTACCCCATGCACCGCCTCATCCAGGAGGCACAGAAGGCCGAGCCCAGCTCGTTCCGCGCCAACGTAGTGCCCTGGGAAACCGCAGTGGATGTGCGCCTCCATCTGCAACAGGTGCTGAAGACGTGTTGACCGTCGCCTGCAGGGGGCGCCCGGGGCAACCGGCGGAGACGGCAGGGGCTGGGACTTGGGAAAGGCAAGCTGAGTTTTAGATTCCCTTTTCCCTTTTGCTTTGCTACACTCCTCCGCGCATTTTGTCTGCTTGGGGGCTGGGAACGGGGTTCAGAGCCGTCCCGATCTATGCAGTTAACACAGTTCGGCTGCTTCCCCGCTTCCACTGCCATGCTCCAACCCAGAATGGTGCGCACGTCTTGGAAGGCAGCAGTAGCCTCCAAACCTGAAGGGGCTCCTGGCAGGTGGCAGAAGGAACATCTCTCACTGCTATAAACTTCTGCTTCGGCTGCGTAACCTCCCCGCCCCAGTCTTCTCTCAAGGGGACTCAGGATCGCCGCATGTCAGCACCAGACTCCCCCGGCACAGATAGATGACGCAGCCAGGCCTTGTTCCAGCCACAGCAACCCTACACTACTGCAGTACTCGCTGCACCTTCCTGCTTCCCTTCCTCTGCCCACACCAGCCACCCCCCGAAAGGAAGAAAAAGCCAGGGGGAACAGTCGCCTCCTGGTGGTGGAACAAGATAGCACACTGTCCACCTGGGTAAAGCCACCTAGGGACCTCAGAGAGTCTCCTTGCACCCCAGCCTCATCTATTGCAGCAAGAGACCAGGGATCTCACCAAAGTCATCCTCCGCAAACCCCCTCCACCCTTATGGAACAGAAAGCCATGTTTTTAAAGCAGAGCCAGGGAATCCTAAGCCCCTCCCCTCTCTGGTATTTCAGACCTATAAAGGAGGTGAAGGGGGGCAGTGTCTCCAATCTCTTGGCGCCACAGTGGGAGGGTTGAGAGTGCTTTTTGCTCTCAGAGAGCCCCATTTAAACAGGAGGCTTGAAGAACCCATACTGAACACAAGCAAGGGGCAAAAGAGTCTTAAGATGCAGTCAGTGGCTGCATTAGTCAATGGCTGCCTGTGGTGACTGGGGTCTAGTAGAGGGAACAGTTGAAGACTAAGCAGGTGGAGCGGCCCTGTGAGGCAGTCTGCAGGGCTCGACTTAGGTGCTTTAGAACTTGGTGTCTGTCCATCGGAACCTCTCTGGCCTTCTAGCCCTGCAGGGCAACTATCATGGGGTCATTGGAGTTTTATTCAAAGCTGGTACTCTGCCCTGCATGACTGGGGGGGGGGTCCCCTGTGGGCAAAGTGTCCAAACTTCTTGGCTTCCAAGTTTTTTCCCATCTGGAACAGGCCTCTTCGTACCTCCTCTCTCTTTAGGCCCACTTTCCATTGCAGTGAGGGGAAGGCACTGAACACAGCTCACAGCCCAAGAGGTAGACAGGCTTAGTCCAGTCTTGACTATGGAGCTGGCTTTGGCTTGGGGCTAAAGAGGCCCACTGAGGCAGTGCTGAGTTGGTGCAGCCCTGGGCTGTCAGCAGCTGGGCTCCACATAATTCCCTGGGAAGAATCCAGTGCCCTCTGAGCTGACACCTTCACACCAGCCATCTGAGTAGCGTCGGGTGACACAGATAATGGTGCCTTCGGAGAAGGAGAGCTCGTTGTCCTTCTGACGGGTGTATGGATACAGTGTCACCACTGTAGGGCAGGAGAGAGAGCCCATGAGGTGTGCCTTCTGTCCCGCCCCCATAGGGACACAAGGTCTCACTGGGCTCTAGGGAGTTTTTATGGAGAAGGCCGCTTCCAAGCCTTTAAGATCCCTCCCCAGCTCTTTCTAGTGTTCAGAATTCAGTTCATCAGAAAATGAAGATTGAGGGGACAAAGTAGGGTCACACCTTGGCAGAGGGAGAGGAGGATGTCTCTGGGTTAGAACAACTGGGGTCAGGGTAACAGGCCAGAATCCTGGCAATGGGGTCTGGGGTGCTTCAGTCCCAGCATTCAGGTACCTTTCTCCAAGTATGTGGCAGGGACCCAGCTGGGCTCATCTGGTCCAAAACCTGGAGGTGGTGGAGGCAGCAGGTCCACTTCATCCCCCTCTAGGGCTGGGGGAGGGGGCAGATCCAGGGGAGGGGGCAGATCCACTGTGGGGGGGCAAGGGAAGGGGGACAGAAAGAATGCACCATACTTAGGATCCAGCCAGTTCACGTCATCTCCTGCATGCACCCATCAGGACCCTCCCACAATGCCTCTGGCCAGAAGCTCAGAAGATGCTCAGGGATTCAATAGGAACAGAGTAGTCAGACTTTGCCTCTTACTCGCTGGGATACCTTTATGCAAGTCGCTTACTTACACGGGTAAGGCCCTAATCAGGGTTAAGTTTAAATGAGAAGTCTGAAACAGGCCTGGTTAAAGTAGGCTCCTCTGGGTTCTCCACCTTGGTTCCGGAGGAGCGTGGGACTAGAGCCCAGAAGGGTGGATTGGGGCGGGGGGCTCCTTACCGGGAGGAGTCGGGGACAGCTCCAACGGAGGAGGAGGCAAAAAGACCTCAGCGGAGGCTGGCAGAGGAGGTGTGTTTGCGGGTGCTGCCTGCCCTTTGGACTGGGGGACCCCACTGGCACCTTCTGCGCTGCTGAAAACCAGAGCAAATGCGGTTCAAAGGTGGTCCTGTCTTAACTCAGCGTCTGAGAGGCCCCAACCCTCCAATCCGAATTCTTGCCTCAATTTCCCCCATTCGATGGTCTCGGTTTTCCCAATCCCAGTGGCCACGGTGACTGACACCCTTCTCAAAATCCACCTCCCAAGATCCACCCACCCACTTGGACTTGAGCGCTCACCCCACGGAGGCCAAGGAAGAGGCCGAGGAAGCGGCGGAGAGCTTGCCGTCGGGCACCACCGGGAGCTGCACAGGCTCGGGGATCCGAGGGGGTCTCCTGGGGGTGGAGTGGGGAGGCATGAGGATGGGGAACCTGTGGTGGGCAGGGTTCTGGAGGAGGGAGAAGCTGGGCACCAGAGCCTCAAGGCGCCAGCTGCTGCAAGGGGTGGGAAGGTTGGGATGGACCCGCGGCGGCCTCACCCCAAAGTGGCAGAGGCAGGAGTGGCTGGCGCCTTGATGCTCTTGCGAGACAGGGTTCCAGTCCGGGACAGCTGCGTGCTCAGGTCCTGGAAAGAGGAGGTGGGGCTGACGTCCGGGGTAGGGAACAGTTCTCATCTCAGAAAGAAATGGGGGAGGGAAAGAGGAGAACTGGGAGGCTGAGAGCGGGCTCAGCAAGTTCCACTTCCCAGCCCTCCTCCTGCCCCACCCCCACCTCACATGTGGGTGTCACTGCCTGGGCCACAGGGCCTCAGACTGTAGCAGGCCCCACAGAGCCACCCCACCAAAAGGAACTCGCAGTACAGTACATCTGGGGGCCATTTCCTCTGCACAGTCATGGTACCTGAGTGGGCCTCTCTGTACCCCACCCCCTACACCATCTCAGTCACCCAGGTATCTGGGTGGCTTGGTGATCTTTAACTTTGATTAGATCTCAACTCCAGCATGAGCTGAGGAGGGGGTTGAGAGAGGAGACACATCACACTCAGAACTGTCCCACTTGCTTTCATAGACCTGAGGAACTGACCTCCCCAAGTTCAAGGCAGAGAGCAGCAGGACCCAGAATAGAGAGGAGTGTCCAAATGACAGGGTACATCCCAGAGTGCAGGAGACGCCTATGTAACTGGTGGGACTTCCCCCAGGATGGCCACCTGGGGACCATGTTCACCCTACCTCAGTAGACACAAGACAAAGGGGAGTTGAACCGAAGCATAAAAAATGAGTTGAGGGCTGGGCATGTAGCTCACCAGTGGAGCTTGCATGTCGAGGCCTGGGTTTCATTCACAGCACCATCAAAAGGAAATTTTGAAAAAGAAAGATGGACAGCAAGAAGAACTTATTGGTGCAGGGGCCTGGTAAATGAAAGAAAGGTTTTTTCCTTTTGGAGGGTGGCCATATTAATACCATTAATATCTGGGGTATAGTAGAATGGTGATAAAATGGAACTGACAAAATGAGATGTGGGTGTGTGAGTGTCCTCTCCACCAAGTCTGCTTGGAGCAGCTGCCTTCTGCCCTTTCCTGCCACCAGCAGCTCTGGGGGACTGCTCGGTGTAGTGACCTCAAACCCCCAGACAGAGGAAGTTGCTGTTCTCATGTGGCTGGGGAGTGGTTCTCATGCACACCCTGACATCCTCCCTTCCCCCTCTTGCCCTTCACACACACATACACCCAGTACCGGTGGGTAGGGGGGCTGAGAGAGCCCAGGATCTACTGAAGCAGAACATCTGAGAATAGGGTAGAATCTAGTTATGGACTTTGGGATGGGGAGGAGCTTAGGTGATGGCTTCAGGAAGTGGGAGAGGGGGTCGCAAGGTAAGGTAAGAACACTGATGGAAAACTGGGGCCGAAGCCACAAGGCAGGGGTGGGGTGGGGTGGAGGGGGTGAGTTGAGAGGGAGAACAAGGCTCCTCTTACCTTGATTCCATGACCAATGTCATCCAAGCAGCCAAAGTTGAGGGGCTTCCTATAGTAGGGAGTGAGGGGAGGTAGGCTCTCAGGAGGGATGACCTTCTGGCCAGGGGGCAGCCGCTGGACAGTGGCTAAGGTGCCGATCTCCCTCCGGGCCACCTTTTCCATATGCATGTTCACCATCTGCATGACAGGGTTGGAGGTGACAGTGAAGGACACTCTGTCCAACAACCCTTCCCTTTAAGAGAAAGAGAATGCAGAGCTGTGAGGAACCATGGAAGGCAAGGAAGTCCAGAGAAGAGAGCAAGTTTTGTCCCCAACTGGGAAAAGAATAGCGGGAGAGGATGAAGCCACTTTGGAGCAATTTTCTGGTGGAAGAGAATGAGGGTTATTATTAGCTGATCAGGAACCAGAGGAAAAGGGAAAACGTTACATCCCTGGGGATGCTGGGAAGGGGCTGAAGGAGAAGGCAGACTCTGGAACAAGGGGGCATAACAGAGGTGACAGAGATTTGTAACTAGCTCTCCCCTTTGGTGGACAAATATGTGAATTAGCTTCCTTTTGAATGTTACCTCTGGCTCTAGGGTGGGAGCAGGGGTAAGAGGAAGACACACCCCGTACACTGACCTCATGTGAGTGCATGGTCTGGCTGTGTGTGTAACTGGCTCATTCGCGTGCTTTATGGGGTAATCCGTAGGTCAAGGATCCAGGAAGGAAGGCTGAGGGTGTGTATGCTCCAAGGGTGGGGGCTCTGAATGATGGTGGTAGGGATTCTGGGGTCGAAGATGGCCTTGCCTAACAAGTACCCTGGGTGGAGGACATTTATTAAATCACTGCTTATATTTTAGTGCAAACAGGATGCTTTTCATCTCTCTTGCATGGTACAGGTGCCATGATTGGCAGACACAGCTTTCAGAAGCCCAGGGTAGCATTCAGAGAAAAAAAGGATTCACTTTCTGGGCACTTATGAGCCTGATGGGGCAGCAAGACACCCCACTGAGACATAGCCACAGGTAGAAGACAGTTTGAAAAGCTCAGGAAGTGTAGTCGGGTTGGCCCTGTGAACATGAAGAAAGGCAAGAAAGGACTTTGCTGTAGAGAAGGTTTGAACAGGACTGAAGAGCTGAGGCCAACACCCTTACCTGGCCCAATGTGCTGACCCGGGCTTCCACCTGCCGCAGGGTAGCCCCCTGGAGGTCCAGCATTCGAAGAGTGTGCCCGGCCAAGTTGCCCACTTGGTAAGCCACACTGGCTAGGGCCTGAGTGGTGAAGGCCATGGTCTCCTCTAGTGCCTTCCGCTTGTCTGTGGCCTGAAATACACATAGCCTTGGCCTGAGGCCAGTACATTCCACTGGGTCCTTGGTAGGGTGGGGTGGAACGGAAGAGAATATAAAGAAGGTGGGAGCTGAATTGGGAGAAAGCGGTCGCCCTTAGATGTTTGAGGTAGCTTCCAGAAGAATGATATGGGAGGAGAGACTCAGAGGACATTAAGAAAGCAGGTCTGGGGGCTGGAGAGATGGGTCAGCAGCTAAGAACACTGACTGCTCTTGCAGAGGACCGGGATTCGATTCCCAGCACCCACATGGCAGCTATGAACTGTCCTTAACTCCACTTCCAGGGGAATCCAAAGCCGTCTTCTAACCTCCATGGCATTGCACAACATGGGTGCACTCACATACATGCAGGCAATACACTCATACACATAAAATAAAAATAATAAAATTAAAAAAAGAAAGCAGGTCTGTAGCTAGAGAGACTGGCTCTGGGGAGGGGGAGGATACCCTTCCTCAATAGTCCAGCTGAGAGGACTGAGTTGAGGGGACCCTACTGCCTTCCTGAGGACTTTGGCAAGTATCTCTTTGGGGGCTGGGTGGTGAAGAGTAGAAAGGAAAGAGGAAGGTAATACTGACAGGAGGAGACATGCCTAAATTTAAAAGCTAGCCAACTAATGTCAGGCCCTTACCCCAGACATGCAAACCAGAGTCCCCTAGGAATAAGGCCAGGAGCCTAACAGCTCCCCAAGTGACCTTATTCTTCCTTAGCCCCAGTCTACAGGTTGGTGTTTGGGAACTCAAAGATGGAAACTGTGGCCCAGAATGGAGTGACTTTATTTACTCATTCCCTCTAACTGCTTTCTAATGTTTCTTTGCTTTTCTTTCCTTTGGAAATAGTTGTTTTGAGAAGACAGGGTCTTGGATTTGAGGCTAGCCTCGAACTCCCTACGTAACCAAGACTGGCCTTAAACTCCTAATCTCTGCCTCTTCCTCCACCTCCCAAAGCTGAGATTATCGGAGTGCCACCATACACAGCTCCTGCCTTTCCCTTCACTTTCCCCTTCTGCATTCCCCCTCTCACATTGGCCACTGGAGTTTTGCTCTCAGACAAGCTGGATTGTTTCTACGTTTGCATTTGCTGTACTTAGAATCCTTTTTGTTAGTTGTTTCCAACTTCTAGCTCTTCCCCAATCTACCCTTCTCTCTATTGACTCACTATCCTATTTGCCCTCTTCTCTTGTTCTCTGTGGCTTTTCCACAAAACACTATTTCTTTACATCCTCCACCTCTGATGTGTAACTACCATGAAAGGAGAGAGCTCTTCTGCTCTATTCTGTAACCTATACTGCCAAAGTGCCCAACACACAGAAGATATTTAATAAATAGGCATTTGTGTTGTCTAACAGATTGAAGAGGAACCTAACAATAGTGGGATAGCTTCCTACTGCATGCCAGACACTGCCTAGTGCCACACTGCCAGGCACTGAAGGAAGGGTGGGCAGGGAGTGGCTAAAGACAAAAGAGGACTTTCGTGGGTCCCAGACCAGTCTTCAAGGGCCAGGCAAAACTGCTCAAGTCTGCTTCCCCAAGCGACTTCCTCCTTTCCCATCAATCATGAACTTGCTGCACTTTAGACTGTCCTTTTCTAGGGTGGGTGGGAGAGAGCAGAGGTGAGCCCAGCAAAAATCAGGAGCGGGACAGTGCGCTAACAGACAAGGGTGCACCTTACAGTCTCCTTGCTTGGGACCTGGGGTACCTCTTAGGACCTGTCACTGGAACTATCAGAGCTACATCCTGAGAGAGACCTAGAACCTTCTGGTAAACGCATGCCATGATCCTCCCTCTTCCTGCTTTTCTGTTCCAACAGCAGGAAAGTGATGCGCATTTGTATGCCTATTTACATGTCATCTGCATATGTAACAAAATTTACATCTCATCAACTTATGCCTTGAATAGGCAAAGAAACCATAAAGGACTGCAGATTTTGTTCTAATTTAATAAGTAAGAAAACAGGCCACTCTTCTGGACAGTCCCCTCCTTAGACATGGCACATGGACTTGCCAACCCAAACAGGCAAAGTGTCTCCTAGGCCCAGCTCTGGGTGCCTCTATTCAGGGCGTTTCTGACCTCTGGCTTTGGTCTTGGCCCAAAGTTGGGTGTTGAGGAACAAGAGTCTGGGATTCTTCATCTAAGGTGACTGCACATCATGCAAATGACCCTGTCAGTACATTTAGTCAACCCTGGCTAAACACCCTACACTTGACCCACCTGTCTCCTGCTATTCCCCACAGGCTTCCTGCTTAGGTGGGGAAGAGGGCCTTAAGAGCAGTTCTGAGAAGATATTGGAAGCTTTCCTCCCAGGACAGGTGGGGACAGTTCCTGGTTGTATAGTTCAGTAGTTAGTACACTGCACGAAGGAAGCAAGAGCCCAGAAATTCTGAAATGGGTCTGGGCTTCTGGTGCCCTGAGTGTGTTTGCAAGGGCTGTCACCAGGCCAGAATGGAGTTTCATCATCTGCATGTACCTTTCATCTTTCTGAAATAGTAATGGTAATGATAGCAACTACCATTTATCCCCACCTTCTTCAGGGCAGGCACTGGGCAAAGACTTTAATAGTGATCCATTTAACATCTGAAACCACCTTGGAGAAGATACAGAATCTGAAAGGAACCTGAGACCCTAAGTCCCCCCCATTTCCTTCCCCTCCCCCTCTCCTCCCCATCTGCTTGATGGCGCAAGCCTGCAATCTCAGCACTCTGGAGGCTGAAGCAGGAAGATCATGTAGTCAAGTCCAGCCTGAGCTACAGAGTGACCCTGATGAAAAAAGAAAATCCCGAGGGGAAACTTGCCCCAGGTTCTGTATGTTAGAGGTGGCAGAGCTGGGATCTCAGGTTCATAACTTCAGATCCTGTGCCTACTGACTGTGCAAATGAGAAAGGACCCGCTGGAAATGCCTTGAGAGCTCTGAGATATGGAAGTTCTTGAATGGAAAGGGTCGCTTTTAGCCCTGTCCAGGGCAGTATGCCTGAGTGCTGGGCGAACAGAGCTGCTTTGCAAACCACATGACAGTTCCTCTGTCTACAGGCTCAGCACTCACCATCAAGAACCACAAACTGATACTCATGGTAGCACTGTTGCTCTGGGGTTAAGGAGTGGGCTCTGAACTCAGAATTCTGGCTGCTTTTCTGTCTTTTGGAGAGGGTCTTGCTATGTAGCCCTGACTAGCTTGGAACTCACTATATAAACCAGGCAAGACTTGAACATTCAGAGGTCCTCCTGACTTAGCCTCCCAAATGCTGAACTTCCAGGTATGGGTCAGCACACATAGCAGGAATTCTGGGTTTGAATCCTGTCTCAGTGACTAACATGGAGACTTCTGGGAAAGCAGTTTAACCCTTTCCAAACCTCAGCTTCCTCACTGTGAAGTGTAAGTACTCACAGGACTGGGATAGGGACAGAAAGAGGCACCACCGAGGGTGCAAAACACCTTGTTATCAATGCCTCTCTTCGAGCTGCCATTTCTCATAAGCTTTTGTGTCCCCCGCCTCCAGTTGTCTCACAATTTGATGAGAACTAGTTAGAAAAATGAAGCTTGGGGCAAAACATAGCAGATTTAGCCTGTCACTCTCAAGGGAGCAGAGGAAACCGAGGACAAAGAGTGCAGATAAACTGTACCAACTTATAGCATGTCAGGGAGGCAGAAGGATGGAGAGGAAGAAACCCAGGCGAGAAGCCAGAGAGGCGGAGGCTGATGCTTGGCTCTGCTATTCCAGAGCTGGGTGACCCTAGACAAGTCTTCTCCCCTCCCTGAGTGTTTGTTTTTACATTATAAACTAGGAACTATAGTGCTCCTCTCACAAAGTCACTGTGAGGATTAACAAAGGAATAGGCGAAGCCTCTGCCAGCTCTTTCCACCATCCAGGAATCAATGTTCTGGGACAACCACATGATGACCAAAGTTGTTCCAGGGTGGAGTAGAGCTTAGCAGTAGAGCACTGGCCCTGCTCATGCCTGACATGCTCGAGGTCCTGGGTTCCATTCACAATGTCTCAGGAATTGACACAACAAAACAAAATCAATAGCCAAGTATGGTAGTGTTTGCCTGTAATCCCAGCACTGGGGATACTGAGGCAGAAGTATTTGAGGGCAGCCAGAGCTATCGTGGGCTCAAGAACAGCCTGGGCCACACAGTAAAGACTCTGTCTCAAAAGTCCAAAATAAATAAACGTTTAAAGCTGCTCTACAATGCCTCCCAGATCATCATTTGGCAGCTTGCTCCCAGCCACCATGTTGGAAGTCTCTTGCCTCTGCATCAGACCCTTTCTGTTTAGCACGGCCTGATCTGACTCCTCTGTGGTCTCAAACGCCAAGGAACAAACTCCTTTCTCACTACAGTGTGTGGGAAATTCTTTCAAGGGCATCCCTGGAGCCAGCCTGAAGATGGAATGATGTACCAGCACCTGTGTAAGAAAAGGGTCTGTAGGTCTCCGGAGCAGGGACTCCAGGGTGGACAGGATGTACAGCTGCCTGTCTGTCCCTCACCTCTGAGTCTGGTAGCGAGATAAGACCCTGTGGCTCCTGGAGAACGTGGGATCAGGGCGGCATTTAGAACCCGAAATGAGGCTGACGCCTAAGGACTACTGAGGCAAGATCAGGCACCTGCCTATGGTTCTTGGGCTGCAGGGTGTCTCTGCCCGAGCCCTTCCGGCCTACCTGCACATAGTTGTTCTCGCAGTAGTCGGCCACCCTCAGCAGGGCGCTGTGGTTGCCCCGCAGAGCCTCCCTGCCCGTGGGGATTTCAAACTCTTGCAGCTGCTGCAGCTCCGCCATGGTCCTGGCCTCCCAGGGGCTCCCCGGGGAGCCTGCTGGTTTTGAGCCTCACCCTGCCCCTGATTGGTCGTCGCTCTGCCTTCCCTCCCTCTTCACAGCTTTTGGTTTCCTCTGTGTGAGAGACCCAAACCTGCCTGCAAAGGGCAGGCATGCTCATTCCCGGACTAGAGGAAGTCAGACCCTGCGTGCCTGGCCTGTGCCTCTCTGTCCCCTGCTCAGGGGAAGAGGGAAGCCAGGGGCCTGTTTGCCGTCCCAGCCTCTCAATCCCACCCGGCAGAGGAAGCCAAGGTCGGGGCAACTGTGATTGCTCCCCTGTCCTGGAGAGGAAGCTGGTTGGTGGGGGGATGGGGTAGGAGACAGGAGGAAGGGGTTGGCCTGCTGTGGGGTGGGGGGTGGATTTTCCACTCATGGAAGAGGGGAGGAAAGGGCAGAGGGTGGGGGCTTCCTTGGGAAGCTCAGGGATGAGTCACCAAGGGATGAGGGAGTGGAAGGTGGATAGGATATGGAGATCAGTCATACTGGGGAGAATGGGGCTGGCAGTGCTACAACAGTGGAAAACAGACCATTTAACAACAAGAGGAATCAGGGTTAGACACCAGGAAGGCACTGCTAAAATTCCTGGAGAACTGTGGACAAGCCTATGAAGGGTCAGGCAGGATGAAGACCTGTGACACATGTTTTATGCCTGATGGGAGGTAGGACAAGATGAAATTGACCAAATTTGTAGTGTGAGAGATTCAGTTGAGCAACAGGAAGGCCTTGGATTTGAGATAATGCCAGGTTCAAATTCCAGGTTGATGTGTGGGTTTTAGGTAGCCTTGGTGGACAGAGCCCTGAGACAGACTCAGAAGGCATGGGACTTTGGTCCATGTATTACTGGGGAGTTGAACTTGGCACCCTCAGGACTCCAATCCCAAACTTGAAATTTTGGAGCTCCCAAGCCCCAGGGGGACTTGGTCCCAGGACAGGGGATGATCTGTGGGCTTCTTCCAGCCCCTTCTACCATGTAGTCTGTCATTTTAGCTGCCAAGTCAGAGGAACCCTCACTGGCCACATTGGTGCCTTATGATTTCCTCAAGATTTCCCTTACTATGGGACAAACGTCAGCCAGTGCAGGAGCTCAGCTCTGCTAAATGACACAATCAGCAAGTGTTCCTTTAAGAGATGAAGGGAAAGCAGGTTACAGGTGTGTGCTGGGGACTACAGGTAAAGAAGTCCCACACTCCATGCTCTGAAGGAGTCATGGAGGCCAAGAAACAAGGACACAGGCATTAGGCTGGCCACAGCCCCTGGGCACAAACTGGTGAGCATTGGAAGTAAAGGTGAATTAGAGGATGAGCCAGGAGACCCCCATAGGATAAAACTGTGGAAACCTCCAATGAAAAGCATAAAGGTTTCCAGATAGGGAAAGCTGGGAGGTGGTCTGGGACTTGTCTCCAGGTGGGGGTGGAGGCAACCTGGAGTAGTGAGGAAAGACAGGAGAGGGGAAGACAGAAAAGAGGAGTGCGGGCTTGGAGGATATGTTTGGGGGCGGGCAGGTCATCATTAAAGGAGTGAGGCTGATGCAGGGGCCAGGGGCCCACCCACACTGAATGAGGCCTGTTTTCTACTTGTGGATGGAACATGAATGTCTGCTTTGGAGTAGTAAGGGCTGGGAGGCTCGCTGGGAGCTGGACTTAAAACCCTGAGCTCATGATCAGCTTAGCCATCAGAGATTTGGCTTTCCAGACCATCCGCTTGATCTGAAGATTTTCGGCTGAGGAAGAGCTAGGAAGCTCAAGCATTATTTTGTTTGGGTCCTGGAGCGGTGACTTGGAGAGTGTGCTGGCAGGTGAGGAGGCTGCGGACCACTGGGCTGGGTTCTAGTCTTAGGATTATTGAAATCAGGCACCAGGCTGACCTTCCTGGTGACCCTGCAGGGATGATGGTAACCGTATTATTATCAGAAATAATAAGAAGTGTAACCTGTTTATTATGTGCCAGATAGTATATGACAATATTCCACATGCATTATTTTTTAGTTCTCACAATAATTGTGAGAATGAAGATAATCACTCCTATGGGGTTGTGGATGTACCTCAGTTGGTAGAGTGTTTGCCTAGCATGCGTGAAACCCTGGGTTCCATTTCCAGTAAATTAAGCATGATGGCACATGCTTATAGTCCCAGCACTTAAAGGTGGAGGCAGGAGGATCAGAAGTTCAAAGTCATCCTCAACTGTGTAGAGAGTTTGAGGCCAGCCTGGGCTACATGAAACCCTGTCTCAAAAAACACTAATAAATGCTACTATTATTATACCCATTTTGTTGATGGGGAAACTATGACTCAAGGAGGTTGAATGACTTGGCTAAAGACACCCAGAGATGAAGCTGCAGACCTGGGGTCAGATCTGGAGTCTGGCTGCCCCCCAGAACCCCTGGTCTTTACACTAGGCATACTGTCCCCTGTCAGTACCTGGGACACTAAACAAAACATCTACCTGAGCGATTAATTGGAGCAATAACTTTTCGTCCAGTATTGTCCTCACTGACTTCATTTCCCTTTCCTTTTCTACTTTCTTCTTAGAGAGATTCTTAGCACAGAGCAAAGATTGCACCTCCCCCATCCTATTGGGAGCTTCCTTTCCTAAGCCCATGTTCGTGATAGGAAACAGAATGGAGGGATTAAGTGAAGATGAGGAGCCTGAACTGGGGGATGAGGCAGGAAAGAGGGTAGGAATGGAGGCATGGAGGGAGCAGGAACTGTTGATGGCCGCTTGATACTTGCAGGGTCCAGGTCTTCCTCCAGGACAGGATGGCCCAGGATCTCAGTGAGAAGGAACTACTGAGGATGGAGGTGGAGCAGCTGAAGAAGGAAGTGATGAACCCTCGTGATCTGGTGAGCCTCTTGCCCCTCCCTCCTCTGTTCTTCCTCATCTCTTCTTGCTCAGGATGGAGAGAAGATGGTGGGCACAGAGGTGCCTCTTGCCTGGGGTGGGATATAGAAGCATGTTGGGGTCTCCTCCACTTTCCTAGGCACAGGGGAGAGACTCAGAACTGTGGGGAGCCCAGTGTGTCCAGGCTTGTCTCCAGGCTGGGCTGGTCAAGCATTTCATGTTTGAGGGTCAGGTCAAGGAACTTACCCTCCAGCCTGCTTGTCCTTCTTCCCTTTGCCCATCACCTTCTTCCTCTTTGACTTCCACCCTTACCCTCCAGAATCACATTTTCCTAAGACTGGCCAAGTCACAGAACCTGAGAAATAAACGGGGCTATGACCATATTTTGTCATCTCACAGATTTCCAAGACTGGAAAGGAAATCAAGGATTATGTGGAGGCCCAAGCAGGGACTGACCCTCTTCTCAAAGGCATCCCAGAAGACAAGAATCCCTTCAAGGAGAAGGGTGCCTGCGTGACAAGCTGATGGCCCAGGGAGCCCCACCCTCTGTCTGTCCCTCCTCATTCAGGTCCATGTCCTGGGAAGCCGGGGATATCAGTGAATGTTTATCTCCTCTTAGACATGAAATAAGTAAAGATGCTGAAAAGACACAGTGAGTCTATTCTCAATCCTACTTTTTATTCTTTTCTCCATCTCCTCTACCTGCTGGCCTGTGGCTGACCCCCACTTGGAAACACCCTGAAGAGAGTTTTCCAGTTTCACAGGTGACAGGGCAGGAAGAGCCTGAAATGCCCTGAGGTCCCAGAGAGCAGTCCTAAAAACATTCATCCCTCTCAGATCCCCTTCATCTTTCCTTCTCCTCTCTTCCTAGGGAAAAAGCATTTACACATCAGCACAGTTTGAGATGGGGACTGGGACTAGGGCTCCCCTACCTCATGTCCTATCCTGCTATCTTTTTCCTAGTCATTTAAATTTTTATTTATTTATTTTATTTTTATATGTATGAGTGTTTTGCCTGCATGTATGTAATTGCACCCAATGCATGCAATGCCCATGGAGGCCAGAAGAGGGCGTCGAATCCCCTGGAACTGAAGTTACAAACAGTTGTTAGCCTCCATGCCGGTGCTAGGAACCAAACCCAGGTCCTCTGCAAGAGCAGCCAGTGCTCTTAACTTCTGAGGCATTTCTCCAGCCCCTTCCTAATCATTTAAATCACTGAGTGTGGGAGGTAGCTCTGTTGGTAGTGCTTGCCTAGCATGCAGGAGGCTCTGGGTTCTGTCCCCAACACCACACAAACTGGGCCTGGTAGTCCTTGCTAAAATCCCAGCAACTAGGAGGCTGAGGAAGGAGGGTCAGAAGTTCAAAACCATGCTTACTACATAGGGAGCTTGAGGCCAGCCTGGGCTATAGGAGACCCTGTCTCAAATCTAAATAAATAGAGCTGAGCATGGTGGCGCATGCCTTTAGTCCCAGCACTAGGGAGGCAGAGGCAGGCAGATCGCTGTGAGTTCAAGGCCAGCCTGGTCTACATAGTGAGTTCAGGTCAGCTGGGACTACAGGGAGACCCTGTCTCAAAAAGACAAAATAAATAAAATAATAAATAAATAACTAGATCACCCCAGGTGACCTGATGGCAATAAATAAATACATACATTAAATAAGTAAGTAAATAAATAAATAAATAAATAAAGTTTGTAGGGTCATGATTACATGGCTTAGCCCAGCATGATAGAACATGCCTTCAGTCCCAGCGCTGGGGAGGCAGAGGCAGGTGAATCTCTGTGAGATCGAGGCCAGCCTGGTCTACATAATGGGTTCAGGCAGTTAGGGCTACAGGAAGACCTTGTCTCAAAAAATAAAAACAAAACAAAAGATTACATGGTTTATTTAATATTACCAACCGTCTGTTATGGGCTGGGCAGCAAAGCTGGAAGCCTGAGCAGGATCAGCATGGTTCTTATCTTCATGAAATGTGGTGGAGAGAACATGAAACAATTTATAATGAAGTCAATACAAGCCACAATCCCAGACAGTCAAAGGCAGCGTAGAAGCAGATAAACCTTTAAGGCAATGAACAAGGTCAAGGTGAACATCACTTATTTTATGTGTATGAGCGTTTTGCCTGCATGTATGTAAGTGTACCATGTGTGTGCAATACACCATGGAGGTCAGAAGAGGACATCAGATCCCCTGGTACTGGAGTTACAGATGGTTGTTAGCTGCCATGTGGATGCTGGGAACTGAACCTAGGTCCTTTACAAGAGTAGCCAATGCTCTTAACATCTGAGCCACCTCTCTAGCTCCCCAGGTAAAGTCCTGAAGAACCCTGTGACCTCAGTTAATTTTTTTCAGCCAGATGTGGTGACACTTATCTTTAATACCAGCACTTGGGAAGCAAAGGCAGGCAAAGCTCTGTGAGATTGAGGCCAGCCTAGTCTACATAGTGAGTTCCAGGCCATCTGGGGCAACCAGAAGACCCTGTCTCAAACAAACAAACAAAAAACAAATAACAATAAAAAATTTCCTTCATGAAGAGCTGGAGAGGTGGCTCAGTGTACTGCTCTTGCAGAGGACCCAAGTTTAGTTCCCAGTTGTCAGGCGACTCACGACTGCCTGGTTCCATGGGATCTGATACCTCTGGTCCCCATGAGAACCTGCATTTACATGTGTGTGCATTTACATGTGTGTGCATGCACATATGTGCAAACACACATTTATTTTGTTTTGTTTTGCTTTTTGTTTTTGTTTTTGTTTTAAGACAGGGTCTCCCTGTAACCCCAATTGGCCTGGAACTCTTCTATGTAGACCAAGTTGGCCTTGATTTCATAGAGATCAGCCTTCCTCTCGCTCTCAAGTGCTGGAATTAAAGGTGTGTGCCACCATACCTGGAAACACACATACAGTTAAAACAAATTTTTTTAATCTATTATTTTAATTTTTGTGTATGAGTGCATTGTCTGCATGTTTGTAAGTACATCCATGTTGTGCAATGTCCAAGGAGGTCAGAAGAGGGTGTGGGATGCCCTGGAACTAGAGTTACAGACTGTAGTTAGCTACCATGTGGGTTCTGGGAATTGAACTCAAGTCCTCTGTAAGAGCAGCCAGTGCTCTTAACCGCTGAGCCATCTCTCCAGCCCCACACATACAATTTTTAAAAAATAAAAATAAATATTTAAAAAAAGAGTTTTCTTCATGAGTTGGACATGGTGTCACATACCTGTAATTCCAGGACTAAGGAGGAAGAGGGAGGAGGGTCAAAAATTCAAGGCCAGCCTGGGCTATATTGTGAGTTCCAGACCAACCTGAGCTACTTAGGAAAACCCTGTCTAAAGGAACTTTCATTACCCTAAGGGCAAACAGAAGCAGAGGAAGGGCACTGTTCATTTAATAGAAAGAAGGTTGGATCCTGCTCAGGGCTGGTGGATGCAACTCTGAGACCCTGTCAACCAGGAGGTGTTTTTGGAAAGAACCAGATAAACAGTCATGGGACAGAGTGCTCCCTGCAACACCAGGGAGGTGTGTGGGATGTTACAGAAGACCATAGAAGGGCTAATCTGGCTGAATGGGTGCATTGAGTCCTGGGAGGGAGGACACAAAAGGCCTCTGGAGGGAGGTGATTTTGGGGGAAGCTGAGTGCTAAAGGCTTATGTTGTAAATGGTAAAGGATGGTACTCCTGCCAGAGGGGCAGTATAAACAGAGGCACAGACAGGAGAGGTGCTGAGCATGGTAGCATAGGCTTGTAATCCCAGAACTGGACAGATTGGCACAGGAGAATTATGAGTTTGAGGTCACCCTGTTCTTCCTAGTGAGACTGTCTCAAAAAAGAAATTTTAAAAAGTTTTTAAAGAGCTATGGTTTAGGGGCTGGAGAGATGGCTCAGTGGTTAAGAGCACTAACTGCTTTTGCAGAGGACCCGGATTCAATTCCCAACACCCACATGGTGGTTAACAACCATCTTTAGCTCCAGTTCCAGGGAATCTGACACTATCTTCTGATCTCTGTGGGCATTGCACGACATGGGTGCACTTACACACATGCAAGCAATACACTCATACGCATAAAATAAAAATAATAAATAAAATATTTTTTAAAAAGATCTATGGTTTAGGGGCTGGAGAGATTTCTCAGCGGTTAAGAACACTGGTTGTTCTTGCAGAAGACCCAGGTTCAAATCCCAGCACCCACATGGCAACTAACAACTGTTCGTAACTCTAGTTCCAGGGGATCCAACAGCCTCTTCTGTCCTCCAACATTACACGACATGGGTGCACTTATATACATGCAGGCAATACATGCATACACATAAAATAAAAATAATAAATAAAAGCTGGGTGTGGTGGCATACGCCTTTAGTCCCAACACTTGGGAGACAGAGGCAGGATCTCTGTGAGTTCAAGGCCAGCCTGGTCTACACAGCGAGTTCTAGGTCAGCTGGGGCTACAGGGAGACCCTGTCTCAAAAAGACCAAAAAAATAAATAAAATAAACAAAAAAATTTTAAAGAGCTATGATTAAACAGAAGAGCAGTCAGAAGAGGAAGGCCAGAGGCCTTGGGATACCCAGTAGAAAGGTGGGTTGGAAGTGATCAAGAGGATCTTGCTTGTTGGGCTACACAGGTTCATCTTCTGGAAATTAGGATACTCCTTTTGTTTGCTTGTTTGTTTGTTTGTTTGTTTGGTTGGTTGGTTGGTTTTGTGTTTACTTGTGATAAGATCTCATTCTGTGGCTCCAAAGTGACCTGGCACTCACTATATAGCCCAGGCTGAATTTGAACTCACAGCCATACTTCTGCTTCAGCCTCCCCAGTTCTGGGATGACATCTGTGAGCTACCACATCTAGTAGAAATTTGCTCTTAACATGATTGGAAATGGAAAAAGGGTGGTGAAGAGGAAGTTAAGAGGTGATTGTCCCAGCCAGAGAGGTGAGAAGACTTGAGACAGAAAGCAGCGGCCATAGTGGGAGGCAGTGGGGAGATGGGTGAAGAATTCTTCAGGAAATAAAGTTTGCAGGTCTTGGCATCTGATTGAGTGGTAGGAGGGAGTGCATGTTTTCAAGGATGGCATCGGTATTAGGGTGATGGGAAGGAACTGAAACAATAGAAAATAAATACAAGGGTTTATTAGACTGACTTATACAGTAGAGGCTGGACAGTCCAATAGTCTCTATCTGCATGTTGGGGAGGCTGAGAACCCAGTAGCTGCTCAGTCCACAGATCTGGGTGCCTCATCCCTGGAATACTTGGAAGTTCCCTGGACCCTTGGTATTCATGCAGTCCACATTGGAGGGCTGTGGAAGCTGGAGTCTGATGTCAGCTGAGGACCGAGGCAGCAGACACACTCAGGATGAAAAAGCCAGCACAGGTGTCACTGCATTTGCCTTGGATGTCTTTATATCAGGGCCACCATTTGGAAGGAGTCACCTACTTGATAGGTGGTCTTCCTCCCTCAATTAATTCTTTCTGGAAACTCTGATAGAAACCCCCCAAGTGTGTCTCCTCAGTGAGTGTGAATCCCATCAAGATCAAACATCACAGCATCCAAGTTTCTGACTCATGAAGAGAGATTTACCAGGACAGGACTGAAGACGAATTCTTGAAAACACATTTCTATCCCTATACCATGACCTTACCTATACACAACTACAAACTTGGCCTCTCTTTCCCAGCCTGTCACAGTCCAAAGGTAAGATCAGGTGATATCATGGATCAGGATCCAGAATCTGGGCCTGGAGATAAGGCTCAGCAGTTAAGAACATGTACTGCTCTTACAGAAGACTTGACTTCAGCTTGCAACCACCTGTAACTCCAGCTCTGGGGAGACTAGACACCTCTGGTCTCCATGGGCACCTGCACTCACCTTTACATACCTACCCCACCACCACCACACACAGACACATAATTAAAAATTAAAAATTATTTTTGGTCTTTTTTGAGACAGGGTCTCCCCTGTAGCCCCAGCTGGCCTGAACTCACTATGTAGACCAGACTGGCCTTGAACTCATAAAGATCTGCCTGTCTCTGCCCCCCAGGTGCTAGGATTAAAGGCATGTGCTACCACTCCCAGCCTTAACAATTAGATTTTTAAAAAAATCCAGGCTCTTGAGCTGGGCGTGGTTGGGAGACAGAGACTGGTGGATCACTGTGAGATTGAGGACAGCTTAGTCTACATACTGAGTTCCACAACAGCTGGGGAGACCCTGGCTCAAAAAACAAAGGGGCTAGAGAGATAGCTCAGCAGTTAAGAGCACTGGCTGCTCTTGCAGAGGATGCAGGTTCAGTTCTAGCACCCACATGGCAGCTAACAACCATCCATAGTTCTAGTTCCAGAGGATCTGACGCCCTCTTATGATCTCCTCGGGCACTGCAGGACAGAGGTACACTTACAAACATGCAGGCAATACACACACACACACACACACACACACACATATGATAAGCAGGGACTGGAGAGATGGTTCAGAGGTTAAGAGAACTGACTGCTCTTGCAGAGGACCTGGGTTCGATTCCCAGCACCCACATGGTGGCTAACAACTGTCTGTAACTCCAGTTCCAGGGGATCCGATGCCCTCTTCTGACCTCCAAGGGCATTGCATGACATGGGTGCACCTACCTACATGCTGGGAACCAAACCTGAGTCCTCTGCAAGCACAGCCAGTGCTCTTAACTGCTGAACCATCTCTCCAGCCCCAGAAATCATTTTTTTAGCTCACCGTCACTCAGAGCATCATGGCCCAGATGTTCTTACTTTCCTGGCCACTCCAAGATACAGTAACAATCACAGGAGCCCCCAAATCTCAAAATCAGTCATTGGCCCAGCTTTCTGACCCTCTCTGTTTGGATTTTGTTATCTTTGCTTTGCCTTTTTGAAATGTTCTCACTAGGAGTCCAGGCTATGCTTAAACTCCAGATCCTCCAGACTCAGCCTCCTGAGTGAGGGATTAGAAGCATACATACCACACCCAGCTTCTGTCTGTTTTCCTAATATCATGAGAGTGACGAATATCTGAGCCAAGAGCACAGCTTCCACTCAGGGGAATTATGGCGCTGCAGTGTTCCTTCCTCTTGTGCCCAAACCTCATGTGAGCAGGTTAAGGGGGCAAGAGTGGGGGCTGGGAGGCCGCTGAGCTTACTGGAAAAACGCTTGCCTTGCAAGAACCAGACCCCGAGTTTGATCCCTAGAATCTATATTTGTTTGCTTTATTTATTTATATTTATTTATTTATTTATTTATTTATTTATTTATTATTTTTATCTTTCACCTGCCTCTGTCTTTTGAGTGCTGGGATCAAAGGCATGCATATCACGCCTGGCCTTAGACCTCTTTTGATTAAGTGTCCTGGCCAGTATTCTTTGTAGAGTTGACCTAATGGTCACATATTCTTTTAGTTTTTTTTTTTTTTTTTTAAATCATGGTGGTGCACACTTGTAATCCCAGAAGGCAAGTGGATCCCTGGGGCTTGCTGGCCAGCCAGCCTAGCTGACGTGGTGAGTTTCCAACCAATGAGAGACTGTCTCAAAAAAAAAAGGTGGATGGCACTTGAGGAAGGATTCCTGGGTTATCTTCTGGCCTTCACACGCATGTGTACACACATGCACACCCACACCCACACACTTATGCACTAGTATACATGTGCACAAACACAAGCACACATGCATACACACACACACACACACACACACACACACACACATAAAGAAAATGGGCAGGATCACTCTGAGCGTGTGACACTGATGTCATCCAAGCCACTCTTTCTGTCTCAATCCCATAGAGCCCTGAAGGTTTTAACTGTGAAGAAAACCCTTTGGTTCAGTTCTGAGCACACCTTTCCAGCGGTGTGCCAGCAAGGCTGGGGGCACCACATGGGGCCTCTCCCAGGTCAGGCCATCACTCTATAAAAGCCACCTGTTTCCAGATTCTGATCACATGACAAGACCAGCAAACCCTGCCACCCTTAGCCCCTTGCCTTACTTCTTTTTCTTCAATGGTTTTATTTTTGAAATAATTTTAGATTTACAGAAGAATTTCAGAGTTGCAAAGTCACAAAGTTCCCCTCTACCCTTCCCCAAGTTGCCCAATGTTAACCTCTTATATAACCATGGCACTTATTAAATCTTAGAAATTAATGGGGCTGGTGTCTTGACGTGGGCTCAGGGTAAGCACTGCTGTTGGCTCCTTGGGCAGTGGTGGGGCTCCACTGGCCAGGATACAGGGAAGGTCATGCCGCTCCATTTCTACAGAATCTCTCTTCCTACTTCTCTGGATACTCAGTTTCATGAGGCCCGGTCAGTCCTGTGCTCACCTTGACGATGAGTGATGAGGATCGGAGGGCCTTCTGGGAAATAGTCATAGCACACAGTTGCAGATGGAGCTCAGCAGGGCAGTACTTGCCAAGTATGCACAAGACCCAGAAAGAGAGGGAAAGGAATAGGAAAGAAAGAGATGGAAGGGGAGGGAAGGACTGGGGAAAGGAGGAAGGAGAGGGGAGACTAGACTAGATGAGAGGAGGAGGGGAAGAGAGGGGAGGGAAAAACACATCCCAAAGCATCCAGCCTCAACATCTCCCCCAGATCTCCTTGTCTTTTTCAAGAATCTGAGAATGGAGAACTCTTCTCCCAGCTGACTTTCAGGACCACCCTGAGACCAGCAGCTCCCAGAGAAAGGGAGAGCAGTGCCATACAGCTTTCCTTCCAGAATAGGAGCTAGATATTGGACAGAGAGGAAAGTTTGATGCATGCCTCCTTCAACTTCAACATGTTCCCCCTTGGATGATGGGTGAATGGTGATGCCACAGGTGAAGACCCCCATCCCCAAGGATTCCCTGTGACTCCCTAGGCTTCTCCTCTCACCCTCTGTGTCCCACTGAAAATCACTGACAGGTAGTAGCTGGCATTACAAGAGGGACCAAGATTGCTCAAGAGGGATGTGTGTGATTGATACAAGAAGGTCCAAACTAGAACTTGGACGAATAACAGCAACTCAGACGGGGCAGAGGAAAGACAATGAAGGGGACTGTGAGCCAGGGTCAGAGGCCTTAAAGCACCAAGAAAAAACCACAGTTCAGATGGTCCTGAATAGTCAAATCATGCCAAGCCAGGGAAGGGGAGGACAAGGGAGGGAATGTTCTTGAACTTCTTGATGTCCTGTTAAGTAATATTGAGCTAAATCGTTCTCAAATTCCAAATTTAAAGTTGGGCATGATGTACCTCCCAGCACTCAGGAGGCAGAGGCAGGAGGATCTCTTGGAGATGGAGGCCAGCCTGGTCTACAAGTTACAGAACAGCTGGGGCTATGGGGAGACCCCGTCTCAAAAGAACAAAACCAAAACCTCTAATTCCCCCAAAACAAAAACAAAATGAAATTCTTTTTTAATAATAACTTTTATGCAGGGCATGGTGGCGCACACCTTTAGTCCCAGCGCTTGGGAGGCAGTGACAGTCAGATCTCTGAGTTCAAGGTTAGCCTGGTCTACATAGTGAGTTCCAGGCCAGCTGGGGCTACAGGGAGACCCTGTCTCAAAAAAACCAAAAAAATAATTATTACATTCATTCATTCATTCATGAGGGGATGGAATACACATTATAGCATGTATGGAGATCCTCCTACTATGTGGGCCCCAGGGACTGAACTCAGATCATCAGACTTGGCAGCAGGCACTTGTACCTGCTGATCCAGCTCACTGGCCTTCTTTTGCTCTTTTTAAGACAGTGTCTCATGTATCCCAGGCTGGCCTCTAACTCACTATGTAGCAGAGGATGGCCTTGAACTTTTGATTTGATCCTCCTCCCTTTTTCCCAAGTGCTGAGATTATAGGCATATACCACCACAAGGGTACTAATTCCTCACGAATTCCCATGATTCTAAAGCTCTCAAGCATTCTTCTGCCTAAAGTCTTATTCCCTCTGCCACATCCTTAAAGGTGCCTTGCCCACTCATGGCTCCACAAACTCCTGTGGGAGCTCTCCCTGTCTCTAGTGCAGTCTCCTATGTGGTTCCCCTGATTAAAGTCTTCTTTTCTGGTTTTTGTTTGTTTGGGGTTTGTTTTTTGTTTTTGTTTTGTTTTTTGAGATAAGTTTTCAGCATGTATCCCTGGTTGGCCTGGAACTTGTTATACTGCTTAGATTGGCCTCTAATTCACTATCTTCTTGCCTCAGCCTCCCAGGAGTTGGCATTAGGGGGTCAATTTTGATCTTCCTAACATTTCATCTTGAGTGGTGAGATGGTTCATTGGGTAAAAGTGTTTACTGTGCAAGCTTGGTGACCAGAGTTTGATACCCAGAACTCAGATTGGAAAGAGAGACCTGACGCCCAAAAGCTGTCCTCTTACCTCAACAAGCACTTCTTGGCACGTGTGTGCCCACAATCACATCCACACATCACACACACACACACACACACACACAGGTTTTGTTTTGTTTTGTTGAGACAGGGTCTCCCTGTGACCCCAGCTGGCCTGGAACTCACTATGAAGACCAGGCTGACCTTGAACTCACAGGAATCCACCTGCCTCTGCCTCCAGAGTGCTGGGATTAAAGGCGTGTGCCACCACTCCTGACTTTAATGAAGAAAGAAAGAGCAAGAAAAAAGAAACAAACAAACAAGAATTTCAGACTCCTTGAGCACAGGTGGTCAAGGTTTGCTTTATCTTGTTGACCTTGGTGGGCAATCAGTTGACAGGTGTGAACTGATTGCCTGTTCTGAAATTCTCAGGCTCACTGCACGCTAGGCAGTGTGATGAGTGCTGTATACACATTATCTCCTGGGCAAATGAAAACCAGGATAGGAAGGGACAGCCTAGGGAAGGGCCAGGTCAACCTTGCTGGTGTCAGGGCACTGCCCTCTACTGGTGACTCTGGCTGGGACAGTATGCTACAGAAGGTATTAGTAGGTATGTAGTACCTTCCAGAAAATGCTGTTGCCCCATTGCCTTTTGGAAAGCAAATCATAGAGGGGACTTCTTGGACTGTGGTGAGGTAAAAGGTTTTCCCCCAGAGCTACCGGGGCTAGGAAGAGAAGACAAGGTCAGAGAAGCTGGAGCCAGGAGGAACACAGAGGGATGGTGGTGAACTTCTGTGTTTCACAAACTGTGGTTAAAAAACAGCTTGGTAAGTTGGAACCAGTTTTTAAAAAACAACACACAGCCAAGTGTGGTGGTGCATGCCTTTAATCCCAGCACTTGGGAGGCAGAGGCAGGTGGATCTTTGTGAGTAAAGACCAGCCGGGTCTACATAGTTAGTTCTGGGCCAGCTGGGGCTACAGCTACAGGGAGATCCTGTCAAAAATTTTTAATTAAAAAAAAAATAATAACACACCTAGAAAAGATCTGAATGTATTCTTACATGTTAGGACTTTTTTTTCTGAGACACATAGCCCAGGCTGGCCTTGAATTCACCATGTAGCCTCCAGAATGCTGGAACTATAGGCATGCACTGCCATACCTGGATCATGTTTCTTAAACTTTTTTTTCTCTTTGGACTTATTTTCTATTTTATGTGTGTGAGCATATTGCTTGAACGTGTGTAATGCCGGTGGAGGACAAAGGAGAGCATTAGATCCTCTGGAACTGGAGTTACAGATGGTTGTTAGCTGCCATGTGGGTGCTGGGATTCAAACCCAGGTCTTCTGCAAGAACAGTCAGTGCTCTTAACTGCTGAGCCATCTCTCTAATTCCTGTTTCTCAAATTTCTATGGGGGTGGGTGTTGGGAGGCAGAGATTGACTCACTGGCTTGCAAGGCAAAATATATTTAACTAGGAGCCTCACTACCAATGAACAAACAGAAAATGGTGAAACCCCTTGAGAAAGGATATGTAAGCTCTTGGCCAGCAAAGCCGTGAGTTGGGAGCGAGGGTTCACAGCAGAATGGAAATCATGAGGAAGGCAGGGCACTGTGTGTAGTGCCAGTCTCCACCTGAGTGCAGAGGCTCCAGACTCCACAGCTGATGGAGGTCTTTGAGCCTCCCCAGAGTTCCAGGCACCAGAAAGCTCTGGCTCTCAAGCCCCTTCTTTTGATGGACAGTGCCAGTTGTTAGAAAGCCCTTCCCATTTGCCCCTCCAGCTTCTACCCATGAGTTCTCATCCTTCGTCTCTGCTGTGACCCAGACCAGGAACAGTATGCAAATACTTTAAACAGCTTTGTGCCCTCCAAGTTTTCCTTGTATTAGTGTTTCTTCTTTTCTCTAGTATTTGAGCCTCCCTCAACTGCATTATCATTCTAGTTGATAGTATTACTGAACACAGCACAAACCAGACCAGGCTTTGCATTTCTCTTTTCCTTCCTTCCTTCCTTCCTTCCTTCCTTCCTTCCTTCCTTCCTTCCTTCCTTCCTTCCTTCCCTCCCTCCCTCCTTCCTCCTCCTCCTCCCCCTTCTCCTCCCCCTTCTCCTCCTCTTCCTCATCCTCCTCCCCCTCCCTTCTCCTCCTCCTCCTCCTCCTCCTCCTCCTCGTCCTCGTCCTCCTCCTCGTCCTCGTCCTCCTCCTCCTCTTTCTTCTTATTTTGAGACAGGCTCTCACTATGTAGACCTGGCTGGCCTCAAACTCACAGAGATCCACCTGCCTCTGCCTGAGTCCTGAGTACTGGGATTACAGGTATGTGCCACCACACCTGGCTTGGTCTTGCACTCTTGATTCTCTTGCCTCAACCTCTTGAGTTCTTGGTACACAGGCATTCACCTTCATGATAAGCTTTGGATAGGTAATTCTTGAGCATCTTACTGCTCTATAGACTATAACTCATATACAGAATAATACATGCTCATACCTGTGATTTTTGTCTTTTTGTGGAAACAAGGTTTTGCTATGAAGACCAGGGTGGCCTTGAACTCATTATGTAGCCCAGGCTGGTCTTGAACTCACAGCAATCCCCCTGCCTCTTATGTGCTGGCTACTGGCATTATATGGATGTACCATCATGCTGAGCCATGCCTGTGGTTTTTTTGACTTTCCTAAACTGTTTATTGGGTATGACTTTTACAAACATTACTTATATCAGTGATAGTAGTGGAGCTGGAGAATATTGTGCTGC
The DNA here is from genome assembly GCF_000622305.1 of Nannospalax galili. Taxonomy (NCBI): domain Eukaryota; kingdom Metazoa; phylum Chordata; class Mammalia; order Rodentia; family Spalacidae; genus Nannospalax; species Nannospalax galili. The sequence goes on along the minus strand of NW_008342393.1, from coordinate 3,721,980 downwards.
ACAGTGGTGGAACTTGTAGACCTTCTCAGGGCCACAACCCCTAAAGCCTACAGATGTCAGCCCATGCATTTCCCTGCACTTGTGAACTGATTTGGTAACACACTGGCTGTCAGGATTTCTTCTGATAGCTTTATGAAATGGATTGATGAACATAACCCCAAAGAATTTATATGTGGAATCCTCTTGCTATAAGAATTCAGGACTCTCAAAGCCCCACAGTGGCTTCCAGCTCTGACCTCAGCAACAGACTGAAGGCTCCAGGCAAACTTCAGCCAGTTAACACCACAATGAACATAAGTTTTACCCTTTAGGAACAGGGTGGTTTTGGCCACCACAGAGGACATACCTTTCTTGGCCTTCAGTGCTTTATCTGGCTGGCTAGGACCATTGTGTGTCACAGAGAGCTGTTGGTACTGTCAGCCACAGACCCTCAGAAGACAGTGCAGCCTGGCATGGTGGTGCATACCTTTAGTCCCAGCACTCGGGAGGCAGAGGCAGGTAGATCTCTGTGAGTCCAAGGCCAATCTGGTCTACATAGCTAATTCCAGGTCAGCTGGGGCTACAGGGAGATCCTGTCTCAAAAAGACCCCCCCCAAAAAACAAGTGCATCATACCTGTCTGCTTCTTCCTCCACAGCTCCTGGATGCACTTGCACGCACCCATCTAGGCTTACCTGATGGCTGCCACCAGACATCAATTTTTTTAACACATTTTTGTATACATCTATGTAACCTTCACTGAAAACCAGAAATAGAGTAGAACCAATACCCACAGAAGTTGCTGCTGACCCTATCCAGTCATGGTCCCTCCCTGCCCCAGAGATACCTAGCGATCTGATTCAAATGACCACACAGATTCTTTACCTGGCCAAACTTTGGTCTTGCTTTTGAAACTTCTTTTAAGCTCACTGTGTACTTTCTTCTAAGATCCAGTTTTAGGGGCTGGGGAGATGGCTCAATGGATAAAGTGCTTGCTGCTGAAGCATGAGGACCTGGGTTCAGATCCCCAACACCTACACAAAAGCTAGGCATGGCTGGGAGCCTGGGGAGATGGCTCGGTGTGTAAGAGTGCTTGCTATTGCAAGCATGCGGACCTGAGTTCAAATCCCCAACACCAATGTAAAAAGTTGGGCATAGTTTCATGTACCTGTAACTCAGGATTGGGGGAAAAGACCCTGTTCTCAAGGGAAAGGCAGACAGTGATGGAGGAAGACACCTGTCATCCTCTTCATGCATGTACATAAGTATGTGCATGGGTGTATGTACAGCACACTCATGGGCATGCAACACACACACCCCACAAAGCTGTCCATGGCAGTGTGCATTTGTAATCCCAGTGCTGGATAGATGACAGATCCTGAAGCTCACTGGCCAGCCAGCCCAGCTGTATCCATAAGCTCCAGGTTCAATGAGAGACCCTGCCTCAAAAATAAGCCAGAAGAGCTGAGCATAGTGGCACCTGCCTTTAGTCTCAGCACTTGGGAGGCAGAAGCAAGTGGATTTCTGTGAGTTCCAGGTCAGCCTGGTCTACATAGTGAGTTCTAGGTAAGCCAGGGGTACATAGTGAAACCCTGTCTCAAAAACAAAATAAAAACCAGAAAATCAATCTCAAAAGGCACTCAAAGTCAACCTATAGCCACACTTTGCGCCTCCCAAGGAACAAATACCACACACACACACACACACACACACACACACACACACACACGAGTTTTAGAGACAGATGTGGTGGCTCTTGTCTGTAACCCTAGCACTTGGGAGGCTGAGACAGGTGGCTAGCCATGAGTTTGGGTTACAGAGTCAGACCTTGTCTCAAAAAAGAGTTTTAACAAAGACTCCGGCTAAGTCAGTTTTATAAGCTTTACTCTCAGTATCTGGTCACTCTCATCCTTCACCATCTTCTAGGGTCTGATCACCCCGGCCTGTCCTGTTAGGACAATCTAGCCTGGGTTCCCTTAACTCTTGGTCTTTCCTCTTTGTGGTCATCCAGCTGACAGCCCTGTCATGCCCCTTGGCTATGAACTCCCACGGTCTGTGTTAGGTTTGGGGGCACAGAATTCAGGACTAGGAGAGAAAGAAAGAGATGATACCAGACCTCAGACAGGACTGTGTTTATTCAAAGGGTGCAGCGAGGGACAGCAGCCTTCCTGCGTGATGGAAACAGCTGTATTGTGAATCGGAAGAGTTAGAGATCATGTAGGGGCTAGGGCATGAGGAAACAGATGCAGCTGCAGGGCCCCTTGCTCAAGCAGGACAGGCTATCTTGAGCCACAGCCTGGATCCAACAGTTCCCCCTGAGTTCCAGGAGTAGCCAATCCTGGTGTAATTTATCAGTAAGGTTAGTAGCAGCCTCAGAGGCAGCTACGATCAGCAGCAGTTTCAGAGGACTTCTGGTTCTCTACCAGTCAGTGCTATACTCGGGGTCCAATCCAATCTCTCTTCCCCTCTTTAAGACCTCCTTGAGATGGTCCCTACACCCACCTTGATCACCCTGAATAAAGTTTTTCTTACTATGCATTAGCATGTCTCACTTAATATTTTTTCTTACTAGTAGTAATTATTCCCTTCTTTGTTTGGTCATTTTTCCAAGTTTGCAGCTATGATACACAATAGTTTTGTCTATTTAGTAACTTTATAAAACAGAAACTTAGATATTTAAATTTTCTTTTATTGCTGCTTCATTTTGCTCAATATTTATCTGTTTTTGTTTGGGGACTTAAATTTTTTTTCCTTTCAGTGCCAGGAATTAAAAAAAAAAAAATCAACATCAACACATAATGTGGAACTAGGAGGGCAACTTGGACTATGGACTCTTAAGAAATTATATTGGCCCCTTTAATCTTTGGTTATACTTTCCTTTTGGGTGTTTAAGGCCATACAATTGGTCCGGATAAACCAATTTATTTTTACTCTTAAGGTCGTTTGAGGATATTCCTCAGGGGTCACATGGGCTTGGGAGGAGCCCCTGGCTCCTTTCTTTTACCAGTTCCGCCTATATAAAGATAAGTCAAAGATCCTACTCGACCATGGTTGGCTTTGCTTGGAAGCATGGAGGAAATGATTCCTCTGTGTTGATCCTCCTCTTTGTAAACTGGACACTGGTTCAAGTCCATCTGGTGGGGTCTCCTTGATCAAGAGGACAGGTGACCTACCACCATTAAAGGACATTTTGAGAGATGCTCATAGTCCCCCGGAACTAGTCAACCTAGGAGGGCAAGGAGCAAAAAGTGTCCTTTATGTCCCTCTGACCAAATTATTATAGGCCTTAAAGTAATTTTTTAAAAATTTAATTATATATTTTGTCTTTCTGAGATAGGGAGGGTCTCCCTGTATCCCCAACTGGCCTGGAACTCACTATGTAAACCAGGCTGGCCTTAAATTCACAGAGGTCTACCTACCTCTGCCTCCCAAGTGCTGGGATTAAAGGCATGTGCCACTGGAACATGGAACATGGAAGCCAGTGGAGTTCCAGCTTTTTAACATTGATTCTGGAGTTCTGGTGATGGAACTCAGGTCCTCATGTTGAAGATTTTTTTATTTGTATGAGTGTTTTCCCTCCATGTATGTATGTGCACTACATGCAAGGCCAGAACAAGATATCAGACAGGAGTTACAGCCAGTTGTAAGCTGACACGGTGTGCTGGGAACCAAACCTGGGTGCTCTGCAAGAGCCATCTCTCTAGCCCTCAGTTTTCTTACAGGTTTTTAGGATTTATTTTAGTACAATCTAGATTTACTTGTCAGGTATGCGTTTTCTATTCTGTGGCTTACCTTTTCGTTTTTCTTACTATGGTGCCTTTTACTAAGACATTGTTTAACCTGACACATATAGTCCCCTGTGTTGTCATCCAAAGCTTTACTGCTTTCCTTCAACTTCAGGTCAATAATTCACATGGGATTTACTGCTGTGCTTAGTGCTAATTAGAGAAAAATCCGAGTTCATATTTTTCCGTGTGGACACAACTGCCCCAGAATAGCCTACAGAAAGCGAGTCCTTTCCCCTAATGCTTTGTGGAGCCTGCCACCTTTGTTATAACTCAACCGTCCATGGAGACCGGGCTGTATCTTTCCACCAAGCATTTTCTTTCTATCCTGGCACTATCTTGATTCCTTCTTCGTACAGTCGATAAGAAGCTTTACTCCTGGTAGAGCCAGATTTCCCATCTCTCATGCGTATTTTTGAGACTGGGATGGCTCATACACACTGATCCATTCAAGTGTTTAATGAGGGCGTGGGTCCCGCCGAGAAGAGCTGCGCTCAGAGGAGGTAGAGTGGAGTGAAGCTCCCTTCTGTTTCCATGGCATCCTCCCAAGGACTTGGAGCCTATGGCCACAGTGCCAATCACTCTGTAGGGAGAACGTAAATGCGTCAGCAGGCTCCCTCGTCACTTACCCTACAGGGACAGTCACTTCTCAAAACCCAGATACGAACCCACAGAAGGCAACACTTCCTGCACTTACCTTCCTCTTGATCCCAAAGGTGCGCCCTTTTCCCCGCAGGTCGTGCGCGCACGCGCCAGACCCCGCTGGGAACGCCAGCCCCCCCCCCCTCCTTTTTACAGTCCTGTCCTCCGCTCGGAACAAACTCACGGACCACCGTGAAGCTGAGAAAGGCCAGCAGAGATGCCCTGACCTGCCGAGGGTGGAAACCTTGACTTGGGACTCTTTTCTAACTGATAGACTGGACAAGCACCGCTCAACCCACAACAACACACTGGGGCCACTGACCCCCAACACACAGCCTCCTGAATCCCCGGCTCTGACCAATCAGACATTCACAGGCGCCCCTTCCCCGCCCCTGGCCACTTCATTCGCGGTTCACAGAGCAATCAAGCAGCGCGTTCTGAGCAGTAGCCAATCATAGAAGGAACCAGGAATGGGCGTGGCCTCCTAAGCGCGGTGTCGCAGCTGTGCCCCGCCCGGAGCTGCAGCCTCGGGATCCTTCGGGTCCTTCCGTGAGCTTCCCTCGGGGTAAAGTCGTGCTCGGACTCCCTTCGCCCGGTTTATTTTTCTGCCCGACTCTCGCGCCTGCGCATTGCTACCGAAGCCCAGGTTGTCCCTGAATGTAAGCGTGTGGACAGCGGCGGGAGGGGAGGCCAAACTACGGTCCTGCAGGTTAGCGGGTGCCTGGCGCAGCCGCAGGTTGGATGCAACTGTAGACAGGCCCCAAAACAGGGATTCTAAGGCCAAAAAGGTTCCGTGAGGTCCCACCGAGATTTGAACTCGGATCGCTGGATTCAAAGTCCAGAGTGCTAACCATTACACCATGGGACCTGCTGGCGGCTTTAGGAGACCGGGAGGCTTCTCAAGCCGCATGAGGGTGTGCAACCTTTCCAAAGCTTTGTTGCATGTCTGCTTGCTCCACTGTACTTCGGCTGCCCGCCTTAGGCACAGCACACCCAGGCCTACACAGGTTCCCGTGCCCCTAGCGTTCCGAATGTTCTGTGGCTCCGGGTGTAACCTCTTCCCGATGCTCTTCCGGTGCTCCTCTAGGGGTCCGGGTTCTCACCCCAGAAGTCCGAGGGGAGCCCGGTTGGCGGGGCCCACGAAGTTGGGTCGGATGGAGTCCAGCCCGGGGCTCGGGACAGAAAGGTGTGCACATGCGGCCTGGGCTTCCTACTTGTTTATATTAGAACCCCTGTGCTGAGTTTGCTCCTGCCAGGCACGTGGTGGGACAGCCTTTCAAACCCCGAACGCACCTGGGATGCGCACAGCGGAGCCGAGTGCGCGCCACTTGGCTGCTCCGCCACTCAAGGGGCTTTCTCTTACAGTTCGCCACTTCCGCGTGCGCTTCCAAAGCCAGTTGGTATTGCTGAAACTTCCTGGCAATCAGATCTTTAAAAGGATCCAATCAGATCGCTTTTTTTTAAGAAAAGACGCTTCTCCGCACTGTTTCCTGTATTTCACTCACGGTGTGTAAATGTGTTTCTGCTGGTAAGTCAAGCCATGGAAAAAGTTAACACGCTGTTTGACTTAGTTTCACCACTGGGACTCTTATTGGACGTGTATCTGTGCCAGGGTACATATTCAAAGAGGTTCTCAACTATACTGTTTAATTTAATAGAGTGAAAATTGACAAAATAAGTCATGGCTATTCCGTAAATGCTAGGCAAGAATTTAGAAAATAAGTTATTGTATTGAGATTTAAGACACAAACCAAACAAAAACAAAACTCAACGTCCCCAAGTCATATGCATAATAAAAGACCACTCACATACAAGAAAAGCCATACTGTGCCATTTATTTATTAGTGTGACAAGACTCACTTTCCTGAGGGAATCCAACACTGTACCAGTCTGACAGGAGGACCGTGCCCCAAGGCAACTCTCTTGGAACAGCCAGAGTGGAAAACGGTGTCCTTAGCTTGGTCAGTGGAGGTAGAAACCAGAGACTGACACCCAGAAACAGGAGCATTTTAGACCTTGTTCAGATTCCAGTGATGTCTGTGACACTGCTCAGGGCAGTGGGGCAGCCATGCCATGCCCAATGGTAGCAAGTGACATACCAACCAAACTGCCCTTGGCTGTGTTCCTCCCTGCCCCAGTCCCCTGGGTTTGTGTCCATTTGCCTCCTTTTAGTGCTGTGAGCGATCTGATATCCTGGTGAGTCCCTCTTAGATATAATGTACCAAGTGCTTTACCTCTGCATGTAGTCAAGAACCTACTTAGCACAAATCTGAAAACTGTTGGTGACAGTCATCCCTGGGAAGTGAATATATAGGGACCTTTCTATTTTTCAGTTTTGCTTAAATTATTTTTTTAATTTTATTTATTATTTTTATGCGTGTATTGCCTGCATGTATGTAAGTGCACCCATGTCATGCAATGCCCTCGGAGGTCAGAAGAGCTGTCAGATCCCCTGGGACTGGAGTTACCAGCAGTTGTTAGCTGTCATGTGGTGCTGGGACTTGAAATTTGAAAGCAGAAGAGTTTATCAGTGATATTTATTTATTTATTTATTTATTTATTTATTTATTTATTTAATTTATTTTTGGGGCTTTTTGAGACAGGATCTCCTTTAAACCCCAGCTGTCCTGGAACTCACTACGTAGACCAGGCTGGCCTCGAACTCACAAAGATCCCCCTGCCTCTGCCTCCCAAGTACTGGGATTTAAGGTGTGCGCCACCATGCCCGGCCCCTTGAATTATTTTTATAACTTTTGCATACTGTCAGAAGAAACACTAAAGATTTTCCATTTTGAGAAAAAAAAAACAACCCCACCTTAAGCTCCCAGTAAGAGTGACAATGCCAGGCATCTATGGGCCTCAACTTTTCCTTAGTTCCCTTTCACAAAAGTTCTGTGCTACATAGACCAGGCTGGCCTGGAACTCACAGCCTGCCTCTACCTTCAGAGTACTGGGATTAAAGGCATGTGCCACTATGCCCAGCCTGGCATAACTTCCCAAGAGCTGCTGTAGCCCTCCTGAACAGTCAAGATTCTATCCTGGCAATGAACTGCAGTCACTTCCTCTGTGTTTATGAGGGTGACTATAACTCCACCCTTCTATTCCCACTTCTCCATTCCCTGGTTTTCCCTTTGCATTCCTCCTTTGTTCTTAGCTTAAAACTCTTCCCAGCTCACCTGACACAACTGACACCCCCACCGAAAGCTTCTATCGCGCATTCCTCATGTGGCATTAAAGGTTTGCTTCCCTTCTTGTTCTTTGCCTAAATTATAGTTGACTATGAAAAGTGGGACTCTGTTTCTCCTGCTCATCCTCCCACACTGGTTGATGTGGCTGGAAGTTCTCAGGGGGCAGGTTCTGAATGCGGCTAGTGACTTACCAAACACTGAACCACTTGTTAGGGGCATAGGAGCACCCCAAAGAAGGGATGATCCAGTTTTATGCTGAGAGGCCTTTAGCATCACACTTCGTAATATTGTTTTGAGTAGTTAAAATCAAAGGTGTTCATATTCAATATCGCGGTTTCAGTCATGTTTGGTCAGTTCTTGTCCAGTCTCAGGCTGCTGACAGCTGGGATGGATTTAGTCTGTCCTGCTCTGTGTCCTCACCACATGGGTTAAGTGGCACATGAGACAAATCCCCTTCTTTGCCTTGAAGATTGGGCTAAGCCAGACAAGTCAACATTCCTCCATGCCAAGTCATAAGGGATGCCCTGAACCTCCAGGCCTGCCTCACCCAACCCCTATTGCCTAGGCCTTTACTCTGCGTCTGGCATTCCATGACTCTGATGGCAAAAAGTGGTTGCTTAATTTTTATGAACATCTGCATTTAATGTTATTTTCCTTCTTTCTCCCCACCCCCCACACTTTTTTTTTTTGATTTCTGGTTTTTTTGTTTGTTTTCCAGACAATGTCTCCCTGGAGCCCCGCCCAGCTAGAACTTGCTCTAAAGACCAATCTGGCCTAGATCCGCCTGCCTCTGCCTCCCAAGTGCTGGGATTAAAGACATGTGCCACTATGCCTGATTTTATTTTTTTCTTGAATGCTTTTACTTTCTTTTAAAATAACTGTTACCTTTACATTGTTAAATTACATTAATCTATTTTGTGTGTATATGGGTCTGTATGTGCCACTGCATATGTGAAGGTCAGAGGACAATTGGAGTAAGTTCTCTCCTTTCACCATGTGGTCCCAAAGATCGAACTCAGGTCATCAGCCTTGGTTGTCAAGCTCAGTGGCAAGTACCTTACCGCTGGTAAGTACCTGCTAAGCCATCTCAATGACTCCATGTTGACTTTTTAGAATATGAAGGTTAATATTTATTATGGAAATGTAGAGAGCATGGAAAAGCCATCCAGAAACTGTATATTAAGAGCTAGGATCTCTCCACACACAGTGGAATGGGGGACACATATACAATGACACAGATTACTCAAATCCATCATGAAAATTTCCATGATGGTAAAATTTAAAGATGAGCAAATATTGGTTACGAGCACTGGCTACTCTTGCAAAGGACTTGGATTCAGTTGTGGGTGCTAACAGTCAGTAATTCCAGATTCAGGGGATCCAATGCCTTCTTCTGGCCTCTGTGGGCACCAGGCACACATATGGTGTACATGTATGCGTGCAGGCACTCACACATACACATGTAAAATAAATAAGTCTTTGAAGATGAGATAAGTGAATTTATATGAAAGACTTGTTTGAAGTTGGAGCAGGAAGGCTGAGGAATAAGCGGCTGGAACATCCAGGTGAGAGACTGATTCAAAAGCGATCTGTGAGCTGGGCGTGGTAGCGTACCCTTTTAATTCCAGCACTTGGGAGGCAGAGACAGAGGCAGGTGGATCACTGTGAGATCCAGGCCCTAGCTTAGCCAGCTGTGGCTACAGGGAAACCTTGTCTCAAAAAAAAAAGAGCTCTTCAGATGTAGGTTTGAGAAGAGGTAGGGTGGAAGGGAGGGTGGTCTTGGGAAATTGCCCAACCTGTAAGGCACTCTTGATGTTTTGCTTTGTTTTGTTTGTTTTTGACAGGGTCAACTTTAGCTGGGTACTACTGGTAGCTGATTACTGCTGAAAGAGAGTTAATCTTCTTTAAGGAAGTGACACTAGACAGACTGAACAGGCTCCAGTGGATGAGGGACATCTGGGAACACAAACTTGACCTAAAGCCTTAACATATATGACAGAATTCATGAAATCAGGGGGGTGCACTATGGGGGGTGCAGATAGGGGAGGGGATCTAAATATGATTAAGATATCCTGTATGAAATCCACAAAAATTCAGAAAAATTTACATTGGCTAAAAAATTTACAGCCAATTTTGAAAGCGATGCATCTTAGCTCTGGAAATTGTTGTTGAATATGTCAATGCTGTTGTAATGAAATGCTTCTTCTAATTATATGGTTATTAAATAAATAATTTTAAAAAATTTACACTGTGAGGGAAAAGACCAGGAGCTGGAGAGATGGCTCATTGGTAATAGTGCATACTGCTCTTGCAGAAGACCTGACTTCAATTCCCACAACCCATGTAGGGTGGCTCACAAGTGCCTATAACTTGTAGCTTCAGCTCCGGGAGAATTTGATGCCTCTGGCCTCCACAGACACCCACACTCACATGTCCATAACCACACGGAGACACACACACACACATACACATAATTAAAAATAAAATAAACCGTAAGAAATTGAGCTGGAGAGATGGCTCAGTGGTTAAGAGTACTGGCTGCTCTTGCAGAGGACCTAGGTTTGATTCCCAGCACCAACATGGCAGCTAATAACTGTCCTTAACCCCAGTTCCAGGGGATCTGACACCCTCTTCTGACCTCCATGGGCACTGCATGACACAGATGTACTTACATACATACAGGCAATACATTCATACACGTAAAATAAAAATGCTAAATAAAATATTTCAAAATTAAGGGATTCAAAAGCCAGTTGTAGTAGCACACACCTTTAGTCCCAACACTTGGGAGGCAGAGGCAGGTGGATATCTGTGAGTTCAAGGCCAACCTAGTCTACATAGCAAGTTCCAGGCCAGCTGAAGCTACAGGGAGACCCTGTCTCAAAAACTGACTGGCAATGCTAGTCTAGTGATCTGAGTTTGATCCCACAACCCGTATAAAGGTAGAAGGAGATTCCACTTCACAGAGATGTGCACCGTGGCATGCATGTCCTCACACAATAATAATGAATAAATAAAACTAAATTAAAAGTCAGGCTGGCCATGGTGGTGTACACCTTTAATCCCAGCACTTGGCAGGCAGAGGCAGGCAGATAGATCTCTGTGAGTCTGAGGTCATCCTGGTTTCAATAAATGAGCTCTAGGCCAGCCAGGGCTATATAGTGAGACCCTGTCTCAATAAACCAATGGGGGGAAAAAAAAGCCAGGTGTGGTGGTGTATGCCTGCAATATCAGCACTTGGGAGGCAGATCCAAGAGGATCAAGAGTTCTAGGCCAGCCTTGGCTACCAAGCAAGTTCAAGGCCAGCCCGAACTACCTGAGATTCTGTCTCACAAAGAGAGAGAAAACTATTAAAAATAAGGGATGGGGACCAACGAGATGCTGTTTGGTGTGTGGTGTGCACGTGTGTGTGTATGTTTGGAAGCCAGAGGTCGACTTCAGGGTGTCTTCCTTAATCACATTCTACCTTCTTTACTGAAGCACGATCTCTTCACTGAAGCTGAAACTCACTGTTTCTAGTGGTCTTGCTGGCCAGCAAGTCCCAGGGATCCACCTGTGCCTGTCCCCTGCACTGGGGTGACACTGTTTGCCACATCTGGCTTTTTATATGGCTGCTGGGGTCCTACGTCTGCATAGTAAGTACTTTAGCTTCAGAGTCATCTCTCCAGCACATTTTTATTTTTATGGTTTTTTTGAAGGAAGTTGTTTTCGTTTTAAATATTATTTTAATTATGTGTATATATGTCTGTTGGGGTGTGTGCATGTGAGTGCAGGTACCCTGGGAGGCCAGAAAAGAATACCAGATCCCTTGGAGCTGGAGTAAGGCAGTTGTGAGACCACCCTCTGATGTGAATGCTGGGAACTGAACTTAGATCCTCTGAGAGAGCAGCAAATGCTCTTAACCACTGAGATGCAAAACAAAAACCTCTTGTTTTGAGACAAGGTCTCACTATGTGCTCTAGGTTAGCCTCAAACTCATAGATCTGTCTGTTTCTGCTTCTCAAGAGCTGAGATTAAAGGTATATGCCATCATGCCAGGGTTTTTCTTAAAGGGTCACATACTGCATGTAGCCCACGCTGACCTCAGATTTGTGACAACTCCTGGTCCAGCATCCTGAGTGTTGGGATTGCATACATGAGTCATCACACCTTGCTTTTTTTTTTTCCTTTTTGAGACAGGGTTTCCTTGTAGCCCCAGCTGGCCTAGAACTCCTTATGTAGATCAGGTTGGCCTCAAACTCACAGAGATCCACTTGCCTCCCAAATGCTGGGATTAAAGGAGTGTGCCACCATGCCAGCTTAATTAATTTATAGTTTTAAAGAGTTATATTTTGCCAGGTGTGGTGGTGCATGCCTTTAATCCCAGCACTTGGGAGACAGGTGAATCTCTGGCAGTTCGAGGCCAGCCTGGTCTACATAGTGAGTTCCAGGACAGCTGGGGCTTCAGGGAGACCCTGTCTCAAAAAAAAAGAAAAAAAAAGAAGAAGAAGAAGAAGAAGAAAGAAAGAAAAAAGAAAGAAAACGGAGTTATTTTTACAAAGATGAGACAGAAACCTCCAGTGATCCACAAAGCCTAAAATATTTTTAAATTTTAGGATTTTTAAATTTTGTTTTTATTTTATGTGTATGAGTGTTATGCCTGGATGTATACAAGTGCATCCATGTCGTACAATGCCTTCAGAGGCCAGAAGAGGGCATTTGGATCCCCTGGAACTGAAGTTAGGGACAGTTGTTAGCCACCATGTGGGTGCTGAGATTCAAACCCAAGTCCTCTATAGAAAGAGCCAATACTCTAAACCGCTGAGCCATCTCTCCAGCCCCAGTTATTTTTTAAACAAGGTCTCACTATGTATCCCTGGCTAGCCTGGAACTTTCTATATATTTCAAGCTGACCTCAAATTCACAGAGATTCACTTGCCTGTGTCATCCTAGTGCTGGAATCAAAGGCCTGTGTCACCACAGCCAGCTGCTGTCTGGCTCTTTACAGAAAACTTTGCTGACCTCTACCTGGAAGCAGCACTCTCTGTTCTTGGGGTAAGGTCTGTGACCATTGGAGTTCACACTTTCAAGGATGATGCATTCCAAGACTTCCAGTGGACCCTGAAACTATGGCTCGTATCAAATCCTATACTGAGGCTGTGTTTTCCCTATGTGCATATCCAAGTTTAACCTGTAAGTATAACTCAGAAAGGGATTAACAATAGCCAATACTAAAGGACAGCGATGATAAAAGTATACTATAATAAAGGTTACACGTGTCTTCTCTCCGAAAATCCTTTTTTTACATTTATTAATTTTTCTATTTATTCTGATCACATAATTTCATCTTCATGTTCTCAGCAGTCATTCTTTTTCCCTTTTATTATTTACATTTATTTAGTGTGTGTGTGTGTGTGTGTGTGTGTGTGTGTGTGTGTGCGCGCGCACCACAGCATGCATGTACAGTTCAGAGGACAATTATGCAAGAGTTGATTCTCTTCCATCATGGGGATCCCAAGGATCGAGCTCAGGTTTGTCAGGTTTGGTGGTGAGTGAGTCATCTTGAAGGCTCCCAGCAATCATTCTCTACATGAATATATCAATCAATTGACATCTTTAGCAGGAGAGCAGATGAGATGAAATGAGTTGCTGTGTGCAGATGGTTTATGAATGGGAGGGAATCAAATGCATGATAGTTGTTATAAACATTGTCCCCACTGCCCTAATCAGTGGTTTGTTGGTTTCTAATGTCTTTGACTGATGGTTGCAGCGACTGAGCTATCTACCTGCTCTGGCTACCAGCAAGTTTGGTCCACAATCCTCTTGATAGGAGTCCATTTTTGGTAGTTCTAATAGCCAATCCCACTGTTGTAGATGCCCACAGCCAGTCTTTTTAGCACATGTGCTGTGTCCTACACCTTTATGTGGAGCACTGGAGATGGTTCTTGAAGTACAAGAGAGCCAGCTTGAACTGGATCTGAGCATTGGTGTTGGCCCGGTATGTACTATAAGCCTTCTCCAGGGCACCTAGCTCTGGGTCCACCACTGGTTTACGTGGCTGATGACCGACAATCACCTCTGGGCATGAGCCCACCAGCAGTGTCCCCAGACCATCAATAAAGAACTCTGCAAAGAAAGTGAGCAGGAGAAAAGGGGAGCTGCAGTAAGTCAGCCAGGCTTTCCCTCTCCCTGTACTCCATGAGGAGAGAAGCTGGTGGTACCCACAGAGAGGTCCAGCCCCATGCGAAGTCACACCCTTGGCTAGGACTCTGTCCTTGAGCTGGAAGGAAATAGACAAGCTCGTTTGTGAGCAGAGACACCATCAGGTGTCCACTAAATGAAACTATGGGCATTAGAGTGGAAGAAAGGAAAGGGGCAAGGGCCAGGGAAGCCACCAGTTGTAGTTTAAGTGGAAAAGATGTTCTGATAGAAGAGTATGGATGGAGCAGGGTTGGGAAAGGAGAGGACAAAGTGGTAGGGAAAGAAAGAAGGGTGTGCTCAGCTAGGCAGACAGCCTAGGGGAGACACAGAAGTGGAAAAGAGGTCAAGAGGGTGGCAAGAGGAACCATGAGCTCCCCGCTGGTGTGGCAAGAAGAGGCTTCCAGGCAGACTCCCACCCCACTCCCTGCATCACCCCTCAAGCCTCCCACCTGAGTGAGCCACTCGTTGAAGGCGGGGGTCGAAGCCAACTCTTTGGAGTCGGTCTGTGTGAGCCAGGAAGAAGTTGACAACACCACTGGTCAGCGTGCATCTAGGAAAGCCATCGAGGGGCTGGAAACTTCCTGACCTCCTGTGAAGGCAGTCCCCATTCTTGCTCTGTTCCAGCAACAGCCTGAACTGGAACACGTTTCCCTGCACACTGCCGCCCACCTAGCCAACAAGCACAGAAATCCGAGTGTGAACTGACTCAGAATTTGTCCTTCTTCTAGGAAGCCTCACTAGATGCACCTCTGAAAGGACAAAAGTTGTATGCTTTCTGGATCTGCCCTTTAAAGGGCTCTCAGTGACTCTGCCATGTGGCCACAGCTCTGGGTCCTTTGGCTCATGGAATCCCTGTCTCCACACGTACACACACACACACACACACACACACACACACACACACACTTTGTAGCTGAGGGTGGCCTTGAACTTCCAATCCTCCTGCCTTTAGCTCCCAAGGCCTGGGATTATAGGTGTGTGCCATCACACCCTTCTAATCTTTCTTTTGTTTTTTCTTTCATTTTTTTCTTTCTTTAATTTTTTCTTTCTTTCTTTCTTTCTTTCTTTCTTTCTTTCTCTTTCTTTCTTTCTTTCTTTCTTTCTTTCTTC
>NW_008342393.1:3687785-3707058 GCF_000622305.1 Nannospalax galili | reverse complement strand
TTTTTTTTTCTTTTTTTCTTTCTTTCTTTCTCTCCTCTCTCTCTCTCTCTCTCTCTCTCTCTCTCTCTCTCTCTCTCTCTCTTTCGAGACAGGGTCTCACTATGTAGCCTTGGGTGACCTGGGTGAACTTCATATGTAGACCAAGCTGGCCTTGAACTCATGGAGAGTTGCCTGCCTCTGCCTCCCGAGTGCTAGGATTAAAGGTGTGTGCCACTACATCTGGCTATATTTGTACTTTTTAAAAAATGTAGTCATCAGGGCTGGAGAGATGGCTCAGGGTTAAGAATACTGTTCTTGCAGAAGACCTGGATTCGAATCCCAGCACCCCATGGCAGCCAACAACTGTCCATAACTCCAGTTCCACGGGATCTGACAGCCTCTTCTGTCCTCTGGGGGTATTGCACAACACATGTGCACTTACATGCAGGCATAACAGTCATACACATAAAATAAATATAAATATTTAAAAAATATAGTGATCAAGGCTGGACGTGATGGCACATGCCTTTGATTCCGGCACTCAGGAGGCAGAGGCAGGCGGATCTTGATGAGTTCAAGGCCAGCCTGGTCTACATAGTAAGTTCCAGGCTAGCTGGGGCTACAGGGAGACTCTGTCTCAAAAAGACGAAAAAAATAAAAAAGTGATCAAAGAAGAACACTTTTCTCTTTAGCCTCATACAATTCAGGGGAGAAATTAGAATTGAGTCATAAATAGAATTGACTCATAAATAGAAACATTTTGAATCCGGGGGCGGTGGGGTATAAAATTTGCACAAAGAAAGTAATTGTGGAGGCAAATGCAGCTAGGCAGCTGGTGTGATGCTGTCTCCTGAAGAGCTTACTTTCCTCATTCTCCTTCTCCAACCTTCCCCAGTGCTATAGACATCTCTGGGCTGAGACTGGCAGTTGTCCCTTACCATGTCCAGTTTGGATTTTTGTTTGTCTCTTACCACATCCAGTTCAGTTTTCTCCAGTACATCTACCAGCACCTCAATCTTGGTCTTGTTGTTGAAGAGAAAGTCATCATCCACCCAGAGGACATATTTAGTGGTGACCTGGGAGATGGCCAGGTTCCTACCGGCAAACCAGCCCTGGGGGGTGGGGCGGGGCATGAGATTGGATCAGCAGTTGCCACCTGAGGCGCTTTCGGAATTCCCAGTGGCCAGGCTGCCCCCAGATAGACTAAGTCAGAATCTGTGGGGTTGAACACAGTGTTCAGACAAGGCGGACAACCAGTGGGTCAAGCAGAGTCCATGCCTCAGAGAAACATGGAAGGGACAGTGACTTTCTGGATCGAAGACTGAGACAAAGGAGAAAGCCTCTCCTTGATCCTGTGCATCTGTGAATGGACTGAAGTGCTTTTTCACTTCACAGTTTCCTTCTGCCTCCTGGGAGACGTTGGTTTGAGGGACATCTGATATTAACAGTATCCCTTTCCTCTTCTGTCCTTGCAGAGGATGGGAGGGAGGGGGAGGGAGGGAAAAGTGGGGAGATGAAGAAAGGGGAGAGGGAGGGAGACCCTAGCTTGGGTGCAACTGCATACAGAAGAGATTGTTCTACTGTCCCTATCATGTCAGACACCTTAAGTCACTTACAAGGACCAGTATCAACCTTCACACCAATTTTGAAAGAAAATGCAGTAAAACCACCCGTTAATGTGAAAAAGTAAGGTTGACTCAACTTCTCTCTGAATCTAAACAGGAGAGTCCCCTCCCCACCTTCCACTATAGGACTCTGCTTCCTTGGAAGACCACAGAAGTGACCTGGCCCCCCACCAGTCTGAGAGGAGCATACCTTCCCAAAGGGCATGGTGTAATACTCCACGTAGTCATCTTCAATTTTCAGGGGCTTCTCGCTATCATCAGCTACAACCACAGTTAAGTCTGGATAATATTCTCGAATGCTCTGGAGCAGGGTCTTAAGCTTGTGGGGTCGGAGGAAAGTCTTGGTAGCAATGGTCACCAAGTTTCTGAGCTTCCTCTCTAGACAAAAAAAGAAAATGTGGATGCCAGAAACCTCACTCTCCATTTACTTTGTTCATTGCGTTTTGCTTTGTGCCAGGCTGAAGATTCAACTCAGGGCCTTGTGCATGCTTGGCAAGTGCTCTACCAACTGAACTACACTACCAGCATCTGATGGCCTCTTTATCCCATGACCTGTCAGTGTTGTGGGCCTCATGCTTCCTGGGTACAGGAGATGCTTAATAAGAGTCTGTCAGTTTCATTGTAAAATAAAGACACCTATACGGTTACCCATTTTGGTGAAATTTCTACCTTTTCGCCTTCCCTGACTCTGTTGGCTTCATTGTGCCATTTTCCCACTGTCTGGATGTTTCATTTTCTTCTAGTGCCTCACCTGGGTCCTGCTTCCATCTTAATACTAGATGCCCAGAGCTTTGCCATTCAAGGGGTTCCATGTAGAGGCCTTCAGAGCCCAGGAAGAGGAGAAAAGTTCTAACGGACTTGATATTTGCCCCACCATCAGCTCCAAGAAGAAGCCTCCCTAGACTCTACTTCTAGAAGCCTCTCTGGTCTCTATCCTCTTCTAGAAGCTTCTCTTGTCTCTGCTACTCTTCAATACCGTAGGGGAGATTTAGCCAAATGCAACATGACAAGAAAAAGAAACATATGATAAAAATTGGAAAGGAAGAGGTAAACCTCATCATCATTTGTCTAAGGGATGCTCTATGCTTAAAAGCCGCTGAAAAGTGAGCTGAGATTCATATTCCCTTCCACTCTTTTCTTTCCTTCCTGTGTGGCATGAGGTGAACAGTTCTCCAGTGCATGCTTCCACAACCATGAACCCTTCTGGGATTGTCAACTTGATGGGATTTGGGATCACCTAGAAGACACACCTCTGGAGGCATATCTATGAGGACATGTCCAGACAAGTTTAACTGAGTGGGAAGACCCACCTGAATGTGAGGGGCACTGTTCTGTAGACTGATGTCCTAGAATAAATAAAAAGGAGAAAGAAAGGGGAGCCCCAGCATTTATCTTTTCTGCTTCCTGACTGTGGATGCAGTATGAACAGCTGCCTCATACTCCTATTGGCATACCTTCCTGCCATAGTGGACTGTACCTTCAAAGTATCAACCAAAATAAACCCTTTCTCCCATAAGCTGCGTCTGTGTTTTTAAAAAGGATTTATTTGTTTTATTATCTTTTAAATTTATGTGTATATGTATATGTGTGTGTTTGTGTATGTGACTATATGTGCCCCTGGAGGCCAGAGGCATCAGATCTCCCTGGAACAGGAGTCATAGGCCTTGTGAGCCACCTGATATGGGTGCTAGGAACTGAACTTGGGCCCTTTGGGTGAGCAGTATCTGCTCTTAACCACTGAGCCATCTCTGCAGTCTCCGCTTTTGAATTCTGTCACAGCAATGAGAAAAGTAACTAATACACCTTTAAAACCATGAGCCAAAACAAATCTTTCCCCCATTTAAAAAAAAAAAAAAAAGGCCTCTAATCCCATTGGGAGGCAGAGACAGGAGGATCATGAGTTCAAGGCTAGTCTAAGTATAGCAAGACCCAAACTACAAAACAAAAGGTACAACGACTAAAAAGTATCCAAAGAGCGTGCTTATAAATTCAACATTCAAAAAAAAAAAAAAAATCACTAAGGGCGGGTGTGTTGGCGCACGCCTTTAATCCCAGCACTTGGGAGGCAGAGGCAGGCGGATCTTTGTGAGTTCGGGTTCAAGGCCAGCCTGGTCTACATAGTGAATTCTAGGACAGCTGGGGCTACGAAGAGACCCTGTCTCAAAAAGACAAAAAAAAAAAAAAATCACTAAGAAGCCAGGTAGAAGGTAGATCTCTGTGAGTTCAAAGCCAGATGGGGCTACCAGGAGACCCTGCCCTCCCCCACAAAAAAACCAACAACGACAAAAACAAATACAAAGCAAAGATCACTAGGGGCTAGGGAGATGGTTAGGTAGCTAAAACACTTGTACAAACATGAGGACCTGAGTTTGAATCCTTAGAACCCACAGAAAGCTGGGCTCAGCAACTGCATCTCTAGTCCCAATGCTCCTACAATGAAATGGTATGTAGAGATTAGAAGCTTTAGGGCCAGATAGCCTGGTGCATACAACAGCAAACAAAAAAAGAACCCTGCCTCAAACAAGGTGCAAGGTAAGGATCAACACCAAGGTTGTCCTCTGCCCTTCACATGCACTGTGGCATGCACACACATACATCATATACACACATACAAAATCATTAGTCACTTGTAATCCCACCACTAACAAGGTTGAGGCAGAAGGATTACCAGGTCAACCTGGCTTATATACCTAATAGCCAATTAAAATGTAGAAGAAAGGGTTGTGAATGAAGGCCAGTTAGTAGAACGTTTGCCCAAAGTTCAATCCTAGCACCATGTAAAGTGGGCATGGGAGTGTGTACCTAAAATCCAGCACTTGGGAGATTGAAACAGGAAGTTCAGAAGTTCAAGGATATCCTCAACTACATACAGAGTTTGAACCCAGCCTGGGCTACGTGAGACCTTATCTCAAGAAGAAGAAGGCAGAAGAGGAGGAGGAAGAAGAGGAGGGGAAGGAGGAGGAAGAAAAAGAAAGGAAAAAAGGAGCCTCAACGGGGCATGATGGGCACACCTTTAATCACAGCACTCGGGAGGCAGAGGCAGGCGGATCTCTGGGGGGTTAAGGCCAGCCTGGTCTATGTAGTGAGCTCCAGATCAGCTGGGGCTACAGGGAGACAAAAAAAAAAAAAAAAAAAGCCTCTCTGAATTTGACCCAGTCAGAAACAAACCTTGAAACCCAAGGACAAGAGCCTTACCAAGTCCAGGGTCATATAACTTGGGTATGACAGGCTGGTGGATGGTCACTGGAAACTTGGCCACTGAGGACTTGGACTCCAAACTCACTGAAAGGAGAAGAAAGGTCAGTGCCCAGGTATCATCAGATCTAATCAGACTCTACGCTGCCCCAAGGAAACTGATGGGTGAGGCCTTTGGGAGAACCCTGGCTGGTAAGAGACTAAGGGAGGACCCACGTAGCCTGTGGCATTCAAGATGACTTGCTGTGCATCCCTGGGGCAACCTCTTCTAAGAATGTGCTGCTGAGGTGGGCTGGGGACTCAAGGATCTGGATTAAGTTTGACTCTGCCATGTCTTATCTGAAACAAGACAATTCATCAGCTTCTCCAATTACAAGATCAGGATATTCCGAGTAGAGAAACTTCTCTAGTAATGAACTATAGAAATGACCCCTGAAGTACATCCTTACAAAACCAGGGTTATAACACCTACTGCAACGTACCTCACAGGGTCATTTTCTGAAGGGAAATGCTTTAAAATATGAATGTGACAGAGTGAACCCTTTATGGAGGATAATCTTGGATTTCTGATCTTCCTCCCCCCTCAACATCCTGAATGTTGGGGGTTTTGGCATGTACCACCATGCCTGCTTTTGTGTGGTTCTGGAGATTGACCCCAGGGCTCTGTGCATGCTAGGTAAGCACTCTACCAAATGAGCTAACCTGATAGTCCTCTGTTAATATTGCATTTTTTTTTCTATTGATGTGCTGTGTAGCTAGTCAAAAGAGAAAAGTGTACTTTTAATGCATGCAGACAGAAATGGTGGCTGTCCTGAGGGCAGCAAGATTTGTTCTCCCAGTAGCAGAGTGTGGAGGAAAACAAGGTCACGTGCTTGGAACTGGACACATTCCTTCTTCCTCTTAATGTCAGGACGAAATATTGATGCACAGACTGGTTCTCTTCTCTACTGCAGCTGAGGATATCAGTTTTAAAACTTGTAGAGAAGGGGGCTGGAAAGATGGATCAACAGTTAAGAGTACTGGCTGCTCTTGCAGAGGATCCAGGTTCGATTTCCAGCACCCATATAGCGGTTAACAACCATCTGTAGCTCCAGTTCCAGGGGAGTCTGAACGCCTTTTCTGACCTCCATGGACATTTCACGAAATGGGTGAACTCGCATACATGTAGGCAATACACTCACTCATACACACAAAATAACAAAATACTTAAAAAAATTTTTAATTGCAGAGAAGAGCTAACAGAATTGGATGAGGCTAGCTAGACAGGACAGTATGTGCCTGTAATCCTAGCATTCAGGAGGCTGATGCACAGGGATTGAAAATTTGAGGCCGGCCTATGCTGTATAACAAGATCCTGCCTCAACAAACGAATAAAGAACAACAAAAAAATGAGCTGAATGTGGTGGCACATACCTGTTCTTACAGAACTTGGGAGTTGGAGAGAGAAGAATCTGGAGCTCAAGGCCAGCCAGCTTCAGCTACTTAAAAGAGTTTGAAACCATCTTGGGCTACATGAGACCTTGTCTCAAGAAACAACAGAACTAAGGATATATCTCAGTTGGTAGAGGGATATATCTCAGTTGCTTGCCTACCATGTATGAAGTCCTGGGTTTGATCTCCAGCACTGCATAAACCTTACGTGGTGGCACATGCCTGTAATCCCAGCATATGGGAGGTGGAAGCAAGAGGATCACAAATTCAGAGTTCAAGGCTAGCCTGGGCTACATGATACCCTATCTCAAACAAAAGAAAACACCATCAACAACAGAAATAATTGGATGGTGCTATAGTTTGGATGTGTCCTCAAAGATCCACGGGGTATAGGTATAGGCCAGCATGGACACTGGGAGGCGGTAGAGCCTTTAGAAGCTGGGACCCATTGGGAAGTGTTCAGGTGGCTATGGGCATGGCCTTAAAAGCGATAGCAAGACCTTCTTCCTCTTCTGTCCCATTTTGCTTCCTGTTATGAGGTAAATTCTGTCCCACCCACCATACATTCTCCACCATGCTGAGCTGCCTCATCACAGGCAAAGGGACCAACCGACCATAGACTAAAACCATTGAACTGGGAGCCAGAAGAACTACCTTTCCTTTTCTACTACCTCAGGTATTCGTTAGGGTGAGGGGGTGTTGACTGACAGGTGGTTTTCTAGGTGAGTGTCCATTATGTGTCTGGCAACGTGGATTATCTTTCTCATGCTACTCTGTGGGGTTGTGGCAACAGGGATAATAATGGATATGGTAAATAGGAAGGTAGGCCTCAAGAGTCAGAAGTTGGTACACAGGAGGAATCTTTAAAGCACACTGGCTTTCTGGAGATTTTGAGAGGGCTCAGTGTTTTGTTTTGTCTTTTTTTTTTTTCCCAGCTCTCTAAGCATTGTGCAGCCCAAACAAAGGTTCTCACCCATGTCCACCTTGTGGCGCAGGTACACCGTGCTGGTGTAGGTTACATGCTGGAGGATGAACCTCAAAAGCTTCCGATTACTGGTTGAAATGGTCAGCTGCTTCTGGCCTCTGCCCTGTACCACATTGTCTGGGATGTCAGCCAGGGTGTTCAGTGTCCCCAGAGAAGCTCTCAGAGTGATCTAGAGTGGTATTGAGTATACTCACATTATTGTACAACTATCAGCCACCACCATCTGTCTCTAGAAGTCCTTTATCATACCCAGATGAAACCTTATACCCATTTGATAATAACTCTCTCTTTCTCCCATGCCTGAAACTGGAAAGATGCTAAATGCCAAGATTAGAGAAAATCCATTTGTAGGAAAGACATGTACCCAGAATGGCCAGCAGGGGGTAGAGCACCCAGGGCTGAGCAAAGCATAAGGATGCTGGGACAGAATAGGACACCACTCTTCAACCCCGAGACCTAAAGCCCCCATTACTGCAAGCATTCCTATATTTTGGTTTTATGGGGTATAATTCTTCTAATTTCTTCTGAATTATTTCCTTTTCTCCTTCCTCCCTCCTCATCTTCCTCTTCTTTTGAGGTCTCACTATATTGCCCCGGCTGGTTTTGATTTCCTGGGTTCAGGAGATCGTCCTGTCTCCCCCTAGTAGCTGGGACTACATGTGCATGCCACTTTGCCTGGCTGTCCTGCTGCTGGTTTTAATTTGTGTTTGCCAATCAATCCTCCTCCTCCATTTGACTTCCAACAGGAATTTTCAAGGGCTTGGTTCTGGGTCCTTTTCTCTCTTCCTATGGCATAACTCCTTCCTTGAGGATTTCATCCATCCTCATAGCCTCAAACATCTCTTTTCTAAGGGTTTCAAAAGTGTATCTCTGGCTCATCCCTTTTTGAGATCCAGCTACCTCGACTGCTCTCCCTACTAAGAAGGCTCACAAGCAACTCAAACTTAGTATCTTCAAAACCAAACTACTGGGCTGACGAGATGGCTTAGCTGTGCAATCATGAGGGCCAGAGTGCAGGTCCCAGCACCCACATAATTAGCCTGGTGATCTGCAAAAGCTTGTAACTCCAGCTCTGAGGGATTCTGATCTCTATGCATGCCCACAGGCACACACACCCATACCCACATTCACATCCACACACAAAGATGGAAGGAAGGGAAGGAGGAGAGGAGAGGAGAGGGGAAGGGAGGGGAGGGGGGAGGGGAGGGGTAAGGAAGCAAAGTATCCAGATGTAGTAGCCTGGGTTCAATCCTTAGTACCATGGGGGGCAGGGGGGAAACATGCTAATCATTTAGTTGCCAATAGAAACCACAGTTATCAGCTTGTAATCCACCTTCATCCCAGTCCTTTCCTGACTTCCTACCATCCCACTCAGGCTCCCTAAAGGGAAGCCATTATTTTTCTGTTCCTTTCCTGTGGCCTCCAGCCCCTGGAAACAAGGCCTGTCAGTTCTACCTGACGATGCGGCTAGAAGTGGACTTCTCTCCATCCCCATCACCCTTAAGGTTACTCTTTGCTCTGGTCTTCTGCAGTTGCTGGGTATCTTTGTGAGAGGTTTCCTAGGCTATACCAATGCTGCTGAAAACTCAGATCGATCAACAGGTACTCTCTGAGAACCAAGATGAGCAGCTAGTGGGGAAGAAAAGCAGCAAGCATGCAGCCACATCCACAGGGTAACTGAGGATAGATAAGTAGTTAACAGAGTCCTTGTCCAGCATGCATGAGGTCCTGGACTCCGTCCCCAGCACCTTCATAAATAAATGAATGACAGGAACAAGAAAGTGACAGGGACAGGATGGTAGGGAGCTTTGCTCAGGGGACAGAGGAAGCCTCTAGAGGATACAAAGCAGCTCACCTCCTGCCCCCAACTCTCCCTCTATCCAGTCTGCAGGATGGGAAATGCAAATCTCATTCTGAGCTGGGGAGAAGACACCAAGGGTAAGACCACTTGCTGCATAGGTATGAGGACTGAGCTTGGATTGCCAGCATCCATGTAAAAAGTCAGGCAACCTCAGTACTGGGGGAGATGGAGAAGGAGACAGGGGGATCGCTGGGGCTTGCTGGTCGACAGCCTAGCCGAAAAAATAAACCAATGGGATCCAGGTTCCTGTTCAAAACTCCTGTGCAACATCCCCACACCCCATCTTGGCATTTCACGTGGATAAGGGATAGGGCTGGTCAAAGACTTAGAGCAGCCAGTCAGGAAGGTAAGGATAGGGTGCCCAGCACTGAGAGGCCTGGGAAGGGGACACTTACCTCATAGACTGGGGCATCTGGCCCTTCATATTGGAGGCCTAGAGAACACAGAGAGGACAAAACATATTGTCTAGGAGGATGCCAAGACTCCCCAGTGCTCCCCCTATTTCTGACTCCTCTATGTCTGTGAGGTTCCCTCCAAGTGTCACCTCCTATGAAAGGGTTGGCTGATATACTCCCAATCCTGGGACTGTCAGATGGTTCCATGGCCTCAAATCCATGTGCTTCTAATGCCTCAACTGCCCTTCCTCAGCTTTGGGTTCTGTGAACTCACACAGTCCCTTCCAGATGCCCCTGCTACTGAGGGGAAGGCAGCAATGTGGATGAATGATCCTTGGATGCAGTACCTGGGGTAGTCAACACTCAAGGTTGGGAAGCAGAATGGTGCTGGCCAGAAGTGGGGAAAGGGGGGTGTGATGGCTAGTGTTGTCAGCCTGATAGAATCTAGAATCAACTGGGAGATGGGCATCTATGGGGGGATTATCCTGATTAGTGAGAGGCGCCACACACAGTGGCATTCCCCAGGCAGTGGATTTCAGACTGCACAGGACTGGAGAAAGTGGGCTAAGCACTACCATGCATACATTCCTTGCTCTCTTCTGACTGCAGACGTAATGTAAGCAGTTACTTCAGGCTCCTGGTACCGTGGCTTCCCTGCCATGATGAACTGCTTTTGTCAGACTATGATATCACGGTAACAGGAAAAGACACTAAGACAGGAATTACTGGTAAATGGGTATAAAGTTCCAGTGGGGGAGGTGTACAGTGGGGATGGAGAGATGGCTCAGTGGTTAAGGGCACTGGCTGCTCTTGCAGAGGACCCAAGTTCAATTCCCAGCACCCACATGGAGGCTAACAACCCTCTGTAACTCTGGTTCCATGGGATCTGGTGTACAACACAAGTGCACTTATATACATGCAGGCAATACACTCATACACATAAAAAATAAATACATTTTAAAACTATTTTATTTACTATTTTTATTTTATGTTGTATGTGTGTATTGCCTGCATGTAGGTAAGTGCACCCATGTCGTGTGACGAATACCCACAGTGGTCAGAAGAAGCTGTTGGATCCCCTGGAACTGAAATTACAGACAGTTGTTAGCTGCCATGTGGGTGCTAGGATTCGAACCCAGGTCTTCTGCAAGAACAGTGTTCTTAACCGCTGAGCCATCTCTCCAGCCCTAAATAAAATATTTTTAAAAAGAAAGTCCCAGGTTCCATCCCTAGCACGACATTAACCTGAGTGTGGTGGCACATGCCTATAGACACAGTACTTAGATAGTAGAGGGAGGAGGATCATGAGTACAAGGTCATTGGCTACATAGTCACATGTTGAGTTGGAGGCCAGCCTGGGCTACAGGAGACCCTGCCTCAAAAACAAACAACACATGCAACTGGTGAAAGTGACTGTTGAATGCTCAGCCCTAAAGGGGAAATCTCATCACCCCTTAAGGCTCGGGGAACATCACAAAGGACTGGGTGGAAAGAACCTAAGAGGTGGAGGATGGGGACAGTGCTGCAGAAAGCTGTCAGACACGGCCGTTGCACTCCTGAACTCACAGCAGCTGCGATTACCCGTACAAGATTGGGTCCACCAACTGTCTATCAAGGATGGAGGCGGGGTTAAGGAGGCCCCACCTGTCCGGAAGCGCTACTGACAATTGGGGGGGGGTGGTGGAGACATTTTCTTTTTTCTTTTTACAAAAAATTTAAAGAAGTTTTTATTTTTTTATGAGTATTATGAATATTACAAAAAATTAATTGAAAAAGAAACCCTTTTTCACAATCTGATTTAAACCTACTTTCCAGTTTATAGTGCCACTAATCATTTTTCACTATATTCTGATTTACTACATAAAGTCTTTTATTCCATAATCTTGTTCTTTCTAAATTAGTCTTTCATACATTGTTTTTTAATATTTTATTTGTTATTTTTATTTTATGTGTATGAATTTATTACCTGCATGCAAGTGCACCCGTGTGGTGCAATGCCTGCAGACGTCAGAAGAGGATGTCAGATCCCCGGGAACTGGAGTTAAGGACGGTTGTTAGCCGCCATGTTTGTGCTGGGATTCGAACCTGGGTCCTCTACCAGAGCAGCCAGTGCTCTTAATCAATGAGCCATCTCTCCAGCCCCTCTCTACATTATTTTTTGAGACCGAGAACTCCCTGTTTTGGCTAGACTGAGTGGTCAGCAAACCCCTGGGATCTGGTCTCTGACCCCTAGTGCTACAGGTACAGGTGTGTACTGCCAGGTCCAGCTCTTTGTTTTTATTTTTGTTTTTGTTTTTGAGACAGGGTCTCCCTGTAGCCCCAGCTGTCCTGGAACTCACTATGCAGACCAGGCTGGCCTTGAACTCACAGAGATCTGCCTGCCTCTGCTTCCCAAATGCTGGGACTAGAGGTGTGTACCACCAAGCCTGGTCTGGAATTTTATAAATATTTTTTTAGCCCTCCTTGGCTGTGGTTTGAAAGTGAAATGTCCCCTACAGGCTCACATGTTTGAACACTTGGTCACAGTTGGTAGTGCTGTTTGGGAAGGTTATGGAACCTTTAGGAAATGGAGCATCACTAGAGGAAGTGGATTACTGGGGCTGGACCTTGAGGCTGTATACTTCCCCGTATACTTCCTGTTTGCTCCCTGCTTTTGGATTTCAAAGTGACCAGTCAGTTTTCTGCTCCTGCCCCTATGCCCTCTTGGCCATGATGGAATGTTTAGTGGGAGGAGAGTGAGACAAAGTCTCACTATGTAGCTAAGGCTGGCTTCAAATTTCTGATCCTCCTGCCTCAGCCTCCTGAGTGCTGTGTGATTAGAGGTGTGTGCCGTCATGACCAGCTTGAAGAGTTTATTTCTACTTTGTTTTACATTTTTCTTTATCTGCTTTGTGCATAGGGGAATATATGTGTGTGTACAACACGCTCAGAGCACGTGTGAAGGTCAGAAGACAACCTGTAGAGGTTGGTTCTCTCTTCCCACCATGTGGGGCCAGGATGTGGAAACTCAAGTTGTACATCTTGGCTGCAGGCTCCTTTATGCCTGAGCCATTCTGCCAGTCCCAAGGGAGGAGTTTAACCAACCTAAATACTATTTTCAAAATTTTCTCCCTGAAGACTGGCTCCTTGGTGTGCTGTTGATGCTGGAGGCCCTTGGAAAGCCAATTATTCCCTAAGATCCTCAGAGGTTCACAGAATTCTGACCTCTTTTATATAATCTCAGAGCCACAGGGACGTCATTGCTCCCAAGAGAGACTCCAGGATGTAGAAACAGGGAGGCTAACCTGGAATGAGAATCCACCAAGCTTCCTGCATTATGTGGTGTGCACGCAGACACCAGTGAATGGTGGCTTCTTTCTTCTCCCTTCTTTTGCCTAAAGAGAATTGGCTTGCAGCCTCTTTGGTTGCAGATGTGCCTACCTGGGATGAGAATTGTGTGCATAGGCATCACTTCCACTCCGTGAACTGGGTATCCAAAGGGGAGGTTGGGTGGAGCCAGCAGGGGCGGTGGACGGGGCAGCCCTTCCCTACAGGAGAAAGCAAGCATGAGAGTCAGTGTACAGCAAAAACATTTCAAAAATCACCATCATCAACAACAACAAGCCACACTTGGGAGGCAGAGGTGAGCAGATCTCTGTGAGATTGAGGCCAGTCTGGTCTCCACAATGAGTTCCAGGCCAGTTGTGGCTACAGGGAGATGGGAGATGGTGTCTTAAAAAGACCAAAACAAAACAAAACAAAACAACAACAACAACAACAACAACAGCAAAACAAAATGGGAGGGAGCTGGGGAGACGGCTCAGGGATTAAGAGCACTGACTGCTCTTGCAGAGGACCCGGGTTCGAGTCCCAGCACCTACATGGTACCTAACAACCATCTGTAACTCCAGTTCCAGGGAATCCAATGCCCTCTTCTGACCTCACCAGCCTTGCACGACACGGGTGCACTTACACACATGCAGGTAATACACTCATACACATACAAAAAATACCCCCCCAAAAAAAACCCCAACAAGAACAAGTGAAATTATTGAACTACAGGGGCTAACCCGCCTGCAGTAGCTAAAACCCAGTCACGGCTGAACTTCCTGCAGGAGTGCCAGTGATTGATAATCGGTGCACAGTCATTATCAACTGGGAGAAAGAGGTGGACTCCTTAAGGCAAGGGCAGTCCCTTAGCACCCAACTAAACAGAAACTATACCGAAGGGACAGGTTATTCTATCATTATTTTTAGCACAAATCCAGTGATTGCTTTCATACTTTGCTAACCTTTAGTCAAGGGCAAGCATATTCCAATCCAGGAGACTGATTTTTTTTGAGGGACTAAGGTAATGTTGTTGAAATGCAGTGAACTCAAGGCCAGTCTGCACTATATACTATATAGGGAGACCTTGTCACCCAAAATGTAAACAAATGAAAAAACAAAAATATCTACACCAATTATTTTAGTTTAGTTTAGAGACAGAGTCTCACCTATCCCAGGCTATCCTCAAGCACACTATATAGCCACAGATGATCTTAAACTGCGGATTACAGGAGTGTGTAACCACACCCAAAGCCACTCCATGTATAAAGACACAATTGGTAGTACACTGGCCAAACTTTTGCATCTTGCTTTTTTTACTTAATAAATAGTATAGGTTTTCCCACATCACTGTATCTAGAGCTATCTGGGGCTGTCTCCATCACTCTGTCCACATGCTTATACTTGTGTTGGTTTTCATGCAGCAAACATAGGCAACAGTTACACGCTGGCTTGAATTTGTCACTAGCGGGACACTGATATTGGAGAAAACCATTTTTCACTTTGCTCCAGAGGACAGATGCATCCAGTGTCCTGTTCTTCATGATCAAGGATCTGGTTGGCTTTTTTGGTGTCTGCTGTTTCACATTTTCCTCCATGTGCAGGGGGAGTCAGTGATGAGATATCTTACTGGAGTCATGTTTTGCCAAGAACCACCACCACCATCTTTATTACTCTGGTGTCTAAGGCATCCTGGTTCCCCAGTTATTTCCTTTCCCGTACTTGCCAAGTCCTTTTGCACCTGTGCCTGGTGATGGGTCCTCATCCTCCTTGGGGTTGGTCACCTGGGTGGTAGAGGCCAGACCATCCATGGGTGTGCAGTGCAGTGGCTGCCTACAGGTCTGACCCCCAGCAAGCCAGGAGTGGGGAGGGGGTGGTGTGTGGTGCAGGGGGGTGAGGTGGTCCCAGCTGCTGCCTGTGCGCACACACCCTGCTGTGTTCCAAGAGGGGCAACGATGTACACAAGAGGGGCGGCAGGGCGGCCCCGGCTCCCATCACTGCTGCTGGGTTCGAGCAGTCATAGTCTCCTCATCATGAACCCCAGATCTGCATCAGGGAGAGCCGCCCATGGGGAGATGGAGTGGGAGGTCCAGTGCATGGGAAGTGGGAGCTGGCAGGTTTTCTTTTTCCTGGTTACAAATCTGGCTGACTTCCCCGGTATCCTGTCTCCACACACACTCCAACCCATGGCCAGGTCCCCCCTCTTTTTTTTAAAGCAGAAAAAGGGTTATGGGGCTGGAGAGATGGCTCAGCGGTTAAGAACACTGGCTGTTCTTGCAGAAAACTTGGGTTCGAATCCCAGCACATACATGGCAGCTAACAACTGTCCATAACTCCAGTTCCAGGGGATTGGACAGCCTCTTCTGTCCTCTGCAGGCATTGTACAACATGGGTGCACTACATGCAGGCACTACATTCATACATGTAAAATAAAAATAATAAATAAAAATTTTAAAAAAAGATTTGGGGAATCTGCTCACTGCCGTTTCTGTGCTGCTGTTTCAATGCTCCCCAAGAGGCAGCCCAGCAGTCTATTTGCTCTCTTATTTTGATATATCACAGTGAAAGATTTATCGTCCTCTTTTTTTTTTTTTTTTAAAAAAAAAAAAAAAAAAAAAAAAAAAAAAAAAAAAAAGGAGATTTATTCAATGCAGCCACATTGGGAAGAGGAAGAAAGAGATCTAGTGGTCCCCTCAAGTCCATTTTTGAGAGTTCTGAAGTAAGGTTAAGATTTACATAGAGGGCCAAAGCTATGTATATCTAAGCAGTCCCCAGTGAAGATGTGGTCCAGCCCACACCACTGAACCATCATTCTCTCTTCCATAAGGTGATCTCACAAGCTGTAAATCTCTCTTTAGGAGAGAAAAGCTCCCCTCTGGCTAGCCCAAGCTTTAGGCTTTCTCTTCTCCCAGCATGAGATCCCTGGGGGGAATTCCAGTTTCTTGGGGTTCATTTTTTGAACAGTCTGATAACCAAAGTGAGGGACATAAGCATCTCTTTAGAACATGTTCAACCCCCCAAGCTGTTACAGTCACCTACTTTTTGTCTCAACACCTCAGTCTTGAGGTGGAGTATGTCTGTGTCTGAAATAAATATCATCAGCAATGCAGTAGAAGCCAAAGTCAGGGCATAGTCAATGTCGGATCACCCTGCATAGGATCCATTTCTCTACAACTTCTTGACTTTTAATTACTTTGGGGATGGCTGGTACAAGCAACTCCATCTTGTTGGTTTGAGACAGGATCTCGTCCTGAAGCCTTAGGATGTCCTTAAACTTATACCATTCTCCTGCTTCAGTTTCCCAAGTGCTGGAATTACAGGCAAGCACTACCATGCTCAGCATGTACCAATTCCCTTCTGATAAAACAGCCAGAGCCAATTTCCTCCCTCTTCAACCAACACTTGGCATCAACCAAGACACATCCCTTGTAACTGAAAAAAAAAAAAAAAAAGAGAGAAAGTGTTGGGGCAGTAACTCAGTTGTACAGAATTTGCCTAGCACATGCGAGGATCTAGGTTTGATCCCCAATACCACAGGTTTAAAAATAAAGATTTTGGAACTGGGGATATGACTCAGTGGCAGAGTTCATGCCTGGTTTATAGGAGGTCTGAGGTTCAATCTCCAACACCGCCAAAAAAATTAAAAGTGATACACTCTGCACATAGCAGCCGATAGACAGTTACGTGCCCAGTATATAAGAACATAGCACAACTTGGTGGAAGCTGAAAAAATCAGCTTCTGTGACGGTCTGGACCTGTGAAAGCTGTGCCACCAACATCACATGTAGTTTTAAACTCTGCTCCTTTTTCTCTTTTGGTTTTATTGAAATGCTTTATGTATACAAAGGTCTGCAAATGTTCCTTAGAGGACACTATTCCCCACTGCCTTTCCCTGTGTATTCCTAACACTCCTCCCAGGGACCTCTCAAGAGAGTGAAGTCCTTTCTTTTTTCCTAAGGGACCCGAGAACCTTCACAGCCTGCATCACCTCCTCTGAAAGTGCTCGAATTCCACCTGTCTCCTGGTCATCACTGCTGGGAGGTCGTTCTTGTTATAGGCATCCTCAAAGTTGTTTCTTCTTTTCTGATTGTTGGAACCACAGTCACACTGATTTTTAGGGAAGAGCCTGAAAATGAGAGGTGAACATGTGGATGGTAGCTGATGGGAAGGGAGAGGATCTTAATCTTAATCCTGTGTGTCACCCACCCTGAAAATCTCTTTTCCCACACTTGACTGTCCTAACTGTCTTGACACCCTGGAACACCCCTCTCCCAGCAATGACCTCTCACAGAGACAGGGCAAGGGAGGGAGGAAAGAGGGAGAGGCTGAAGACTCTCCTCTCTTCCTTTTTCCTCTTTTTTTTTTTTTTTTTTTTTTTTTTTTTTGTCTTTTTGAGACAGGGTCTCCCTGTAGCCCTAGCTGTCCTGGAAGTCACTATGTAGACCAGGCTTTGCCTGCCTTTGCCTCCCTAGTGCTGGGATTAAAGGTGAGTGCCACCACGCCCGGCCTTTCTCCTCTTTTTGAAACAGGATCTTGCTGATGTGGCCCAGGCTGGCCTCAAACTCACTCACCACAATCCCCTGCCTCAGCTTCCTGAGTGCCAGGACTACAGCTGTGCTCGGCCAAGCGGGCATCCCTCTCTACCTAGTGTCTTTAAACCTGAGAGCCACAAGAATTCTGGCAGCCAGTCCCACTAGGGCAGAGGTCAGGAGGCAGCATCTGCCTGTGGTCTCAGTTCCATATGGCCTCTGAGGTTGTAAGAATTCTACTGGATGCTGTAAAGGGCACACTGAGACTCACTTTAGTAATTAGTACCTGCTCAGGGTTGTCTGGAGGGCCTGGAATCCCACCGGAGGAGCAGGGAAGAGACCACAAAAGGACAGAGCACCCAAAATCTCACCAGATGCCAGCATAGCTAAAAAGGTGCCTAAGGTGCTCCTCAGGTAGAAGTTTCAGCACTGGATCACCCAGCTGAGGCTGCGGAGACTCTGGCTTGAAGCTGCCGAAGCTTGCTTGAAGGAACGTGCTTCTGAACATGAACAGAATAATGCCAAGTGCTAAGACTAAGACTGACATCTTGAGGAGCCACAGAAACCTGGAGCTGGCAGGACACACACAAAAAAGCAAAATACATTAGAAGCTTTCATCTCGAGGGGCTGGAAAGATAGCTTAGTCAATAAAGTGTTTGCCTCACAAGCATGAGGACCTGAATCCAAAGAGGATAGAGGAGCCCTTCACAGAATTCTGTGGAGGAATGGCTAAAGCACCACCCACATCGGTCCATCCCCCTCTCGCTGTCTATGACGAAAGAGGAAGCAGCGATTGCTCTCCAGTCCTTCTGGAGAGCATCTCTGACTCGCTGTGATCCTGAGATCCAAGAACTGCGTCAGAGGCAGAAGAAGCTGAGTGAGGACAAGCACATCCGCCAGCGAGTAAAAATGTTCTGGGCCAAGCAAGAGCAGAAAACGAGATGTAAAATGGAGGATGAGGAGGCGCCCGCAGCCACAGTGCCACCTCCGTAACCACTGTCAGTTATCATGTGGAAGGATAATGCTCAAACTCCATTTCTCTATTGTGGTTTCTTTAACAAGAGTTGGTATGGTAGAAGCAGAATCTTTTCCATCCAAGGTAGGATTTGTGGAAGACAAGATTCAGACCGGTTTAGAAAAGTACCAGTCTTTCCTAGCTTTCCACCTGAAATGACTGAAATGAAAATCCAGATATTTCTCCGCCATTCAGGAGCATCCTTCTAAGCCAACTGCTATTAAAATGTCCAGTGATGAGGCTGGAGAGATGCCTCAGCGGTTAAGAGCACTGACTGCTCTTGTAGAGGACTAGGGTTCAATTCCCAACACCCACATGGTGGCTACAAACCATCCTTAACTCCAGTTCCAGGGGAATCTGAAGTCCTCTTCTGACCTGGGCATTGCACGACAGGGATGCACTCACATATATGCAGGCAATATACTCATACACATAAAATAAAAATAATAAATAAAAATTTTAAAAACGTCTGGTGATGACACATCTTCTTGTTACCAGTTTTTCATCTTCAGACTCAAATCTCTGTTTTCTGTTTGTTTTTTTGGTGGCGTTGAGTGAGCAAATGGGGCTTCCCTTCTGCTAGGCAAAGCTCTATGACTGAGTTACATCCACAGGACAACAGACACTGAACCCCAGGCAGTCCTGGAAAAGGATTTCCACTTTCAAAGCCCCACAGTATTAGAGAAGCATCCTTTTAAGAACTCTCCTCTGTTCTGTGACCTGCCTTCACCAGGATTCTCCCATTGCAGAGCTCCCCCCACCCTTAGCGCTTTAGGCTTGGGCTGTTTCGACAAGCTACCACAAGTCTTAGGTAAATAGTAAAGCCTTTATTTTCATGTTAAGAACATGAAAATTTTGGGAAAATAAAACCTATCTGTCCATTGCTTAACAACAAAAAAGCTCAATGTGAGAACTGGGTGTGGTGACATATGGTGACATATACCTTTAATCC
>NW_008342393.1:3684665-3685547 GCF_000622305.1 Nannospalax galili | reverse complement strand
AGGCAAGTGGATCTCTGTGAGTTCAAGGTCAGCCTGGTCTACACAGTGAGTTCTAGGCCAGCTGGGGCTACAGACAGACCCTGTCTCAAATAAAAACCAAACAAAAAGCAAAAAAAAAACCCAGCTTTTAAAAAACATTTTTTCAGAAAAAAGGACAGATAATAATGGAGGACATGAAATTGGGGGAAAGGTAGTGAGGAGGGAGTAGAAAATATGATCAGAATACATTGTATGAAATTCTGGAAATAGTACAGAAATTTTAAATTAAAATAAGAGAGTGAATTGTGGGATGATAGTCTCAAAAAAGGTGTATAGCCATAGAAAAATAATAGAAATAATATAGCAAAAAATTTCTTTTTAAGGTAGTGTCTAACCCTGCAGCCCAGGCTGGGTTCACACTCTAGATTCTCCTGCCCCAGCTTCTCTCATGGTGGGATTCCTGGTGCGAACCATCAGGCCCAGTTCCAAACCAAGTTCTTAAGTATGGTTAGTGCAGAGAGTGGGACAATGGAAAGTGATTTTTCAATCAGCATATTCCTGAACTTTCCCTGTCTCCTTTTTTCTTTTCAGTGTCTAAATATTTATTTTGCCACTGGACAATTGAAAATGATGCAAATTACAACTGTGCAAGAGAAATGAGTAAAGAGAGATAAGTTCCGCATCCTTGATTAGAATTACTCATTTGTAGGGGTAAAGCTTTACCCTATAATTGCCATATACTTTTATTACATTGTAAGCAACAAATTATTCATTTGTAGTGGTAAAACTTTACCCTATATTACCACATACTTTTATTACATATTATATGTAATAAAGTTATGCATTTAGTTCAATATAATGACCACATGGATGAAACTCCAAACAGATTTTGTTATACATGAA
>NW_008342393.1:3682153-3683097 GCF_000622305.1 Nannospalax galili | reverse complement strand
CACTGTTGGGGCTGGAGAGATGGCTCAATAGTTAAGAGCACTAGCCAGCTGCTCTTGCAGAGGACCTGGGTTCAGTTCCCAACTCCCACATGACAGCTAACAGTCATCTGTAACTCCAGTTCCAGGGTATCTGATACCCTCTTCTGACCTCCATGGGCATTTCAGGACACAGGTGTTTTTATATGCATGCAGGCCAATACACTCATACACATAAAATAAAAATAATAAAATATTTTTAAAAAAGGTTCTTTTTTTGTTTTGTTTTGGTTTTTTGTTTGTTTTTGTTTTGTTTTTTGTTTTTGAATCAGGGTTTTCCTGTAGCCCCAGCTGACCAGGAACTCACCCTCTCTCGTCTCTCTCCTGACAGTAATATCAATGTCAACCTGTTTGTGTATACCACAGAAGCCAGTTAGTCAAGATTTCCTTCTACTTAAGAAAGGAATTCATTATGTGGGGTATGCTGGTGCTCACTCTTAATCCCAGCAGAAGCAGGGTGGAACATCTGAGCTGTAAGGTCAGGCTGGTCTACATAGGGAGTTTCAGGTCAGCCAGGGCTAGATAGTGAGGCCCTGTCTCCAAAGACAGCTAGAGAGAGAGAGACCAACCCATTAAAGGAAAGCTACCCTCATCAGAAAAATGGAAACTTAAGTTCTGCCTCTAGCCTTGGGTTGGAGACCTGGCAATCTGACCTGCCCCCAGAGATAAGAACATTACACACCACTGTCCATCCCTTCCCTTAACTGTTAATCCAACTGGACCTGTCAATCACCTGGCTAGAAGACTACTTCTTAGGATTCACCTGAAGACATGCTAGGAGATGGGAAAAGTAACTATCCCCTTAATGAGATAATATTCTTTTTCAGTCTTTTTGAGACAGGATCTCCTTATAGCCCTAGCTATCCTGGAACTCACTATGTAGACCAGGTTGGCCTTGATCTCACAGA
>NW_008342393.1:3679714-3681599 GCF_000622305.1 Nannospalax galili | reverse complement strand
ACAACTGGCCTCAGTTTACTTCCAGTCTTATTCAAATTTCCATTGTACTCACTGGTCCTTTGTTATATAGATATTATTCTATTGCCATTACTGTATTTTATTTTATTTTTCCTTTGAGTTTTTTGAGACAGGGTCTTCCTATAGCCCCAGCTGGCCTAGAACTCACTATGTAGACCAGGCTGGCCTTGAACTCAGAGATTCCCCCTGCCTCTGCCTCCAAAATGCTGGGACTAAAGGTGTACACTACCATGCCCTGCTCCATTTTTAAAATTATTTTATTAGCAAGACTAAGAACCTACAAAAAGGAACCCTGGTTCCCTGGTAACAATAGATGCTTTAAAAAAAAAAAAACAACAAAAAAACCAGGCAGTGCTGCTGAACTTCAAGGTCAGGTGTAGATTCTGTGGACATTGAACACATCCAGATGAGCAATATATTTTAGATGTGTTTCATATTTTCAAAGCTCATGGGTACACTGACCCACACAGAACCCCCCTGCCACATGGAGATTAGCCTCCATGAAGAAGAGGGAATTGCCCCTAAACCAGAAGAGGAGGCTGCCCAGAAGAAAAGGTTACCCTGAAAGAAACAAAAACTTGTGATGTGGGAATAAATTCAACATAAAATAAATACACAAAAAGGCAAAAAACAAAACATTTAGGCTGAGCATGGTAGCACATGCCTTTAATCCCAATACTTGGAAGGTGGAGGCAGAGGTAGGTGGATATCTGTTAGTTCAAGGCTAGCTTGAACTACATAGCAAGTTCTAGGCCAGAGCTATATAGTGAGTCCCAAGTCTCAAAGCAACAACAACAAACAAACAACAAAAATCCCCCCAAATTGTACAAGATGCAGTCCTATGGTGTGATTCTTGAAAAGCCCATAGGCCTGCTTCAGTGAGTCTAACCTTTTCCCTAAGCACCTCTCTTTTAACTCCTATCTATAACTTCAATAATTTCAATCTATATTAATATGCTTTCCTGGGGCCTGGTGGCACATGCCTTTAATCCCAGCACTGGGGAGGCAGAGGCAGGAAGATCTTTGTGAGTTCAGCACCAGCCTGGTCTTCATAGTGAGTTCCAGGACAGCTGGGGATACAGGGAGACCCTGTCTCAAAAAAAACAAAACAACCCCCCCAAAATGCTTTCCTAATAAATTATGCTTTTTTAAAAAGCCCTAAAAGTAAAAGTACTTGCCCCACAGACCAGGCAACTTGAGTTTGATCTCCAGAACCCATAGAAGAAGTTCGAGGCAGTGGCTTCCATCTGCAAGGCCAGCACTCCTAAATCAAGATAGGGGTGAAGACAGGAGGATTTCAAGGGCCAGCTAGCTTGGAATATGCTGTGAGCAGCAGAAAGAAGAGAGACTCTGCCTCAAAAACAGGGTGGAGAGTGAGAAACAACTCTTCACACTTACCCCTTGACTTCCATCTGCAATAAGATAATAAAGACCTTGTGGCTCTCACCTTGATGGCTTTCTCAGAAGATTTGCTCTGAGGAGGAAATCAGCTTCTATATGAAGAATTTCTACCCAGCTCTACCTGAAAATGATCTACAGCTCTAGCCAAAAGACAGCGATGAATGAGGAAGCAGATAGAATCAAGAGTAGATTTTTGGTTTGTGTTGTTTGGTTTGGTCTTTTTTCATTATTATTAGTTATTTTTTATGTATATGAGTGTTTTGCCTGTATGGATGTAAGTGCACCATGTGTGTGCAATGCCAGATGCCAGAAGCGGACATTGGATCCCCTGGAACTGGAGTTGCAGATGGTTGTTAGCTGCCATGTGGGTGCTAGGGTCTTCTGCAAGAACAGCCTGTGCTCTTAACTGCTGAGCCATCTCTCCAGCCCTGGTCTGTTTTTTTTTTGAGAAAGCGTTTGTCAATGT
>NW_008342393.1:3665712-3679149 GCF_000622305.1 Nannospalax galili | reverse complement strand
CTACTCCACCAAAAAGTAACAAATATAAAATATCACTTGGCAAGTGTAATGTTTTGTTTGGTAAGTATGAATTGATCATCTTAGTTCACTAATCTTTTTTTTTCTTTGATAGTATAGGGCACAAACCCAGGACTGCATACAAACTAGGTAAGCACTCTACAGTATACTATACCTCTAGTCCTCGCTAATCATTGTAATTTATACATAAAATATTTCACCCCACTTGAAAAATCTTTAAAAAAATAACTTATTGTTAGTTGTCTTAAAATGAAAGAAGGGCTGGGAAGATGATTTAGCCATGCAAGCCGGATAACTTGAGTTCAACCCCCAGAACCCATGTAAGTTAGATGCTAAAGAATGCATCTAGAGTCCCAGCATTCCTACCTATCTCAACACAGGAGGCAGAAACGGCATGGCAGGAGCTTTCAGACCAGCTAGTCCAGTGTTCACTGTACATGGACAGAAACCACAAGAG
This sequence comes from Nannospalax galili, assembly GCF_000622305.1. Lineage (NCBI taxonomy): Eukaryota > Metazoa > Chordata > Mammalia > Rodentia > Spalacidae > Nannospalax > Nannospalax galili. Next base: position 3,678,674 of record NW_008342393.1, on the reverse strand, counting down.
ATGCTGCCTCAACTAGGTAGAAAACGAGAGCCAACACCTAAGTTGTCTGACCTCCTTACATGTGCCATAGCACGTATGTGCCCATATCCACACAATGAATAAATAAATAGAAAACACAAACAAGAAAGGACACAAGAAAATGATTATTACTGCTTATTATTTGATGATTGAAAAATAATTCTGTTCCAAAGAGGAGGGGGTAGTTAAAACTGCAAGTAAAAACTATCAATGGTGGTACTTTCTTGTACTCCCAGTACTGGGGAGGTAGAGAAAGCAGGCTCAGTAGTTCAAGGTCATCCTTCGCTTCATAGTGAGTTAAAAGTCAGTCTGGGCTACATGAAGCCCTGTAAGAAAGAAAAAAGAAAAGGAAAGGAAAGGAAAGGAAAGGAAAGGAAAGGAAAGGAAAGGAAAGGAAAGGAAAGGAAAGGAAAGGAAAGGAAAAGAGAAAGAGCTGGGCATGGTGGTGCAGGCCTTTAATTCCAGCACTTGGGAGGCAGAGGCAGGCGGATCTCTGTGAGTTCAAGGCCAGCCTGGTCTACATAGTGAGTTCCAGGACATCTGGGGCTACAGGGAGACCCTGTCTCAAAGAGAGCAAAAGGAAAAAGAAAAAAGATTTCATTTATTATTTTTATTTTATGTGTATGTGTGTATTGCCTGCGTGTAGATAAGTACACCCGTGTTGTACAATGCCCTTGGAGGGCAGAAGAGGCTGTTGGATCCCCTGGGACTGGAGTTACTGACAGTTGTTAGCTGCCATGTGGGTGCTGGGATTCAAACCCAGGTCTTCTGCAAGAACCACCAGTGTTCTTAACCGCTGAGCCATCTCTCTAGCCTCAATAGATCATTTTTTTTAAACCTTGAAGATAAAACTGCCCTCAGAAATGTATAGCTTCATTGGAGTTTGTTTGAGGAGCTCATTTAAAGAAATGTGGAATTTAAGGGTACAGGGGAATGAAAGACTTAGCCGGGGACATTGGATCTGATGCTGATGTCAAATATGCTTAGGTTGTCATTTCTCCAAATGTATTATATTCCCAGGACTAAGTATAGTGCCCAGCACATAGGACCGTCCTACATAATAGGACCATCCAACATTTAAAAAAAAAGATTTAAAAATAGTTTAACTTGTGTGTGTGTGTGTGTGTGTGTGTGTGTGTGCGTGTGTGCAGGTGCCCTTGGTACAGAAGTCACTGGGTCTCCTGAAGCTGGAGTTACAGGCAGTATGGCTGCCTAACTTGGGTACTGTGGACTGGACTTGGGTTCTCTGTAAGAGCAATACTGATTCTTAACCATGGAACCATCTCTCCAGCCCATTTATTAAATGACAATATTAGTAAATGTCCCAAGCAATCAGAAACCATAGACTTGAGTTAAAATCCAATCTGCTCCTTCCAGTGTGAGCCTTGAACAACCTTCTCCCTTGATTTCCCCAATTGTAAAATGGAGACAATGGTAATATATTCTTTAAAGGGCAGTGCCAGGAACGCCTCGGAACAATCAGAGTCCAGCATATACTCCCTAAGTAAGTGCTCCACAGGGAATATGATGAATTGAATTTTTCCCTTTGGGGATAGGGTCTGATGTAGCTCAGACTTGCCTCAAACTCACTCCACAGCTTGAAAATAACCTGGAACTACTAGAATTTCTACAGATATGCACCACCACACTCATTTTATAAAATGAATTTAATGATTAACATGCATTGTGTTTAGTCAGTGGAACCTTTTTCTGGGTTGTTAAAGGTTGTTAAAGGTTGTTGAGGTGAACTATCATCTCAGAAGAACAAAGTCAGAAACCAAAAGAAATGTTGCAGTTTCCCCAAGGTTACACGGGCCTGCACTCAGTGGTAGAACCAGGGAAAGGGCAAACAGCATAGATTTAAACAAACAAACAAACACCCAAAGACTTACATCCATAATTCCAACTGTTTATAAGTCAAAGAAAAGAGAAGTTTGCCAACAATGTGCCAGCTTTAAATTCATTGCTATCTTTCTCAACTGAGCGTGAGATCATGGGTCCCAGTTTTGTTCTCCCAGTCACCGGCAGGAATGTTGAGGGGAGCTGAAGGCTGGGCTTTCTGAAACTCTTAGCAATCAACAAGGATGGACACAAGGTCTGCCTTCCTTCCCTCACTCCCTGCATCCTTTCCTGAACATGTGTGCTTTTTTTTCTTTAATGCTTGTAAATATGGTCTCATGAATATATTTTGCATTTTCGTCATAAGACTTCTCTGTCAGTGTTTAATAACAGAGGTTTGTTTGTTTTGTCCTGGAAATTGAGCCCAGGTCCCAGTGCATAGTAAACAAGTGAGCCACACCCTCGTTTTTGTTTTTATTTGAGGCAGGGTCTCCCTATAGCTCCAGCTCCCCTGGAACTCAATTGTGTAGACCATCCGGACCTGGAATTCACAAAGATCCACCTGACTCTAGTTTCCAAGTGCTGGGTTAATTAAAGGCGTGGGCCACTATGCCTGGCACTCAGCCGTTTTTAAGTTTTCTTTTGAGATGGAATCTCCCAAATATAACCCAGGCTTGCCTCAGCCTCCGAAATGTTGACTGGGATTACAGGCGTGTGCGACCAGTTTTCTGCAGTGCTGGGGATGGAGTCCAGGGCTTTCGCCATGCCAGGCAAGCACTCTACCAATGGAACTACATCTCCAGTCCTCCTCTAGAGTTTTGAAAAATACCAACAATAATAATAGTAATAATAATTAATAATAATCTTTAAGGGGGTGAGGTTAAAAGAAACTCGACAAAACTCATTTCTGATTTTTTTGTAGTTTGTAAAAATTAATTTAGCACATTTTTTCCGCGTTCACAATTAATTTAACCCTGGAGCCTCTTTAGTGCACAGTGCGACTGTGCAGGCGCTCAAAAGTGTGCGCCTTGAGACCCAATTTTCGGAAACCTTAGGTGAGGGCTCAGCTGGACGCCAGCATCCAGCCCAGGCCACAAGAACAACCTCCGCGTCGAATTTTCTCTTGGAAAAACCAGTTCCAGGTCTGCCGGGGGCCACGATTGCCGAAGCCGCACTCACCGAGCCCGGCAGGCTGCTGCCTCCCAGGTGGGGACCCACCCGGCTGCAGCTACCACCTACCCGCTCCCTCCGCACCTGCCTGCTCCCTCCGCACCTGCTCCGCCCCGAGATCCCCCACCCACTTTTCTCGGCCCTGGGGACACTCACTCGCTGGAAGCCATCCCGAGTCCCTCGGATGGACACCCCTCGGCGGACTGAAAAACGCTGGTCCAGACGGGGGAGGGGGAGGCTTCTCCGAACGAGGAAGCTGCGAGCCCTGGGGACAGTGCCCGCCCACACCCCTCAGCCCCCGCCCAGGCACTGGCCCTGGCGGTGCCCCCGGGCAGCACTGGAGTACCTTTGCCATTGTTTAGGTTGGCGGGACTGGGACTTCCCGGAGCCCGAGGCCAGGTGGAACTGCAGAACATGCCCACAATGACCACCACCCCAGAGCGCGACCCTAAAAGTTTAGTTTACATTGTGGCATTTATTTCGTTACAACAGCCCCAAGAGGCTTGAGGGCAGTCATTAGCCTCACTTTTCAGATGAGCAAACAGGCAAGGTGAGGGTAACCCAACAGTACCATAGTGAATAGGTCTCGCGTCCAGTGGCGCTGAAGCTCACTTTGCGTCCTTCGGGTTCAGAGCAAAGCAGTGTCTGTCTCTTCTTGCCACCCGGCGCCACGCCATGGTGGGTGGCCAGGCCCTTCTGCTGGATGTCATATGTGGATTCAGTGCTTTACCTAAAGCCCAAAGTGGAATGGATCTAGATGAGGCTGGGCAGAGAGCCGAATCCTGTGCTGTCCTCTCGCGAGCAGGCATTAGCAGAGTCACCGCGCAGCTCCGGGCGCTCCGAGGTTTACACAGCTGCGGAGCGGGAACTCGCACCCGGGGCTTAGCCCGGAGCGCACAGCGCGAGCTCCGCAGCCGCTCCTGCAGTCCTTACATAGTGGCCGTCCTTCTTCTTCAACCCAGGTTATCGGGATTTTCTGTCCACTTTACAGAGAAATACAATCCTCGATCCCACTCCTAAATCTCCCCCTACCTGCCCTTCCGGCTAAAATGAGTCCACCCACAGCTCAAAACTGCCTCCATCCTCCACCCAACACTGGAACTCAAATTTCCAGCCAAGACTCCGGTAGAGCAAGTTGGAGCCATCAGTAATCAACCCCTCTTATAAGGACCTGTCCATCCACAGAATGCCTTTGTGCTTGGAAGAAAAAGTGAATTTCACATGAAATTAGCATTTTTGGGACCCTTTCCCAAAGGTGTTGGGGGTGGTTTCCCAAGGGATCTCCTCAAAGGGAGTTGTGCTATGCTTTATTCTGACCTAGATAAATTGCATACATACAGCTGTTTTCCTTTTTTTTTGTCTTTTTGAGACAGGGTCTCCCTGTAGCCCCAGCTGTCCTGGAACTCACTATGTAGACCAGGCTGGCCTTGAACTCACAGAGATCCGCCTGCCTCTGCCTCCCAAGTGCTGGGACTACAGGTATGGGCCACGGAGCCCGGCGACAGCTGTTTTTCAAGTAGACAGAAGGATTGTGTGCTAAATGAGCTGCTTCTATATGTACAGGTATGTATTATACTGTGCTGTGTCCCAAAAAAGACATAAGGTTAAAAATATGGTAATCACAAGGGTGATTGCGAGATGGTTCAGTGGTTAAGAGCACTGGCTACTCTTGCTGTGGACTGGAGTTCCATTCCCTGCACCCACATGGTGGCTAACAACCCTGAGGGGATTTGACACTCTCTTCTGACCTCCGCAGGCCCTGCACCACATGGGTGCACTTACATGCATGCAAGCAATACACTCAAACACATAAAATAAAACATCTTGTGGAAATAAGGTAATCATAAATACCCAACCAGTTGGAAAGGATACAGTTAAGATTTGTTTCCAACCAGGTGCTGCCCTTTAATCCTAGCACTCAGGAGGCAGAGGAAGGCTGATCTCTGAGTCTGGGGCTAGCCTGGTTGGCATGGAGAGTTCCAGGTCAAATGGGGCAATTAGGGAGACCCTGTCTCAAAAAGACCAAAAAAAAAAAAAAAAAAAAAAGTTTCCAAAGCCAGGAAGGTGTGGTGGTGCCCCCTCTCTTAGGTGGTTAGATGGGAGAGACAGAGGCAGGAGGATCATGAGTTTAAAGATCATCCTTAGATTGTCCTTAGTTACATGGGTTATAAATCAATAGTGCACCAACCCTGCTGAAAACTTCCATCTGGCCGGGAGAGGAACACTGCAAGTGGTAGTGAGCTCCTTGTGATGGAGGCAGGATTTGCAAGTGCTGAGAAGGCATCTGTGGAAACCTTGACTGAGATGCTGCAGAGCTACCCTCTGCCTTTGATCCCCTCACAGACATCTCAGGCAGCCAGGATCCAGGCCATGCTGTTGGATATTAGGGTCACACTGGTTGAGATGGGTTTCAATGTGGACACTCTCCCTGCTTATACAAAATGGTTTCAGAGAATGGTCATCACTGCACCTCTGGTGACCAATCAGCCAGTGACCCCCAAGGCCCTCACTGCTGGGCAGAACTGACCCCACCCGCCACTCATCCCCAGCCATTTTCCTGCATTTCCCCATCCCCACACCTACAGACACCTACAGAGTCTCACTACCAGGTCCTGAGGGAGAAGGCTGCTTCCCAGAGGTGCACCGTGAAGCAGGTGCTCACCCGCTTCATGATTAAGACAGTCAAGACCCAGAGCCTTTTCCAAGACAACATCACAAGTTCCCATTGATCACCCCAGGCCTTTCACCATCCCCTACCTGACACGACCTGCTTCCCTCCAAGCCGGAGATGCAGCAGATGGAAGAGACACACTCCTCGGAGCAGGATGAGCAGGCAGACACAGAGAACCTCCCTCTTCGTATCGGTGTGGACCGATTCTGCAGCCAAGAATAACACTTCTGTCCTGCAGCAGAACCCTGCCTTGTCGGCAGCCGGAACCTGGAAGAGAGCACCATCAAAAACCCCTACCTTCCGCCTATGAAGAAGCCCAAGATCCGCAAGAAGAAGTTAGTTTTACGTTGGGGTGCAGAGAGCCTGCTCCAGCCAACTTGTCTGCTCCTTGACGAAGCTCACCAGTGGGTGTGAGCCTTGGGCAGCACTACTTAGGCAAGAGAAAGTATTCTCTGTCTGCCTCTCGTTCCTCAGCTCTCACATTCACCTGCTGCACCATAGTGTCCTGCAGCCAAGGCCACCCTCCCAGCCCAGAGCTGGTCTCCCCTAGGAGAGTAGGAGGACCCTGTGGCAGGCTCCACGGCTGCTTCTTCTTTCTAGGTCTCTCTGGTGAGCTGAGAAGGAAGCCTGGCCTGTAAGGTACCTGGTCAACACCTTCCTGGGGAATGGAAACACTAGAGGGACAATGAGAGGGTGAAGTCCTATGGCCCTGTCAAGGCTGCAGGGCATAAGTGGCATGATTTTAGTAGCAAACTTTATATTAAGAGTACCTGTTTTGCTGGGTGTGGTGGCGCATGCCTTTAATCCCAGCACTCAGGAGGCAGAGGCAAGCAGATCCCTGTGAGTTCAAGGCCAGCCTGGTCTACATAGTGAGTTCCAGGACAGCTGGGCCTACAAGGAGACCCTGTCTCAAAAAGACCAAAAAACAACAACAACAAAAAGAGTACCTGTTTTACCTGGATATTTGGGTTGAGGAAGAAACCTGCTAACAGGATTAATTCATCCACTGGCCGCCCTGTTGCAAACTGGGCCAGGGGGACTACTGGTGACTTCATTGATTTTCACAGGACTTGATTCCTTTGAAACCTGGAGGGCCAGGAAAAGCGGTAGAGAAGAAAAGGTTCTCTGCTGTTCGGCATCCTGCCAGGAAGACTCTGCTCAGTGTGTTTTTCAGGCTCTCTGGATCCCTTCAATTAGCTGAGAAAAGCATAGCACAGATTTGCCAACCCAGAACCTCATTCTTATCTCCTGCCCTGGCCTCTAAGTTCCCTTTTGAGCTGATGGAAAGTGAGCGTGTATCTTTCTTTCATCATGTTGGAATCAGGCCTACACCACAGCTTTAATCTGAAGCTTCCAGGAGCCAGGAGCCAGGAACACGTGTTAATGTTGTAGACAGTGACTGCTAGGGCAGTGCTGGTTCTTTGGCCAGTATTTGATAAAAGCTCACTAGAGCGGGGTCATTCCCAATGTGTGTGACTTGCCCCCTTCTAGAAAGTGGGCTTCCTTGACAAACAAGAGCCTGGACTGTACTTAGTTATGCCGGGGCTTGTTAGAGGAGCCTTGGATTCTAAGCACCAGAAAAAGGACTGAGCAGGTGGGAGTAGGGTTTGGAAGACTGACCTTGGCCTTGTAGTCTAAAGGCTGAGGAACCCAGCTGGTCTACTGGAAGGCTGGGCTTCCAGTCCTAGTGTTATCCAAGAAGCAAGTCTGCATCTGTTTACCTGCCACCTCCTAGAAGGGCAAACTTCATCCCTCACCTACATGGTCAACTGTGGCTTGACAAGCTTCCAAGGAACACACCGGGCAAGCTTATAAACTGGTTTTAGAAAGATTAGAAATCAAATCTAAGGAGAAAATTGGCAGGGACACCTGGAACTTGATGTAAGATGAACAAGTTTTTCCTTGGATTGGAATACTGAGGCCTGTGTTTATTTCTAACTGTACTTGACTACTATATGATGACAGAGGCTCCTCCTCCTCCTCTTCCTTCTCCTCCTCCTCCTGTCTGTCTCTCTCCCTCTGTTTCTCTCTGTTTCCTTATCTGTCTGTCTGTCCCTCTGTCTCTCCCTCCTGCCCCCTCTGTTTTTCGAAACTGGATCTCACTCTGTAGCCCAAGCTGTCCCAGAACTGTATGTAACCCAGCTAGCCTCAGACTCCCTGTGACCCTCCTGCCATAGCTTCCCTAGTGCTGGGATTGTAGGTATGAGCCATCTCACCTGGCTTCTGCAGTCATCTGATCTTCTGTTTCCTTGATGAACTTGGACTTGTTGGTTTGGCAAGGAGACTGCGTTCCTCAGGCCTCACCATTATCTAGGGTACTCGGTCCCCTTGCCTGGAAGAAAGGAGCTGTTTGTCTAGAATCAAAGAGGGGACAATCATGAGAAAATGAGATTCCCCAACTCTGGACCAAATGGGAGTGTTTGCATGGTGACTTGAAACTGTTCCAGGTAAAAGCAAGCAAAGCCTTTGTGGACTCTGGGAGCTTGTGATGCAATGGCCACTCATGGCCGGATGAGTTGAAATACAGTCCCAGGGTCAGGCACCAGGGGTCCCTGCTTGCTGTCGCACTGGTTCTGTGAGCAGGTGCTCCGGTCTGTCAGCTTGTCTGTACTTCCTCCACCATCATGACTGTCCCAAACTAGCACCTGTTGAGTGTGCTGTGCTAAGGGGTGAGCTGGAGTGAGAAGAGGGCAGCTGCTGCCCGTGGTGTCTCAGAGCTCACCACTGTGATTCTCTCCTGGAAAGGAGACACCGGGAGAGGGATGGACATGGACAGCTTGAAACATGGATGCTGTTATGTTAAAAGTGCATAATTCCCAATGTATATTTATAAATTTCTATTTTTTACATTTGGGGAACTTCTTTGAGGGGAAAATAAGCAGTTAAAGTATGATTTATGAAAAAAATCCACAATAAAAACTTTGTAAATAAACAGGAAAAAAAAAAGAAATTGATTCTTCAATTTCTTCAAGTTCAGAGAAATTGAACTCTGAACTTCCCCTGCTTGCCTGGGAGTGGATGGTAATGTCAGTAGCAGTGGAATGTGGGCCAGAGACAGCTCTGCACTGCTGCCTCAGCCCTTTTGAGAGACCTCTACTCACATGAAGCTATGATTCTTGACTGGACCATAGAAAAGAATTTCAGGATGAGCCAGTATAAAATGAAACCGGAGTTTATTAAGAGTTTGTGTGGGACTTAAGAGATAGTTCAGCAGTTAAGAGCTCTGGCTGCTCTAGCAGAGAACCCGAATTTAATTCCCAGTTTCAGGTGAGCTGACGCCCTCTTCTGACCTCCACAGGCTTTGTACAACATGGATGCACTCACATACATGCAGGCCATATACTCGTACACATAAAATAAAAATAAGTAAATATATTTTAAAAAATCATAATCTGGGGACTGGAGAGGTGGCTCAGTGGTTAAGAGCACTGACCGTTCTTGCAGAGACCTGAGTTCCATTCCCAGTACCCTCATGGTGGCTAACAACCATTCAAAACTCCATTTCCAGGGGATCTGACATCCTCTTCTGACCTCTGTGGGCATTGCATGACATGGATGCATTTATACACATACAGGCAATACACTCATACACATAAAATAAAGTTAATAAAATTAAAAAAAAAATAATTTGTGTGTGTGTCTGTTGTAGGTATATGTGTGCATGTACATTCGGTGGTGTAGGTCAACAGAGGGCGTCTTCCTCTATCACTCTCCACCTTATTTTTTCACACAGGCTCTCTCACTGAGTCTGAAACTCATTAACTTGATTAGACTGGCCAGTGAGCTCCAAGGATCTGCCTGTCTTTGTCCCCTCACCATTGGGATTATAGACCTGCATCACCGTTCTTGGGTGCTGAAGATCCAAACTCAGGTCTTCATGCTTGTGCACTTTAACCACTAAACCATCCCCCTAGCCTCAAGAAAAGATTTTAATATACATTTCAGCAGGACATTAACAGAAAGAGAGGTACTCGGAGAAAGGATAGTACATGCCCAAACACAGGTGTGGGCTTTTCAAGAGACAGTGGCATTTAAGTGCAAAAGGAACAGACTGTCCCTGCTCTGGCTTACTCTGTGATGTATAGATGTCAGCTTTCACACTGTGCCTAGCCTACAATGACTCCATTTTATAAAGGTACAATCTTGACGCAAGTTACTCCATTTTAAGTAGAAGTGCCAAGAAAGAATGGTTTGCCATTTTATTAGCACAAATGAGCAATTACCGTCTGTCCGCACATCAGGAGAACAAACTGATCACTTAAACCAATAAATAATAATACCTGAACATGAATCAGATCATATCAGAAATACCAGACACATGAGCTTATCAATCACTCCAGATAGAATAGAGGCTGGATAGAAAGAGGAAAATTATGGTGACATGGGAAGGAAATGAAGGCAGGGGAGGGAAGGAGGCTCTTCATCCCAGGGCCTGATCTACCTTTTCTGCTGAGAAAGGCAGACAACTTCAGATACTCTGATAAAGCCCAAATGGCCCACAGAGACAATATCTATTTTCCAAAAGACATCTTGTCCAGGAAAGTGAATAAGCTGTGCTGACTTAGGGCTAACACGATTTATAACCTTGCGTTTCTAGCACTCCCCCACCCCAACCCTAAACAGCTCCCCTTCAACTCTATGTACAGAAGCTAGTTTTTTAACTTTTACCCTTGCTGTAAACTACATTCTTTGAACAATGTTATAAGTGGAGAAGAGGAGGGTTTCTTAGCAACCTTTAGAGATATAACTTGAGAACCAACAAAATCCTATATACTTATTATAAAGAAACCTAAATGAGACTCTCCATCCAAAAGCCCACATCCACATCTGGGCTTGCCTCATTCTTTCCCTGAGTACTTCTCTTTCTAGTAATCCCTGTGCTTAAACTCCACAGCAAGAACATCTTTTAATAAACCAACTGCTTCTTATAGGCTTTCCCCAAAATTCTTTTCTTCATTGAATCAGAGAATCCTGGTTTTACCTGAATGGAGGTCCTAAGGGGAAAAGTTGTTGCCATGGAATGGAGCACAGTTGTGCCTCCATCCCTGTCACTGATGACATCTTGGGGGCTTGTCCAGAACCTGTTTGGAGCGTTGTTGAGTTTCCTTGACTGTTGCTTGGCTGATCTACCCTGCTAAGCATGACTTACATGATATCTTAGTTTCTTTCCTTTTGTTTTCTGACCCAAGATCCGTGTAATAGTTAATGAGAAATCCCCTCAGAATCATCCATACATGGTCCTCTGTCAGATGGAACAAAATGCTGCTTGTATAAGGAACAGTCTATGAGGGTCGATCCACCAATGCCCTATGTTCTCTCTTACCCCCAAGAGGGCAGTCCAAGACATGGTAAAAAAGAGCTACATCAGAAAACATGTTCTGAATCCAAATCACATTAGGATCCACTCCCATCATCTCTCTTGATCCTAAAATCCTCTTAAAGATGCTCTTTATTTCTTTTTTTTTTTACTTTTAAAAAAATTTTATTATTTTATGTGTATGCGTGTATTGCCTGCACGTAGGTAAGTGCATCCATATCTTGCAATGCCCATGGAGGTCAGAAGAGGCTGTTGGATCCCCTGGGACTGGAGTTATGGACAGTTGTTAGCTGCCATGTGGGTGCTGGGATTCGAACCTGGGTCTTCTGCAAGAACAACCAGTGCTCTTAACCGCTGAGCCATCTCTCCAACCCCAATGCTCCCTATTTCTAATGGTAATCTTTGCTTTTCTGTTCCTAACTGTTTCCTAAGGATATTTGCTGTTTTTACGTTAATAGCTCTTTGTGAAGCTAACGGCTTCAGTTATAGGGAACTCTTCCTCCTCCTCAGTGTGCAATGCTAGCATTTAAAGCCAGCTCAAGCTTTTCTCCTGTGATACTTTGATTTCCCATCTTTAATTCTGGATTGTCACTAGATAATTTTTTGATAAAATGACTTCCATAAAATTCAAGGCCAAAAAAAAAACAAAGAAAACAACAAAAAAAAATAAGTGGATTTAGATTCCTTGTGTTCTCATTTCACGAGAAGCCAAAACACAGCTGTTCTGTGTAGTTAAGTCTTTCAACTGCTGGACACTAAATGGATCAATAGTGGCTGATCCAGGTTGGCAAAGTCTCTAGGGACACCTAGAGGAAAAATAGCCACTGGAGCTAGGGGGACATCTCACACCCAGTTGATGACAGACACTGGATGGCCTGCATGGGCCTATCATGTCTGATCCTGGATGATTTCTCTCTCTCTTTTTTTTTTTATCTTTTGTGTCACTGAGCTTTTCTTGTAGTACAAAGAAATAAGTATGTAAAGTTTTTAACATTTTTTGCATTTATTGTGTGTGCACACAGGTGTGAGTGTTCTCCATCACTCATATGGCAGATGTGTAGAAGTCAGAGGAGAGCTTGCAGGAATTGATTTTCTCCTTCTACTTTCTGAATCCTGAAGACCAAACTCAGGTCAATTTTGGAGACGGTTCCATGGGATGCTGAGTAGAAAGTATGTCCTTTGGTGCTTGGGTTTTGAAGTGTTTGTCTTTAAGCTGGTCATGGTGGCAGAAGTCTTTAATTCCAGCATCTGGGAGGCAGAGGCAGGAAGAACTCTGTGAATTCAAGGCCAGCCTCATCTACATAGCAAGTTCCAGGCTAGCTTCATAGAAGGAATTTGGAAGTTCTCGCTCCACTTCTATCTTTTTGAATAAATTAAGTAGTATTAGATGTTACATCTTCTTTAAATATATGATAGAATTCTGCTGTAAATCCATCTGGTCCTGGGCTTTTTTTATCTGGGAGGTTTTGTATTACTGTTTCAATTTCTTTTTGTGATATGGGTCTGTTTAAGCTGTTAATCTCTTCTTGGTTTAGTTTTGGTGGTTCCCATGCCTTCAGATATCTGTCCATTTCTTTTAGGTTTTCAAATTTAGTAGCATATAGGTTTTTAAAGTATTCCCTTATAATGTTCTGGATCTTTCCCCTGTTTTGATGTTTCCCTTTTCATCTCTGATTGTGTTGATTTGGAGGTGCTCTTTCTTTCTTTTGGTTAACTGGGCTAGCGGTCTGTCAATCTTGTTTATCTTTTCAACTAACCAACTCTTGAAATTGTTGATTGAATTGTTTTCTTTGTTTCGATTTCATTAATTTCTGCCCTGATTTTTGTTAATTCTTCTTGTCTGCTGGGTTTGGGTTTCATTTGCTGTTGCTTTTCAAGTGTGTTGAGTTGCAACGTTAAGTCATTTACTTATGTTCTTTCCAATTTTTTGATGTAGGCACTTAGAGC
>NW_008342393.1:3664618-3665361 GCF_000622305.1 Nannospalax galili | reverse complement strand
ATATCTTCTTGGTTTACTGTTCCTTCGATCAGAGTGGAGTGTCCCTCTTTATCTTTTCTGATTAGTTTTAGTTTAAAGCCTATTTTGTCAGATATTAGAATTGCAACACCTGATTTTTTCTTAGTGCCATTCACTTGTTTTGGTTTGATTTTTTCCATCCTTTCACCTTAAGGTAGCACCTGTCCTTGAAAATGAGATGAGTTTCTTGCAGACAACAAAAAGATGGGTTTTGTTTCTTAATACATTTGCATAGTCTGTGTCTTTTGACTGGGGAGTTCAGTCTGTTAATATTTGAAGTTATTAATGAAAGATGAGTATTGAATCCTGTCATTTTTATTTCTGTTTACATTCTTGATATAGTTGTACTTTTCCATAGTTATACCTTCATTGGATTTCTTTCCGCAACCCCTTGGGTATAGTCATCCCCTTCTTCAGCTCTTTGTATTGCTTCAAGAACTCTCTAAATGGCTGGTTTTGTGGACATGATTTCTTTCAGCCCATTTATGTCATGGAAGATTTTCTTTCCCCTTGGACTATAATAGAGATTTTGGCTGCGTATAGTAATCTGGGTTGGCATCTGTGGTCATTTAAAACTGGGAATACTTTGGTCCACGTTCTTCTGGCTTTCATAGTTTGCACTGAAAAGTCAGCTGTAATCCTGATGGGTTTTCCTTTATATGTGACTTGTTTTTCTTTTGCAGCTTTCAGTATTGTCTCTTTGTTCTGTATTTTTACTGTTTTTA
>NW_008342393.1:3639172-3664420 GCF_000622305.1 Nannospalax galili | reverse complement strand
CTATGATTCGCAAGTTTGGTCTTTTTATGGTATCACTCAATTCCTGCATATTCCATTCTTGTGATTTCTTAAATTTTTCATAGTCTTTGTTTGAGTGGTCCCGTTCATCCACTTTATCTTCCAGTCTTGATACTCTGTTTTCCGTTTCATTCATCCTATTGGTGAAGCTTTCTCCTGTCATTTCTAATTGGGTTACTGAGTGATTCACTTCTTTCTTCAATTCAGCCCAAATAGTCTTCAATATTTCTAGCTCTTCTGAATTCATTCAGATTTTTATCCTTATCTTCCTTTAGTTCTTTGATTTCTTTGTTTGTATGTTCTTTAAATTCACTGAATTCTTTTATCATATTTATAATTGTTCCTTTGAGTTCCATATCCTGCATTATCTCTAGGCGGTTCTCACAGTACTCCTCTAAAGGACTATTGCTATTTGGTGCGGATATGTTATTTTGGTTTTCATGTTATTATTTTTTCTCTGTTTTTTTTTTGACGTGAATTTCTTTTGTAGTTTCTGATTCTTGTGTGATACTCAGGCCTTCAAGTTTTGTCAAATGCCCCCAAGCCCACCAGAAACTTTATGTGTTTTGTGGTTTACTTTTTGGGCATGAAAAGCTGGTTTGTCTAAGCTTCTGGTTCTCTCTTTTGATTTTATGTTGGAGTGGCCAAATTGCTTTTGTCTTCAGGAGTTCCCATAGAGGCCCAAGTCAGATGAGGATCAGATGCTCTCAGGCTTTCTTCTAAGGTCTGGATCCCTCCAGGAAAGATGTTGTCCTCTGGAATTTGGGGGTTGGACTGGCCTGGGAGCAGGGCCCAGGAAAGATGCTAGTCTCGGGCAGCTAGTGGCTGTGCCACCCAGGAATGCAAAGGGAGGTGGGGGTGGGAAGAGGCTAGAAGGGCTCCTGGAGACTACAGGGAGGAGCTGGGTTGGTCTAGATGCAAAGGATCAGGAGGCAGTGGTGGCTCCAAGCAGAGAGGTCAGCCCCAGTGTCTGGGGTGCCTAGACAAGAAATGGGCCAGTACCCAGGCTAGGAGGAGAGATGGGGGTGGGGGAGCTGGGAGGGTGAATGATGCTGGGGGAGTCAAGGCACTGTGGGCACTGATGGACTTAGCCAGGAAAGAGGCTGGCAGGTTGTGCAGCCCAGGGAAGCAGAGCTATTTTTATTATTTTTATTTTATGTGTACGCGTGTATTGCCTGAATGTAGGTAAGTGCACCTGTGTCATGTAATGCCTGTGGAGGACAGAAGAGGCTGTCAGATACCCTAGAACTGGAGTTAGGGGTTGTAGACAGTTGTTAGCTGCGATGTGGGTGCTGGGATTCGAACCCAGGTCTTCTGCAAGAACAACCAGTGTGTTCCTAACCATTTAGCCATATCTCCATCCCCAACTTTTCTTCTTTTTTGATACAGGGTTTCATGATGTAGCCCAGGCTGTCCTCAGACTTGTCTTATAGCTCAGGCTAACCCTGAATTTCTTGCCTCTACCTCCCAATTGCTGGGATTTTAGGTATGTGCTACTATTGTTATGTAAGTGTTTAGATTGGGTTCATTTTCTCTGCAAATTAAAGAATTAAAAGGCATGAAAAAATCTCAGACACAGCAGAAGACAACAGGTAACAAATTTTAATAGAAGAAACTCACACACACACACACACACACACACACACACACACACTCACAGAGAAAAGAGCACTCCACAAGTGGAGAGGTGATTCAGGATCTGAAAAATCCAAAGCCCCCAGGGGGACTTGGACCTTTTAAAATGTTTTTGCTGGGTCTCCCAACCATAAATTTGGATTGGTCAACTTAAAAGAAAGCTGATAAGCTACATCTCTAAGCTCGAGTAAGATCAGGACTGGCCTTGGCTTTATGTAAACTGATCTGGACTGATCAGTTAAAAGGGCTTACCAATGGAAGAGAAAGCCTGCCAGGTCTTTGTCTCAGACTGAGAAGGGGCAGGAAGTGTACCATTTTTGATACTTATTAGTGGCCTGTCTGTTTATTAGAGATTTAGTCCCTTACACCACCACATTCAGCTCTATTGTTTTTATTTGATCTATTGAGTTTTCCATTTCCTACTTTTCTGTCTACTTTTTTCCCCCAAATCTTGACTTCCTTGTGTTTCTTTCTTGCTGTCTCACAGCCTTTCCATTTCTCTGTGCTCTTTGGCTGCCATCACCTCATCTTTGAGCCTGGTGTTCTTCCCCTCTCTTGCCTCAGAATAAAGTTTTTTTATTTAAACCTTGACTCTTTTCATCTATGGAGGCAACTTTAATCCATCATCTTACCCTTATAATTTGTATAGCTGCACTTGAAAGACAGAAGACCAAAGTCCTTGGTTCTGTCTTTGGGATGTACTGGTATGAGTTTCTAGAATAGATAGAGAATGGAGGGAAGCAGAGGGCAAGAAATCTGTGTAATCAGTTTTAGGCAAACAGGTCTGGTTGAGCATTAAGGATTCTTCAGGTGGAGAATAAAAAAGTCAATGCTGCTTGGGGAGTAGATTCAACTCTTATCACAGACTTTTGTCTTAAGGTATTTGTTGTTCCTGGGCTCAAGAAAATCCAAAGGAATGACCAGCAAAGAAGACAGATGGAGCCAAAGACATAAGACTTTAATCCGTTAAATATTTCAGGCTGAGGTGAAGAATTTGTACTTTCAACAAAAGTCGAATGACTCTAAGTCCTTGTCATAGATCAGTCTGCCATACACAAGTACCTCCAAGGGAAACATCCAGCCTTGTAGACTGGATAAAAACCATTGTAAAGTCTACTTATCCTGAGAAAGAAACAATTCAACTGCCCCTGACCAGTGTTGACATCCTGCAGAGCACTTTCTAGCCAATTGAAAAGCTCCAATAAAGCTGGCTTCACAGAGAACAGGATATTTGCCTGTGAATTTGCTTGTTGCCAGATTGTGGTAATCCATTTTTCCTGAGAAGTCTATTTTCTTAATGTGTGTGTATGCACATGAATCTGTCTGTGGGTTTGCATGTTCAAGAGTGTGCACATGTGTGTGTATGTGCATGTAGAGGCTGAAAGACAACTTTGAGTACTCTCCTCAGGAATGCTGTCTACTTCCTTTGAGACAGGACAAGCTTTGAGTTTTCTATTTCCTACATTTTGTTTACAACCATCTGTAACTCCAGTTCCAGGGTATCCAGTGCCCTCTTCTGGTCTCTGTGGGCATTCCAGGCATGTAGTGCACTTACATACATGCAGGCAAAATACTCATACACATTAAATGAAAACAAAAATTTTTTTTTGGTCTTTTTTGAGACAAAGTCTCCCTGTAGCCCCAGCTGGCCTGGAACTCCCTATGTAGACCAGGCTGGCTTTGAACTCACAGAGAATCACCTCCCTCCACCGCCTGAGTCCTGGGATTAAAGGCATGTGCCACCATGCCCAGCACAATAAAATACATTTTTTAAACAGTCTGTGACAAGAGTTGAATCTACCCCCACAGCAACATGACCTGAACTGAAAATCTCACAACCCAACATAGGTGATGACTCACGAAAGCAAAATCACTGGAGTCCCCTGCACAATTTATGCACAACTCCACCATTGAAGAGCCTCATCTAGACAGGGCATGTGGTGCATACCTTTGATCCCAGCACTCACAGGCAGACATATGTCTGTGAGTTCAAACCCAGTCAGGGATAACAACAAGGAAAAGCATCCTCTTTCTAGCAATAGTTTATAGCTTATATAATCTGAGAATGGGGGAGTCATAAATCTTGTAAGTTTTGTGAGTTTCCTGACCCTTGTGAGTTTCCTGTGAGTTATAAGCCTTGTGAACCTCCATCTAGCAGGGAACGTTTCAATCCAGAGGAAACAACTACACAAGTCTCCACCTCTTCTTCCAGCACTTATGTTATTTTTGCCTAGTCCATGACCCTACCTGAGCATTAGAGGGGCTGATATGACATATGGTATTTTCTTCCATTTGAGCTAAACATTGGGTTTCTATACCACAGAAATAGTCACTGATTCCCAGCTGCTGGACTTGTTATGTCTGTACAGTACCCACCATCTACTGCAAAAAGAAACTTCTCTGATCCAAGAAACAGCATCAGTAACCTGTGACCATAAGAACAATTATTTAGAGGGCAGTTTGACAGGCATTTAGCAGACAATGTCAGTAGCCTCCCTGTTGGAAGCCATGACCACCTCAGTCACAGGTTTTCACCCTGACTTATAGTACCAAACATAGGTTCCTGCCTGTGAGGCAGACCTTAAATCAAATTTAAAAACAGTTGGATGCACCTATAGTAGTTGTGTCATTATTTAACCAGAAAGGCACATTTTGTCTGGCATGCTAAAATCAGGACCACTGGCAATACTTCTCCCCCAGCAACCTGTACAGTGCTTTTTCGCACTGTGAATGCCAGTCAGTAAGGAGGAAGTTTTCATCTCAGTCCTAGCTTGATCTCTTTATACCCAGCAACTAATAACAGAAACAATAACCTTGATAGTCTGTGGGGCCTAAGGGAGCCTCCTTGGCCAACAACTTGTAGGGAGGTGGCCCACCCCTGGCACTGGGATTGTCACCCAACAGTTTTATGGCTCCAGTGAGTGAGTTCTTCCACTTACACAAATGTCTTTGTTCAAATTCTTTAGCTATTGTTTTAGCAACACATTCTTTCTTTCTTTCAGTCCACCAGCCCCAAGAGGGGTGTAGGGCACATGGAAATGTCAGTGGGCCTGACTGTTCTCAGCTCAGATCTGCACAACAGTATTTGAGAAATGAGTGGCCCTGTTACTGTCAATTCTCCAGGGTGCTCATGCATAATACTGAGTTCAGTGAGACCCTTGATGGCTTCTTAGTGGCTGTCTATACTGTGTGATACTCACAGCCCTACTAGCAGAAGGCAACTTTACAAGCTCCCATCTCACCAACTGTGAGTGACTAGCTTTTTCAGTTTGAATTCTCAGGTGAAACTCCCCAACACTGGCATTCAGGGTATATCCCACCAATATATCTCCCCCACCTCCTACTATAAGTCCTCTTGCAGAACAGAAATATACCCAGTATATGCTCTTGGGTGGGACAGTGGCACACCCCAAGGACAAGATTACTATTTGTCTCCTAGACAGAAGACAAATAGGCTCAGGTTTTAAGGCCTTTCATAGGTTCACAAACACTGAATTTGACTTCTTGTCAGTTTTCCCACTAGGGATTTTATTGAGCTCAACATGTTATGCCACATTTGATCCTTTCTTTTTTTAAATCCCTTCTTGATTACTTTGGTAGTTTATGAACCCAATTTGTGCCCTAGTCTGAAACACTCAGACATGCCAGAACCTCTTTACCTCATAAAGATGATCTGTTGTATGAACTGTATTTGCCCTAGAAAGAGAGGGAAATAGCAAACTAAAGAAATTACACCACCCAAGTGCAGCTTGGTGCAATGACTTTATTGGGGTTATTTACAGGAATGTGTATGGTGTCACATGTGGGAGCAAGTGTTAATCTCAGGCAGCTGGATTACTGGTAAGAAGCTGAACAACTTCTGAGCACCACTGGTGATAGAAACTAGAAAGTTCCCTGAGACAGATATCTCATCCCAGCCACACTGTTAATAGTCACATCCCTGTCTCAGGTCTCGGGGAATGCCACAGCTGGAGTAAGCCAGGCAACCAACCCAGTTCTTTTGCCAGGATGTTTCTCTGCAGTCCTTGCACGCTGGTTATCAGTTAACCGTTCAGCTAGCCATCTGAACTGAAAACAACTTCTTTGTTCTGCAACTCCAGGAGAGAGACCCCCAAGTACACCAGACCCTGGCACGAAGCAAATTCCTGCAGCTGTGTTCAACAGAGTTCCTATAGAAGTCCAAACCACCCCTCCCTTCGATGCAGCTGCCTCATTCCAAGGGTTTTTTCTGCCCTTTGCTGTGTTCTCTGAATGAAAGACATGTTCCTTGCCTGTTGCAGGTCTGGCTCTAGTTCTTATTTCTTAACTTTAAACATCATTCCTTTTTCTGCTCTCCTAAATTTAACAACTGGAGTCATCTCTCCCTCAGCATCTCTCCTTCTATACGTTTACTGTTTGTATAAGCTGGGGAAGGGACATCCTGAGCCTTGTAACTTCCTTATGAGTTTCATGAGCTGGGTCCATCTTGACTGAAGAGATCTATAGCTGATCAGGGTGGTCCCTGAAAGACCTCCCAGGAAGCCTGCACGAACTTCCTGGCACTATGAAAGCTATCCGGCAGAGACAGAGCTTCCAGGTTGGTACCAGCTTGATTTGTTCATGTCCTGCACAAGAGCATGCAATGTCTTCAGCAATAAGGACTTAACATTTTTTCTGGATGCAGCAGCTGCAGCAGCAGTAGCCTGTATTGTGTGTGTCAGCGGGGTGGGAGGGCGGTCCTCAGGAGCCTCCCTGTCAACAACTCATAAGAAAGCAAATTCGTTCTGAGAGTAGGATTTTTACCCAATAGCTTTAGAGCTTCTGGGGTACCTTTTTCACATACACAGGGCACCTTCATTCAAACTCTCTAATTTCTGTTTTTACAGAAATTCTAGAGCTTTTCCATATCTATAAGATACTCAAGAGTTCATTCTTTTTGTGAAAAGAAACCAGTACATCTATCTCATTAATTTCTAACTTTGCTGGCCTAGAATTTGTCATCCCCATCCCTTAGCCCCCTGAGTGCTGGGAACACAGGCATGCAACATCATACCAGACTCTAAATCAAAATTTTTATTAGTTACTTATTTGTGTGTGTGTGTGTGTGTGTGTGTGTGTGTGTGATACATGCATCTATAGACTCACATGCAGAGGCCAGAGGAGTGTAGCAGGTATCTTTCTCTACTCTTCACCTTACTCCTTTAAGAGAGGGCCTCTCACTGAACTCGAAGCTTAACCTTTGGGTGGGCTGGCTGCCCAGTGAATTCCTGGGATCCATCTGTCTCTGCCCCCGAGTTCTGGGGTTACAGGCATGCATGCCATGTCCAGATGTTTACATGGGTACTGAGGGTTGAACCCAGGTCCCAGCAGTACTCAGGAGGTAGAGGCTGGAGAATCGAAAGGTCAAGGTCATCCTCTATTACATTCAGAGTTTAAGGTCAGCCTAGGCCATGTGAGACCCTGTCTTTCCAAAATATAAAATAAAACATAGGGGTCTGGTAGGCCTTTCTCTGACTGCTAATGCAAGTGTTAGCTGTTCCCTGGGTACTTTCGTGCTGCCTTCTCTTGCCTCGCCTTAGCAATCACTTCTCTGTCTCCTTATCTTCAGCGTTTCCCACCCTGCCAGACTTAACAGGAAGCAATCTTTGTGTTGTGGCTTTTTAGCTTTAAATTTTTTTCTTTTTACTTATTTATTTTTATTTTATGAGCATGAGTATATTACCTGCATAAGTACACCCATGCCCTGCAATACCTGAGGAGGTCAGAAGAGGGTCTGGGGTTCCCTGGAACTGGAGCTACAGATGGCAGTCAACCACTATGTGCTCCAGGTCCCCTGCAAGAGCAACCAATGCTCCCAACCACTAAGCTATCTCTCCAGCCCCGGCTTTTTAATTTTTCTAATTACTTTATGTATGTGTGTATGTGTGTGTGTATATATATATATGTAATCGTGTCACTGCACATGTGGAGATCAGAGGACAACTTGTGGGAATCTGTTCTCTCCTTCTACCATGTGAGTCCATGGGATTGACTCAGGTCATCAGATTTGATGGCAAATGCCTTTACCTACTGAGCCATCTTGCGGCTCCTGATCTGCATGTTGTTAAGACTATCGGAAGCTTTTTGGTTTTCATCTTTCTCAACCCCTTGGCAAGTTTCTCAAAATCAAAGTCTAGAGAACTGAGTTATTCGCACATCCTCATGTTCAGCTGCTGATGGACATCCATGTAGAACAAGTGCCATCGTTGTTCTAACTTTTGACCCTTCCTTGGATCCATACACTTTGTGAGATGACTTTGCTCTTCTCCCATTAGAGGTGGAGGATACTGCCTCACTCCACTGGTATAGGGACTGGCCATATGGCCATTGGGATGGAGGAAGAGCACAGGGTGCTTAAATGAGCCCAGGACTTCAGGGGCGGAGCCCAGGACTTTGAAATTTTGATCAGCTTTGCTTGTGCTCCAAACATTTTCATGAGGGGGAAATGCCCTAGTTCCTGAAGAGTAAGAGATAACTAACTGGACCAGAGCAGCTCCAGCACCGCCATGTGACAACCTGGGAGTGTGTGTGTGTGTGATATTCAAGGTTCACAACTGTAGCCCACTGAGTGTGAGGGGTTTGTCACACAGCGTTGTCATGGCAGTAGTAGCATTGTCACCCCCTGCCCACATGATAGTCCCTCAAAGAGTGACCATTCTAGAAACCAAAACTGTCAGCCCATGGCTTTCCTAAGACTTCTTTTCCATCTCTCTTCCTGTATCTTCTTCGTGGAAGAAGAACAGAAGGTTTTAGGCAGAAGATATATCAGCTTCTGGAATTTTGTAAGACTCTCCTACTTCCTTATGAGAGTTTGAGATCTGGAAAGGCTGAGGATGTAGCTCAATAGTAGAGTGCTTGGTTAGCATGCATAAGCCCTGGGTTTGATCCCCAGCACCACAAAAACACACACACAAAACAAAAAGACAGGATTTGAGATCTAGAATCTGTAGGTTTGGACCACATAGGAAAAGACTTCAAACATTTGTATCACAATGGGATGGGGGTACAGCTCAGTGGTAAAACATTTGCCTAGCATCCATGAGGCCCTAGGTTCAATCCCCAATACTACAAAGAAAAATAAAACAAAATATGCAAACAGTTTGAATGTCAACTTTGTTGGGTGTGGTGGTGAACATCTATAATCCAAACATGTGAGAGGCTGAGGCAAGAGGATCACTGTGAGTTCAAGGCCATCCTGGGCTACATATCAAGACTCTGTCTCAAGAAACCAAACATACACATATATCAAAGCATTTTGGTCTAGGAACCACTATATGGGACTTAAGGGAACAGACTTTTCTAGTTTTCTATAAATGGGAATCTTTTCATACTCCTTGGTTGGTATTTATGACCATAAATTCCTAGTGATTGATATTTATGAACATTAACCGTTTCCTATACTTCTAAAAATAATAAAATGGCCATTATTCAATTCTGAAATCCTTTCCAACTGGTTTTCTGAGTCATGCATTTCCTGGCAGCAGCCCCAGAGTTAGGTGAGCAGCAGGAATAACAGCAACATTTCACAGCTAAGTTACTTCAAACATTTTCATTTCTAAATTATTCTGTCTTTGCAATGCCAAACTAGTGAATTTCCTAGTTATCACTTTCTAATCTGTGTGGCCCTTCCATGCAAAAGCCTGGGAGATAATTCATTTGGCTCCGTGTGGATGACTTTTTGTGTATGTTTAAGAGTTTGAGTTGCCTGGCTAAAAAGAGGATTTCTATGAATGACAATATTAAATATCATACTGGGACTGTGCCTGATAGCCCAGGCCTATAATCTAAGCTACTCAGGAGGCTGAGACAAGAGGGTCACAAGTTTAAGTCCTGCCTGGGTAAACTAATGAGACAGTGTCTCAAAATACAAAGTAAAAATGAATTTTAAAAGTACTGGTCCTGGGCTGGTCAGATGGCTCACCACCATTTGATGACCTGAGTTTGCTCCCCAAGACACACATGGAAGAAGGAAAGAATCAACTCAAGCAAGTTATCCTCTGACGTCCACTTGTACACCATGGCTTGTGTGCCAACCCCCACACAAGATAAATATAATATAATAATAAATGTTTATCCAGCACTCAAGAGGCAGAGCCAGGTGGATCTCTGGGAGGTAAAGGTCAATCTAAAATACATAGCAAGTTCCAGACTAGCTATGGTTACAGAGAGACCTTGTCTCAGAAAAAAAAAAAAAAAAAAAAAAAAAGAGTGGAGGAAGGGAGTTAGAGAGAGTCCACTAAGATCACTTGCTACTCTAGTGGAACACCGGGTTTTGTTCCCAGGACCTACATGGCTGCTAACTCCAGTTCCAGGGGATCTGATGCCCTCTTCTGGCCTCTGAAGGCGTTGGATGACACAGGTGCACTTACATGCAAACAAAACACTCATACAGATAAAATCAAAATAAATAAATAGATTTTAAGTCTAAAGGCATCCTTAGTTACATAGCAGGTTTGAGGACAGCCAAGGATATATGAGACCTTGTCTCAAAAAAAAAAAGGGGGGGAGTGGGGCTAAGAATGTAGCTCAATGGCGAAGCATCTACCTCATGTGTGTGAAGTCCTAGGTTCAACCCCAGTACTGCAAAATAAACCCCACACTTGGCTATAACTCTGAGTTGGAGACCACTAGTGCTCATTAACAACAGTGTTTCCCTCTTCTCAGTATAGCTCAGTAATGTCGCATCTTCCAACCTCCGCAGCCATAGGCAGACATACACATTTTTAATATGGATGCATCCTTTTCTCCTCTTCTGTTTGGCTCTAATTGTTACAGATTCTGACCAATCCATAAGACTCTAACCAGTGTCTGCAGCTCCCACGCTATTCTCTAGTCCCGGATTGTGGGACCACATGATATTTATGCCATCGTGCTCAATAACTTTAGAACTTCAAGACCAATGCATCAAGTGCAAACACTTATTAAATACCTATTCTGTAGTAGGTGCTTTTGCATCACTGCAAAACTGACATAAACAGCTTAAAGGAGAATTTATTTGGTTCACAGAGGGTTCAGCTCATGGTGGCTTGGCCCACACACACTTGGGCAGAATATCACAGCGGTGGGAATGTGTGGTAGAAGAGATTCTTCGTCTCATGTCGAATGGAAAAGAATGATCAAAGATTGGGGGCCAGATATAAACTTCAAAGATTTGCCCCTTATTTCCTTCAGTAGGTCTCATCTCCTATAGTTTCCAGAATCTTCCAAATTAGCATCAAGAGCTGAGGACAAAATGTATAACACACAGGCCTCTCGGGACAGTTTCATATTCAAGCCACAACACATTCTACCCATAAATCCTCAACTCTCCATGCACCATTGACCCCAGGTTGTATTCAGCCACTATTGGTTCCCCAGTGCTGAAACTTACTGAAATAGATTTATTCTGCCCTGTGGCACATACCCATGCAGAAGGGAAGACGTCTAGGTATTTGGAGTTTTTTAATCACTTAGAGCTGATATTCCGCTTTAGGCATTTACAGGGAACATGACATTTGGTGAATCAGCCACCATTCCACCAAAACTGCACAAGAAACTTTTATCCATGCTTGGAACTATTCATCCATCACCCAGCAATACCCCCACTGGCTTCCCAACTAACTTCTCTAGGGCCAGGGGACCAATGAACAAAATGACCTCTCCCTTCAAGGCACTGTAATCTCATTCCCCTGGGAATACCATGCAGTCACATTTAAACTGCAGTTAATTTTGAGACTGTGTTGAGACGCACAGGGAGCCTGGAGGTGAGTGTGTAGAATCTATTTGCAGTTCTTTGTGAGCACACTTTCTGCCCTCACAACTTACAAAGTGCTTCAGCCAACTGTTTAGGCCTCAGGGTACTTGATACCACAGGGTTGGCTGGGTAACTAGTACAGTCCTGTGAGGTCTCAGGTCTGAGAGAAGATGAAGGACCAGAGGGATGAACTGTACATTACTCAGGTTTCTCCATATGAAAATCTCCGGGTTTCTGACACTCCCTCTATTTGGGAAGGATTAGTCAGAGCTGTCTGCCCATTATGTAGTCTAGTCACAGCTTGCTTAACTTAAATACACACCCCACAGTACCTTAAGCCCTTTCTTACATTCAGACACTTCAGAGAAGGCTGCTAGAGCCCCAGCTGAACACCCCTCAGAGTAACACCTACTTTTTTCCACTATCAGAACCCCAAATCACCATGTATAAAAATTACAGATAGGGTTGGCTAGATGGCTCGGTGAGTAAGGCACTTGCTGCAAAGCCTGACAACCTGAGTTCAGTCTCTGGAACCTACCAGGAAAGAAAAAAAGTTGTCTCCCAAAAAGTTGTCTTCTGACCTCTACAGGCATGCCATGGTATGTGCACACATCCATACACACACACACACACACACACACACACACACACACACACACCATATACAAACATACATACACAATAATAATGAATAATTTTTTTTTTTGCCTTTTTGAAGCAGGGTCTCCCTGCAGCCCCAGCTGTCCTGGGACTCACTATGTAGACCAGGCTGGCCTTGAACTCACAGAGATCCGCCTGCTTCTGCCTCCCAAGTGCTGGGACTACAGGCATGCACCACCACGCCCAGCTATGAATAACATACTTTTTAAAATTACAGATATAGCCAAGCACGGTGCTACGTGTCTGTAATCCCAGTACTCTTAGGCTAAGACAAGAGAAAAGCCAGTTAAAGGTTAGCCTGAGCAACATAGCAAGAATCTGACTAAAACAAACACGCAAACAATATAAACACTATAAAAGAAGGGGGTGTTGAGGAGATGGCTCAGTTGGTAAGTGACTGTGTTCGGATTCTAGGCACCTGCATAAAAAAACAGGCATTGTGGTGTGCGCTTATGATCCTAGAGCTGGAGACGTAGAGACAGGATGATTCCTGAACTCCCTGGCCAGCAAGTCTTTGCAGCACCAATGAGCTCCCGGTTCAGTGAGAGACCTTACCTCAAAAACTTAGGGGGAACGTAGTAAATAAGAAGAAGACACCTGACATTGACCTTTGGCCTCCAACATATGCTTTTACACACATGTGTGAGCACCCTCTCATAGTTTTATTTTCTGTTACTGTGATAAAATATCCTGGCAAAAGCAACTTAGGAGAGAAAGGGTTTATTCTGCTCACAGTCCCAGGTCGCAGTCCAGGACATTGAGATGGCAGAAACTTGAAGCATCTAGTCCATCACATCCACAGCCAAGAGCAGAGAGCGCTGAATTCATGCACTTTCTTCACACTCACACAGGGGCGAGTCTTCCCACTCAATCAACATAATCAAAATAATCCCCAATTAAAGGCAATTTCTTATTAACTCTCTTCCCAGGTGATTTAATTGTGCCAAGTTGACCATTAAAACTAAACATCACACACATACTTGCACACACACAAACAGGTATACATGGATAAATCTCTCTCTCTCTCTCTCTCTCTCTCTCTCTCTCTCTCTCTCTCTCTCTCTTCTCTCTCTCTCTCCTCTCACAGCGCCAGAGTATTGCATGCTTTTTATCCCTATCACCACAAATGTTTTGTCCTGCCTGCCTGCCACTGGCCCTGGGATCCATGTCTAGAATTTCACCCTAAGGTCATGCTTTCCTGGGGCCACTGGCAGTACCAACTGGCTTTGGGCTCCTGCAATACAAACTCTGAGGTAGAGATTGGATTGCACATGGTTTTTTTAGGAAGCAGTCACAGAAAACTGAGGAAGCAGGGGTGTGGGATGTGTGGGAAGGGAGAGAAGTCAAAGCAGAAGGCAGAGTGGAGCCTGATCTCACTGGGGACCCTTTGAGAAAATGTGTGCAATGAACTTTTCCATCTACAGCAAGAAAGTTGACTTGGGGGCTGGAGAGATGGCTCAGCAGTTAAGAATGCTGTCTGCTCTTGCAGAAGACCCAGATTCAAATTCCACCAGCCACATGGCAGCTAACAACCATCCGTAACTCCAGTTCCAAGGGATTTGACACCCTCTTCTGTTCTCCACATGCACTGCATGACACAGGTGCACTTACATACATGCAGGTAATACACTCATACACATAAAATAATAAAAATAAATAAACAGAATATTTTAAAAAGAAAGGAGGAAAGTTGGCTTGTCTCTCTCAACCCCCATGCTTTGTGTGAGGATCTCTTAGGAGTTTCTTCTGGTTCTGAGCCCTGCTCCGCGTGCTTGTAGAGCGTGCTTCCACAGCCACAGAACAAGAAGCCAAAAGCATGTCCAGAAGACATCTCATACCACTTATGGTGCTGGCCTCAGTGACAGATGGGCCACTCTCAAGGAATATCTGCAAATATTTCCCCTTTGCTACCACAATCTAAGCTAAATATCTGCTTAACTCCTTTGGAGTCAATTTCTGATCTCAGAAATTTTCTTACCACCACAAGGGCTTGGGATATAACTCAGTTGGTAGATTGCTTGCCTAGCACTTGTGAGGCTCTAGGTTCAAATCCCAGTACCACCACAAAAAAAAAAATTGAAAAGCATCCACAGAGTCCAAAAGAAGTCATGCTTTATGGTTTTAGCCCTGCTTAGCCTATGGCACTCTTCCCTCCTAGAAGTCAGGGCCCCTGCTGATACCTGCTCCTGCCTAGCCTCCCTTGTTTGCCACAAATCAAAGGATTCCAATCAACTGAAAATGGCCCTGGGCTAATGAAAGACTTTATATATAACTCAGCATCACTTCTGGTTTGGCCTGAACCTAAACTAATGCAAATTCAACTCGAATTCCTAGCTTGCCATTGGAGGTCAGTGAGGGACACTGCCCATCACTATGATGCCTCCTTCCTTGATGGCTCCTAAAGTGGAAGGTTCTGAATGAAAGCGAAGAGCCTTGTGTGAAATAGGGTGCAGAAGCATCATGTGACCCGGCTCTCCTACTCCCTCAGCTGCTCCCCTTTCCCTTACAGACAGCCTGGCACCCCTTTCGGTTCTGGGTGCTGGGCCCCTCAATGAAAAGCAAGGAGCTATCCACCACAGAACATACTTGACTCGAGATGGGACCAGGTTCCAGTCTGCAAATCACCCCTAGAGACAGGGAAATCACAGGGAGGGTAGTCATTTTTCTACAGGCCTGGCCAAAACTCCTGGGGGTGTGAACAGGGACTAGAAAAACTCAGTGATCAAACTGTGAGTCAGAGAAAGTCCTTCGTTAGCCCAGGGCTGCTTCTAATTGATCTATATCCTTTGACACAGGACAGCCTCTAGGATTCTCACTGTGGCTCTCATTAAGTTCATTTATAATGGATGAATGATAAAAAACAATATTTTTTGCCTGTTTCATCTTAGAACAAAGACCAGGGGAGATTCCTGAGGCATAGACACTTAGAAAAATGGTAGGGAAATTTTAGGACACAGAGTACTGCACCTGCCTCGCTAGAGGCAAAGGCGGGTGGATCTCTGTGAGATGGAGACCAACCTGGTCTTCTTAATGTGTTCCAGGCCAGCTCGAGCTTGAGACCCTGTCTCAAAATATATATGTTTTGGCCCTAAGCATGGCACACTGGTCATATTAATCATCTTGCTTGTGGTATTTTTAGGGAGTGTAGCTTCTGTGTGTGCAATTTCCAGTCAGTTGTATTCCACTATTGACTCATGCAACAAAAGACATAAGCCTCATTGGTAGGTGAGGGTGAGGGGTTCTTTTCCTTTTCCGGATCTTCTTAATCTTTTTCTATCTTTCTACTGTCAGTGGCAAACACAGCTCTCACCTCACAAAGAATAAGGCCAGTTGTGGTGGCACACCCCTTTAATCCAGCACTGTGGGAAGCAGTTTATTATATTGTACCTGGCTCTATGGGTTCCCACCCAAAACACAAAGAGACCCAGCCTTTTATCCCTCTGCTATTTCCCCTTCACAGTAGTTCCTTTGCTTCCATATATGGTAACACACATATCCTAATTGGCGACTCTATGCTACAAAGTCATGACAGGTAGAATCTTGTGCATGTACTTGGGCACAGACCACACTGCATTCCTTTTTCTTTGTTCTAGGGGGATTCCTACCACAGAGGCATGTGAATCTCTGTGAGTTCAAGGCCAGCCTGGTCTACATAGCAAGTTCCAGGCTAGCCAATGCTATATAGGGAGACCCTGTCTCAAATATCAAAAAACAAGGGGCTGGTGAGATGGCTCAGTGGTTAAGAGCACTGACTGCACTTGCAGAAGACCAAGGTTCGATTCCCAGCACCTACATGGCACTATGAAACATCCTTAACTCCAATTCCAAGGGGAATCTGATGCCCTCTTTTGACCTCCGTGGCACTGCACGAAATAGGTGTACTCACAAACATGCAGGCAGGACACTCATACACATAAAATAAAAATGATAAATAAAATATATTTTTAAAAAAATCAAAATACAAAACCAAAAAAACAAAAAAAAAGAAATAAGAAAGAGTAAGTTTAGGGGCTGGAGAGATGGCTCAGCAGTTAAGAGCACTTGCTGCTCTTGCAGAGGACCTGAATTTGGTTCCCAGCACCCACCTGGCGGCCAACAACCATTTGTACCATCTGTAACTCCAGTTCCAAGGAATCCAGTGCTGCCTTCTGACCTCCATAGAGACTGCATGATCCAAGTGCACCTACATACATGCCAGCAACATACTCATACACATAAAATTTAAAAAATAATAAATAAAATACTTTTTAAAAATAAAGAAAAGTAATAAAGAAAAGAAGAGAAAGAGTAAGTTTATTTTGAGCCAAATATGAATGAGAGTGGTCTGGGAACACTGATTCAGGTTACTCCAAACAGCACGTTCCAATGAGGAAATAGCTGTTTATCATCAAAGAACAAAGGAAACTCATCAGTCAAAGCATTTCTCAATACACTGGTGGGGGCATCAGGTAGGTGGGTTACAGCAAAGCAGGGGAAACTGCTATAGATTTTAGATGTAATCCAATAATACTCTGTCACAATTTCCTTTGAGATAAAATCTTGGTGGGAAGCTCCTTAAGACAGTAAGGGATGGGGCTGGAGAGATGGCTCAGTGGTTAAGAGCACTGACTGCTCTTGCAGAGGATCTGGGTTTGATTCTCAGCACCCACATGGCGGCTACAAACCGTCCTTAACTCCAGTTCCAGGGGAAATCTGAAACCCTCTTCTGACCTCCACGGCATTGCACGACACAGATGCACTTACTTACATGCAGGCAATACATTCATACACATAAAAATAAACAAAACAACAACAACAAAAGACAGTAAGGGAGAGTTAGGGAAGTGGAGGTCAGATCTGGGAAAAAAAAAAAAAGACCTTTATAAAAAGGCTGCTTCTTGCTAGGTGTGCTGGCTCTTGTCTTTAATCCCAGCACTCAGGAAGGCAGAGGCAGGCAGATCTCTGTGAGATCGAGGCTAGCCTGGTCTACACAGCAAGTGCCAGGCCAGCTGGGGTACAGGGAGACCCTGTCTCAAAAAGACCACACACACACACAAAAGGCTGCTTCTTGCTCCCAGGACCAATGAGGGAGAAGGGGAGGGTTAGGAAAGGTCTCAGGATCCTATAAAAGGCTGGACCCAGAGTTCTCACTTGGAACTCCCCTCCCATCCAGATAGGAGTTGTCAGTGTGCAATGAAGTTTGTCTTTCTCCTTTTCTCTCTGTCATTAATGTTTACCTAGTCCCCATACCTGTAACTCCCTTGGGTCTAACCTGCACCCTCTGGCACCAGGTGCTTTTGTGATTGGTGAATCTCTCTGCACTACTCTCTCTTTTGATATTTTCACTCCAACTCATAGCAAGGGAGGTAGACCTCCTGTGGCCACAGCCTCTGGTTACTGGGACAGTGGCTCTCCCACCCCACCAGCAGACAGCACTGAGCTGCAGCTTCCCCTCTACCTCTCAATTTCTCTCTCCTTTCCTCTCTCTCCCCTGCTTCCCACCTCCCCTGCTGTCAACCTTATTTCTCTTGACTACCTGTGCCTGCAGCAGTGATACCCTGCTCTCACTGACCTGTGAAGCCACAGCCTGCTCTCTCTCCCTCTCCAGGCTCCTCCTGCTTATCCCCTTTCCTTTGTCTGTGAGTGGGTCTTCTGCCTTTCCTAGATACCCAATTCTTTGTTCATGCCATAGAACGAACTAGATGATCTTCTAAAGGAAGGCCAAACATTCCATCCTTAAACCCAGGAAGTAAGCAACTTGTGCTGGATAGCTTTAGTGTCAACTTGACACACCTGGGTTGAGGGAGCCTCAATTGGAGAATTGCCTCTATTGGACTGGCCTGTGGCCATGTCTGAAAGGCATCTTCTTGATGAGTGATGTGGGAGGGCCCAGCCCACTGTGGGTGGGGCCACCCCTGGGCAGGTGGGCCTGTGTTGCGTAAGAAAGCAGGCTGAGCAGGGGTCAGGAGAGCAAGCCAGTAAGCAGCGTTCCTCCATGGCCTATGCTCCAGCTCCTGCTTCCAGGTTCCTGCCCTGAGTTCCTACCTTGGGCTCCCTGATGAACTGCGACCTGAGAGTTGTAAGCTGAATAAACCCTTTCCTCCCCAAGTTGGTATTGGTTAGAGTGTTTTGTGACAGCAATGGAGAAACAAACTAGGACACAACTCAAAGGCTTCAGGAAGTCCCTGAAACTGATACACTAGGTCCCTCCCTTCCCAAGTGTATATAAGCAGTAAGGACTGCTGGGAGACACTGTCAGACAGCTGGGCCACCTGAAAGAAGCAGAGACCAGCCAAGCTGCCTGGAAGAGACACCGACCGGTTGAGCTGCCTACAAGTTATGTGGTGGGCTCTAGGTTTCCATATTTTGTGAGTTGTCACCCATGTTGGGATGGGATTTGGTGATGCATCTGTCTTTGAGTCATTTCTGCTCTTGTACGTACCCCCTCCCCAACACTCCTGAAAGTAACTCCAATAAACTTATTGGCTCACCAAGTTGGACTGTTGGTATCCTTAGTTTGGTCTGTCATTGGTTCCTTATCTGGGGTAAGCTGATGTCTGTTCATGTCTCCCCAGGAATAGTGTCATGCAACAGATAACATTCTTAGCTTTTTGGTTGGTGGAAGCTAGTTATCCATTCCAAAGACTTTACCTGATAGTTAAAAGGATGTCAGGTCAGACACAGAGGTGGGCAATAGGGATATTATAGGAATTAAGACAGCCCAAGATAATTTGGCTCTGGATTTGTAACATTACAACTCTCCACAATCACAAAGTTCTGATCAATTAGTACTATAGAATCTTTAATATAACTATGGCTTTATTTAGTTAGTTATTTAATCTGTATGGGTGTTTTTTATACATGTATATAATTGCATCACATGTGTGCAGTGCTCCCAGAGACCAGAGGAGGGTGTCAGATCCCCTGGAACTGGAATTAAGGATGGCTGTTAGCTGCCATGTGGATGCTGGGAGCCCAACCTAGGTCCTCTGAAAGAGCAGCCAATGCTGAGCCATCTCCCAGTCTCAGATATAGCTTTTTCCCTAGGAACTTCAGTTCAGACTATCCTGCTTCAAAAGGTTTGAGCTTTGAAGGTCAAAAAAATTGACCTAACGGTGAAGGGTTTTTTTTGTGGGGTTTTGCTGTTGTTGTTATATTTTCTTTATTTTTATTTTATGTGTATGAGTGTTTCACCTACATTCATGTCAGTGCACTGCATGCCTGCAATACCTGTGGAGGCCAGAGAGAGTGTCTTGTTCCCTGGAGGCCAGAAGATTATGTCAGATCCTCTGAAACTGGAGTTATGAAGGGTTGTTGGCTGCCATGTGGGTTTTTGGACCCCAAGAGGGGGTCCTCTGCAAGAGCAACCAATGCTCTTAATTGCTGAGCCATCTCTCCAGCCTAGATAGCTCAGTGTTTAAGAGCACTTACTGTACATGCATGAGGACCTGAGTTCAAATCCCTAGTATCTATACACATAAAAAACTGTGTGGTGAGGAGCATCCCTGGGATGCCTTAGCTACCAGCCTAGGTCTAGATTTAGTGAGAGACTGTCTCAAGAGAGTAGGTGGAGCATGGCAGAACAGCAGGACACCTGAAGTCCTCCTCTGGCCTTTGAGCATGCAAAACACACACACTAATTAATTAATTAATTAATTAATTAAAAACACTGAATGAGCCCTGGAGGCAGGAGAATCAAGAGCTCAAAGCTGGACCTGCAAAATGGCTCAGCGAATAAAAGTACTGGCTCCCAAGCCTGAAGACCTGAATCCCATTCCCAGCATCCACGTGGCAAGAGAGAACCAACTCTCACAAGTTGTTCTCTGATGTCTACATGCACACACATTTATTTTCATACCCATGAAAATAAATAAATGAACAAATGTAACTTTAAAAAGAGTTCCAGGAGCTTTGGTTCCTAGTGATAGCATTATGGGCTCATAATGGAGGAAGCATGCAGGACCCAGAGATAAGATGTCCAAAACTAGAAGCCAGAGTGAGATAGGGATTCTGTAATCCCTTCAAAGGGCATGCCACTGGTTCACCTATACACCTCCTATTGGCTCTCACCCATTAAAGGTCCCACCTCCTGTAACAGGCACTTGCAAACTGCTTTTGCTCAAAAGCATTGACTCCTCACTTGAGCCCTCAAGGCAGGATGGAAACCTAACCCTGCCACCTACGTTTTGTGTCCAGTTCCTGTTTCTCAGACTCCTGCTAGACTCTCCATAGGCATGTTAACCAGGAAGGAGTGTCAGTCTACCTGACCCATCTCATCCCCCTGCAAGGCTAGAGGAAGAGGTAAGTTACTGTCCTACAACTGTGGTCACCTTAGATTCCAGGAACAATAAAGCATCATAGGATAGGCCACCCCAAATGAGGACAGTTGGACCATTATCTACAAAGGCAAAGCTGTACCTTAGAACAGGAGTGATCATCCTGTGGGAACCAGATGGATTGTTCCCCTCAGGGGATACAGGCAATAACCCCCGCCCCCATATTGATGTAGAGCCTGATGGACTAGTCAAGAAAAATAAAGGATTTTAATCCTTATTTTCTCTTGGTGGCTCTATCAGCAAAGTTCAGCTGACAAGTTTATGGTTAGAACACTGACACAGCTAGCAAGAACCACTGGCCTTATGTCCTGATGAAACTTCCTCAATTCTGTTTGTGTCAGACAGGGATGTTACTCTCACTCAAGAACTAGACAAACCACTTGCTTTTTATAATTTTTTGCTGTACCAATATGTAATTTGCCTACATTGTAACCCATTACCCAAGGTATGAAATGTAGGGGCTTGTCTTTTCCTGGTTCAGATTTTGAGGTGTGAGCCCAGACTTCAGCCTAAATTAAATACCTGCCTCCTGTACACTTCCAGTGTCCTACCTGATCTTCCCTGCTACAGTTCTGGCGCAATGGGCCGGGAAGGTGCAGGTAGAGAGGGCTTTTTGCCTCCCTTGTCTTTAGGGCTTAGCCTCTCTGGGATGCTGGAGGAAGACTGGCCCCATAATGACTCTGCAGGCTGTTTGAGCCTGTAAGGGGAACCTGTGTCCTGAGCACAGGACCCCAGGGCAGACACGAACCCGGAGCGGGAATCTGGAGCACCTGCGATTCAACAGGTAGGACTTGGGTCCACTAGGAAACCCGATCAGCTCCTTGTTAAGTGTCCTGGAGTACGTTCTGACTAGACATTTCCCGGAGGACGTCAGAGACAAAACAGACCCAGACCCAAGGGGCACCCTAGTAGTCTCTGCCTGAAGTCAGCCTCCAAGGAGGAAACCCGACCCCCTTTGGTTGGAAATATGAGATTTTTGTCGTGGACTTTTAGGTTGAGGACAGTATAGAAATTTTGGACTGATCTTGTCTGCATAAAAATGAGTAAAACTGACACAGGGCCGGGTGGAAACCGCAAATTCACAGGGAGCAACTCCTGCACTCCACAAACGAAAGGAGTTGGGGGGAGGTCACCTAATAGGAGGCATTCACCAGAAGACCGCCAATCAATAGTCAGGAAACTCTCCAAGGGAGTGGGTTGCTGATATTAAACAGCCTAAGGATATCTGTTGTCCTAAGAGGTCCTAGTTCTCTGGCTGCAGTAACAGCTGTGTGTTCCCACAGGCAAAGCAGAGTCTGAAAGGGCTCTAAATGTTGACTTCGGACAGGGGAAGGAGCCACTGGGGTACTCGGACTGGCCCTTTCCTCTCTGGACCACTGGCTTTATTACAGGTTTGTTAATTGGTCTAAGATGCTAGAGCCCAAATCTTAATATGTCTGGAAGCACTGTGCCAAGAGCACAGGCTTGGGAGGCTGTCCCTGCAACCCAAGAAGCTCCAGCTTTACACAAGGAATGAAAGGGCAGCAATGGCCGGGGCTGTGTCCTAATGCCCACTCTCTAAATCTGACTTTCTCCAGCCATCTGATATAGTGTGATTCCAAGTTCTTTTAAAATGCTACTGTTCTCATGCTTGGTGTGGTGGCACAGGCCTGTAGACCCAGTACTCCGAGGCGGAGGTAGAGGCAGGCGGATATCTGTGAGTTCAAGGCCAGCCTGGTCTACATAGTGAGTTCCTGCTCAGCTGGGGCTACAGGGAGACCCCGTCTCAAAAAGACCAAAAAAACAAAAAAACTATTGTTCTCTGTGTTCCTTATTCTCTAGATTACAAATATTTGAATCTAAGATTATGTATGGTAAATTGCAATATGGTTTCTCTAATCCAGACAGACTAGCCACCTTCTTTAACTGGAAAATTCACTCTGAGAGCTATCAGGCTTGTCTCTTATTTACTATAAATTGGCAAACTATAAATTTTAAAGGAAGGTCAAAATAAATGTTAAAAATGATAATAGCAATAATAAATGAAAGGATCTCCAAAAGACACTCTGGAAACACAAAACAAAACAAAAAACCTTCTTTTGTTTTACAGAGGGGTAGTCATTTGTCATACAAACCAGACAGGCAAAATGACGCAGGTCTAGCCTGAAAAAAGAGCACCCGGACAAATACACACAGGTTATAAAGAAAACAGACGCTTTGAGACCAGTTACCACTGGACTTAATTCTTTTGACTGATGTAAACCGTTGGGTTCAGTTGTTTTGCAGAAAAGCAAATGTCTTTGTATACATTATGTTAATAAATTGCCATGTGCTAACTCTGGAGCTGGAGTTGACCCTCCCACCTCAGATTCAAACGTGCTTATTTTTTTTAAATTTCATTTATTTTTATTTAATGTGTATGAGTGTATTGCTTGCATGTAGGTAGGTGCACCTGTGTTATGCAATGCCCTCGTAGGTAAGAAGAGGGCGTCAGATCCCCTGGAACTGGAGTTACAGACAGTTGATAGCTGCCTGTGGGTGCTGGGAATTGAATTCTTTGCAAGAGCAGTCAGTGGTCTTAACCCCTGAGCCACCTCTCCAGCCCAGGCCTGCTTATCTTTAAATGCCTGAAAGACCCCTCTCTAGAGCAGCTAGTCACCTGACTATATGACAGGGGAGAGGACCACAAAACAGCCAAAGAATAAAGGCGTTATGCCCTTGGAGGTGGCTAAGGGATAAGGCAATTCCAGCAGCGGTTACTATTATCGTTTATCCCATGATGTAAAAATGTCTGTGATAAGCACAACTAATGGGATGCTCTATCTTGTCACAATAATGGGGAAAAAATGAGTAATACAGACATACTGATATAAAAATGAATACTGGATTTTATTTAATTACTTAATTTAAAAAAACAGGGTATTTT
Organism: Nannospalax galili; assembly: GCF_000622305.1. Classification (NCBI taxonomy): domain Eukaryota; kingdom Metazoa; phylum Chordata; class Mammalia; order Rodentia; family Spalacidae; genus Nannospalax; species Nannospalax galili. The sequence goes on along the minus strand of NW_008342393.1, from coordinate 3,641,136 downwards.
TTTAATAGTAACTGACAGTAATCATAGTGGATTTAAGACTTCCAGCACAGAGGTATACCTGTCCCTTAGGTTATTATAAGAAATTTAAACAGTTGGGCTGGAGAGATGGCTCAGTGCACTGGCTGCTCCTGCAGAGGACCCAGGACTCATACACATAAAATAAAAATAAATAAATAATGCCTGGTGTAGTGGAGCACGCCTTTAATCCCAGCACTCAGGAGGCAGAGGCAGGCGGATCTCTGTGAGTTCAAGGCCAGCCTGGTCTACATAGTGAGTTCCAGGACACCTGGGGCTACAGGGAGACCCTGTCTCGAAAAGACCAAAAATAAGTAAATAAATAAATACATATTTTTAAAAAGAAATTTAAACAATGTTTTACAAAAAAGCAGATATTTTGGGCAAATATGGGATAACTTCCCTAAAGAATCTGCTGTGCTTGTTCAATCTTAGCTATTTTAACAATGATAAATTGTTAAATGCACAGTAGCAGGCACTTCCTGAAAGACCATTGCAAGAGGCACCATTTTCCAAGGCACTCCCAGACTGTGGTTTCTCTTGTTGTCTGCCTTGCTTTATCAAAATGGCCTTTATGATTTGAATGTTAGTGAAGGCTTTTGGGGTCCTTGTTTCTTCTGCATGTATCAGTGGGCATGCTTTTACTGGAAGTACCTGAGGTTCTTACCAATGCATTTGTGGTACTTATTCATCTACTGAATGTTATAAACATCAATTTGAAAAATTTTTGCCATGTGTCTGCCAAACCTAAAACACTAGAACACTAATGAATCTTTCAATTCTCATCAATGAATCTCCCCCATGAAACAGCCAAATGGCCAAAACATAAAGAATAAGAGTCTACAGAGTGTGGGTCCTTGGACAGAATTCCTATATTAAAATCCACTCACCTAGGGCTCAGGGACCATTGTGGAAGAGGGGGTGGGAAGATTGTTAAGAGCCAGGGAGGAGGTGCATGACCATATGGAAATAGAGTCCTATAGGTTCCTGGGACCCTGCTCCTATGAACCTACAGCAATGGTGTCAGCATGCACAAGACCCATGCAAACTCAAGCAGACAAAAACCTAGCATAGAACTGTGGAAATGGACAGCAGGCCCCAATATTAGTTGGAGAATTATTGGCAGCTGATTACAGCTGGGTGAGGAAGAGCTGATCTTCTTAAAGGAAAGGACTCCAGATAGGCTGACGAGACCTCAGTGGATAAAATTGCACTGAGGGACGTCTGAGGACACTTACTTGATATGACAGGCCTTAACACAAATGACAGAATATATGAAATCCAATGGGGGGAGGGGGCATGGGTAGGTGCCAATGGGGAAGGGGAATAAAGTTAATTAAGATGCTCTGCCTGAAATGCAGAATTCAATTAAAAATTTTAAAAAATAGTAAACTGTGGGGCTGGAGAGATGGCTCAGCAGTTAAGAGCACTTGGTGGTCTTATAGAGCACCCAGGTTCAATTCCCAGTACCCACATGGTGACTAACAGCTGTCCATAACTCCAGTTTCAGGGAATCTGACGCCCTCTTCTGATCTCCTTGGGCTTTGCATGACACAGGTGTACTTTACATACATGCAGGCAATACACTCATACACATAAAATAAAAATAAATAAATTTGGGGCTGGAGAGATGGCTCAGCGGTCAAGAACACTGACTATTCTTGCAGAAGACTCAGGTTCAAATCCCAGCACCCACATGGCAGCTAACAACTGTCCGTAACTGCAGTTCCAGGGGATCCAACAGTCTCATCTGTACTCTGTAGGCATTTCACAGCATGAGTGCACTTACCTTCATGCAGGCAATACACTCATACACATAAAATAAAAATAAATAAATTTGGGGCTGGAGAGATGGCTCAGCGGTCAAGAACACTGACTATTCTTGCAGAAGACTCAGGTTCAAATCCCAGCACCCACATGGCAGCTAACAACTGTCCGTAACTGCAGTT
>NW_008342393.1:3623111-3639138 GCF_000622305.1 Nannospalax galili | reverse complement strand
TATGAACAATTTTAGGTTTTAAATATTTTCTAACAGAATTACCACTGAGCCAAGTGGTAAAATGTTTAATGTATCTGATAAGTGTTGTCAAATAGTCTTCTAGAAAAAGTTTCTACTCCCATCAGCAGTCCATGAACATCTCCATTTCAACTTCTAACTAACACTATCATTTATTTATTTATTTTTACCTTTTTGAGGCAGGGTCTCCCTGTAACCCTTGCTGACCTGGAACTCACTATGTAGACCAGGCTGCCCTCAATCTCTCAGAGATCTGCCTGCCCCTGCCTCCCAAGTGCTGGGACTAAAGGCGTATGCCACCATACCTGATGTTAAAATAAGCTGCTGTTTTTATCTATAACATAAACTTTGTTTATTATCATTTGTAACAGAGGTGCAAATGTTCATGGTATTCCTTAAAATAACAGAATCCTTGACTTGAAACCATTAAACTCTTAGGGCAACTGGGTGTTAAAAGTAAAAAAATAAACATTAAAATTAGTAATCAAAATTACTTGTCACTATCTAATTCTGAAAAACTAATAATGTTTACAAAGTTTATTAGAAAATGTTTGGCTTTTACTCAATTTTTATTTACCAGTGTAACTGACCTTTTTGGATGTTTGATAATCATGCCTGGAGGTCTATACAAATGTGGTTAGAAGAATTTAAAGGGACAATATTTTGCTTCTTTCCCTCCAAGGTCACTGGACTAAAGAGTGTCACTAAAAGTATCCTATAAGTATATTGAATCACCTGACTTCTTGTTCAGGGAGGCCATGGAGACCCACCAAATGGACTTAAACCAGTGACTGATCTACAAAGAGGAGGACCAACACTGAGAAATTTCCCTCAATGCTTCCTAACAAAGCTATTGTCAAGCAAAGACATTTGACTAATCATCATATAAATGGAACTGGGCAAAGAAAAAGTAATGGAGCCAGAGGCTCCTCCCAAGCACAAATTACCTTAAAGATTAAAAAAAAAAAAAGGTTAATTTCAGCCAACTACATGGTCTTAAATGCCCAAAAAGGCTGGGCATGGTGGTACACACCTTTAATCCCAGAATTCAGGAGGCAGAGGCACACAGATCTTTGCAAGTTTGAGGCCAGCCTACTCTACACAGTGAGTTCCAGGCCAGCTGGGGCTACAGAGAGACCCTGTCTTAAAAAAAAAAATAATCTGGGAATAGACTTTACTAAACTGCTACCTAACAAATAATCATTATACATACATACTCTGACTGGATACTTAATCATTATATGTACGTACTCTGACTGGATAGAGGCACATCCCACCAAGACTAAAGAGACAAAAGGAATAAACAACAGGCCTGCCTTCACAGCCAAGAACATACAAAGACTAGCACAGGGGCTGGAGAGATGGCTCAGTGGTTAAGAAGACTGTTCTTGCAGAAGACCCAGGTTCGAATTGCGGGGGGAGGGGGTTCGAGTCAGCGACCCCCGGGCAGTGATGATTGGGGATGAGTAAGCGTGCCATTTGCCAGCCCACACCGCCCCCAGTATTGGGGACAATCAGACGCAATGGGGAGCCTAGTCAAGCAGGGACTCATTTATTGCAGGTGTTACAGAGCTTATAAAGGCACCTGGAAATCCCCCCTCCCCCCTGAGGGTGTATCTTAAGGATGGTCACATGCTGATCATGCACTCCTCAGCAGTGCAGAAGTATTCTTCAGACTTTCAAAGCAAGTCAGAGCCCAGGCAATCCTTGGTGCCCCTAAGATGCTGTAAGAAAACAGGGGCCTCTCTCTCTTCAAGGAGGATACCAGTCTGAATACTGTCAGAAAGCAATGGCCATGAGTTCCTTGAATTGAGCTGCTTTTTGGTTTCTCCACATCTGCCCCAGTCAGTGAAAACATTGTAGGCGTTTACTAAGGGCTCCCTCGGCCCGGATTTGGCAAGCGCTGCTGCCAGCCGGGTTGTAACACTGGGGGGCGGGAGGAGGGGGCGTGTGTGGATCCCCGACCACCCATGGAACAGATGGGACGGGGCCCTGAGCCACCTTCCCTGAACTGGGCCTTCCAACAGTGGGTTTGTTTGTTTGTTTGTTTGTTTGTTTGTTTGTTTAAATGTGCCTGGTGGCAATTGCCGCTGGTTGCCAGTCAGGGGGTGGTCCCTCACCCAGCTTTTGCATGGGCCCCTGACTCGCACACGTATTACTTCAAGGTGGGTCGGGTGGGCGGCTTTCACAACCAGCCCCGTGTGCTCCGCCCCGCCCCGCCCTTCTGAAAAAGGCACCCATGGGTCCTGTTTACATGGGTCCTGGGGGGCTCTGAAGCTGGCCAGAGCACGCCCAAGGTGCCACTTGTTACTTTGGCTGCTTTTGGTTTCACTTCTGTTGCATTTCTGTGTTCTTCCTCAAACTCTTCCCATGATTCCCATGTATCCCCAGTAAAAACATTAGCCCCAAGTAGCCAGGGAGCCAAATGAATCACCTCTGCCCAAACCTTTTGAGCTACCGGATTTGACAAATCCAATCCCCTGCTTTTAAGCATATCTCTCAGCGCTTTAAGCACCGGGTCCTCAGGCTTAATAGTTGCGTTACCCATCTTTCCAGGTCTCACTTACCCCGAACTTCCCGATTGGCCCCAATCTGTTTTTCTTCTTTCTTTTCTTCTTTTCACCTTCCTTTGAGCCCCACGTTGGGCACCAGTTGCCAGGGGGCTTGAGCCAGCGACCCCTGGGCAGTGATGATTGGGGATAAGTAAGCGTGCCATTTGCCAGCCCACGCTGCCCCCCAGTACCAGGGACAATCAGACGCAACAGGGAGCCAAGTCAAGCAGGGACTCATTTATTGCAGGTGTTACAGAGCTTATAAAGGCACCTGGAAATCCCCCCTCCCCCCTGAGGGTGTATCTTAAGGATGGTCACGTGCTGATCATGCACTCCTCAGCAGTGCAGAAGTATTCTTCAGACTTTCAAAGCGAGTCAAGCCGTGCCCCAGTAACTTCCTCTCAGACTTCTGCAAGGTGGGACTTTTAGGTCCCCACATCGAATCCCAGCACCCACATTGCAGCTAACAACTGTCCGTAACTCCAGTTCCAGGGGATCAAACAGCCTCTTCTGTCCTCCAAGGGCATTGCACAACATGGGTGCACTTACATACATGCAGGCAATACACACATACACATAAAATAAAAATAATAAAATATTTTTAAAAACCAAAAAAAAAAAAAAAAGACTAGCACAAGGTATAGGTGTAACCACCCTACAGCTTGAAGTTACCAAACCTGGGTCTTCTGCAAGAGCAGTCAGTACTCTTAACCACTGAGCCATCTCTCTAGCCCCAGATGTATGTATGTATGTATGCATGCATGTATGTATAGACAGTTGATAAATAGATATAGATTGCTATACTCTTTGCATAGGTTTGATAAAAGCTGCTCCAACTGACTAGAATTATATTGTGAACATTTGTTGGTACCCTTTTACTTTGCTTATGTGGATATTTTAAATATTCTCATAGTTGCAGCTATTAACCTGACCTTTAGAATGGTGCTCTTTTGTTCATTGTGCCTCTCCACCCACCACCTTATCCAAGGCCAGCATCTCCTTAAAAGGATGCCAAAGTAGCACATTCACAATGAGACCATGCCTTCCTTGCTTGTCAAAGGCCATCCTCATAAAGAATATAACCAGTAACATCGGGAGACTAGCACATATGCAGGTACAGACTTAAAAATGAATCAAGGACTGGAACCCTAGTTCTTTATTTGGAGGACAGTTTTCTACTTACAGAGGTTTTAAAAGTTTAATTGACATAGTAGTACTGATGTTAGGAATCTGTTACTTCCTTGCTTGGCTATCCTTCGTATGAGATTTATTACTTCTTCTGTAGAAGCCACTATGAAAAAAATGGTTATAACATTCTATGAGACCCTAAATCAAAATAAAGATGAGACTCTATCATTCAACTCTGTGTTAAATAATGAGTCTCCAAAGGGGGAGCTGATGTAAAGCCTGATGAAATATTCAAAGAAAATAAAGATTTTAATCTTATTTTTTCTCTCTGTCTCTGTCAACAAAGTTTGGCGGACAATTTTATGGTTAGAACATAACCACAATCTAGAACCACTTGTCTTATATCCTGACAAAACTTCCTCAGTTCTGTTTGTTTCAGACAGGGACTTTTACCTCAAGAAATAGGCAAACTGCTTGCTTTTTTTAAACTTTTTGCTGTACCAATATATTTGTGACCATTTTGCTTGCATGTATATTACTATACCATGTGCATGAAATGCCTGCAGAGGCCAGAAGAGGGCGTTGGAGCCTCTGGAACTGGAGTTAGGTATTAGCTGCCATGTAAGTGTTGGAAACAGAATTCAGTCCTCTGCAGGAGTGCCAGTGCTCTTAAGAGCTGAACCATCTTTCTAGCCCCCTCTACCTTGTTTTTGGAGACAGGGTCTTTTCATTGGCCTGGAGTTTGTTCATTAGGTTAGGCTGGCTGGCCAGTGAGCCCCAGAGTTCCTCCTACTCTGCCTCCCCAGTGCTGGGATTGCAAGCATGTGCCTCCACACCCAACTTTTTGTTTTTGTTGTTGTTGTTGAAGATAGGATCTCTCTTTAGCCCCAGCTGGCCTGGAACTCACTTTGCAGATGACCTCAATCTATCTCACAGAAATCTGCCTGCCTCTGCCTCCCTTGTGCTGGGATTAATGGTGTGAGCTGCCACAGCTGGCTCCCTATAGCCCTAGCTGACCTGGAACTCACTATGTAGACCTGGCTGGCCTTGAACTCACAGAGATCCTCTTGCCTCTGCCTCCTGAGTGCTGGTATTAAAGGCATAGGTCATCACACCCAACCACATTTAAAATTTTTTAAATAAAAAAAAACTCTATCTAACCATCTAGAACTATCAGAATTGTGACAGTGATGAACCAGACCACAGTGTGATCAGGACAGCTTTGTTTTTGAGTGGTTTGCTTATTTGTTTTTTGAGACAGGGTCTTGCTATATAGCCTCTGTAGCCCAAATTCCCTCTGGGTCTCCTGTGCAATCAGACAAACCATATAATATATTTTATGTGAGTTTATTATGGTTTATGCCCACAGGTTGGGAGGGGGTAAATTGGGGAACTTACACAGAGACAAGCACTCTTGCACCAAGGCTCACAGCCCACCACCAGATGCTCCCAAGGCCCCACTCATAGTCTCCGTTAACTTTTGCCCATGCATCTTGGGCCTGCAGTCTCATCCTGGGTCGGTAAATGCCCCCTCTCATGTCCAAGTGGGTGAGGAGCTGGAGCCATCTCTCTCTCCACATCCGCCTACATGTGCCTTCCTCCTGGCTAGCCACTTCAGTTCCAAGATGGCTCCCAGCAGCCCCTTCATAGTCCACACTCTGCCCATTGGAGAAACCAGCCAATCGGAAGACAGCCTCAAACTCAGTAGTAGCCCAAGGTGGCCTTGAACTCACAGTGTTCCTTTGCTTCAGCCTCCTGAGTCCTGGGATCACAGATGTTTTTCACCATGCTCAACTCAAGAACTGCTTAATTATACATACTACCCACACACACATGCTCAAATTCTTCCTCTGTTTAAATGGATGCCTGTACCCAAAGAGAAACTTGGAGTCACTGGACCCATTTATCTGTTCTTCCCAATACACACATTAAGTCTCCTTTCTCTGCTTTTCACTTTTTCTTGTCTCTTTAATTAGTATGCTGGGACAGGTAGTCAAGTCTAGACTGTTGGGGCTGTTGGAGCCAGAACTTTTGCCCTAAAATTCTGAGAATCAAGCTTCCAGAACATAAACTCTTGGGGGACTGGAGAGATGACTCAGTGATTAGGCTGCTCTTATAGAAGACCTGGTTCTCAGCACTCACATGGTGGCTAACAACCACGTGTAATTCCAGTTCCAGGGGATCCAATGCCCTCTTCTGGCCTTCAAGGGCACCTGTACACAAGTGATGCAGCTATAGACAAACAGACACTAAGTATACAAGTAAATAAGAATAAATAAATAATTTTTTAAAGACACGAACTTTCTTTTTGTTTGTTAGTTTTTTGAGACAGGGTCTCACTATGTAGGCCATATTGACCTGGAGCTCACTATGTAAACTAGGCTGGCCTTAACCTCACAGGTTCTGCCCAATTCTGTCTCCTGACTGCCTCTATCTCCTGGGGCTGGAGAGATGGCTCAGTGGTTAAGAGCACTGGCTATTCTTGCAGAAGACCCAGGTTCAAGTCCCAGCACCCACATGGCAGCTAACAACTGTAACTGCAGTTCCAGGAGTCCAACACTCTCTTCTGACCTCCGGGGGCACTTACATACATGCAGGCAATACACATACACAAAAAAACAAAAAGGATAATATATATATTTTACTTCATAAAGAAACATTTTTTTCTAATTTATTTAATAACCACATGATTAGAAGAAGCATTTCATTACAGCTTTAACATATTCAATAACAATTTCCAGAGCAAAGATACATCTCTTTCAAAAGTGGCTGTAAATTTCTAGGTTCACAGTTGAATTAATACAGTTATACAATATTGAACTCAGTATAAACCCTGTAAGACATTAAATTGAATGAATTTTTAACCTTTAAAAAGGATCTCCATTTCATCTTAAAATATACTGTTTCCTACAGAAAAGACTCATTTTTAATGCTACTAATATTATGGAAGTAGAACTTATCAGATGCTAAAGGGTTTTGCAATGTGATGATGATTAAGAACTATCAGAATGGGGAAGTAAACAGGAATCTTCCCCTGCCCCCTTTGGTTATCTAAGATAAGAAGACTTTGTTTTCCAAAGCTATCACATTCCTATATAGACCTAAGGCTTTTGCATTCCTGTAACCTTTGCATTTCTATTACCTTTGTCGCCTCTGTTATGTACTTAATTACCATGTATATGCTATGTACCTTTTGCTTGCATTCCTCACTTGATTCATGATGTCCCACTAGCATCAAATTAAACTCCCTCTCCTCACCTGATTTTGGCTGTTGATCTCTGATTATTTCCATAACATTTCTGGTGGCCCCAGCGAGATCAAGTCACCATACCCTTGCTGGTAATAGAGGCTGCTGCTCCTAGACCCTACAGCCCCCTTCGGCCCCTGGAACAGAGAAGTGCACACACCCAAAGAATTTCCTCTGGGGTCTCCTTCCAGGACGCCAGAGAGAGAGCTGCATGGCCCCGGACCTGAGCCTCTCATCAGGTGAAGTGAGATGGAGACCCAGACCAGGTAATGGGCCCCAGGTTAGACAGGTGGAAGCCGGTGTGGGCTGATCCCCCACAGGAGGCTGCATACAAAGTCTTGATGTGATTCCAAGATGGCACCAGCCTCCAGTCAGGAATGAAGGAGACCACAACTAAACCTCAATGTGATTCCAAGGTGCTAGTCCCATTTAAGTTAAAACAGGAAACAGGAATCAGAAATCAGGCAGCAAACCAGGCCACAACTAAACGTTGATGTGATTGCAAAGTCCTGGCCCTGTTTTAGGCAGAACAGGAATTTAGTGAGAATAACCAGGGAACTGTCTTAAACTCTGAATGAGTGTGTGTCAATGTGAGAGTGAAAGTAATGGTTCCATGGCTTTGCGAGGCCACGGAATCTGACTGGGCCTCACCGTGTGGTTCTGCTGAGGTCCTGTAACCTAAACAGGCACTCACCTTCAGGTGACTGAGCACAGGGATTTTATGTGTGGCCCCAAGTTAAGACCTCTTAAGTCACTGAGAGGTGGCTGGGTAGGAAGGCATCTGAATGAGGGAGACTAACACTCTCCATCCCCTCCTATGCACACATTACACACATACCAGGTACATATAAAATTTCAGATGGGCTCCTCCCAGTCCAAGTGTCAGACCCAGACTGTCCTCCAAATGATGCTGGACAACCTTAAACTAGGCCATGCAGGAAATTGTGGCATTAAGATAAAACTCTACAAATTAAAATTTTCTGCAAAGTCCAGTGACTTGAAATAAAGCCATGCTGGGTAAGAATCCCTGAGTCAGGATGGAGGCTATCTGAATCCTAAAACCCAGCCTCATACTTACCAAAAGAGGAGGGAGAATGTCCCCATAGCTATGAGGAGATTATGGAGGAAGTGTTCTCTGATCCACCTTCAAAGGATGAGTGCCTTACATGCAAAGGACCATCCTAATCAAACTCCTTGATTTTTGTGTTTTGGGTGCACCTAGTTTGTGTGGAATTATATGTGTCTATGATAATCATTTTTCATGTGTTTGGGATTTCATGTAATTATGTCATGTGTCATGTGTTGAGATCTCAAGTAATTCTGTCATATGTGTCTGTGATCATTGTCTTTATGTTTCTGTCAAAACAAACTGGCCACTTCAGTTATTATTTTCATTCATTTATTGTGCACAAAATTATTGATTTTATTTTGCTTTATTTTGGCATGCCTAATTAAAATATACTTGCAGATTTATAAATAAGGATATTTTGATAGTACATCCAAAGACCTTATAAATTTGGGTACCCTAAATATCTTTAAATTTATTGGACAATGTCCCTAGGTCTATTAAGTGCTAGTTGTTTATATAAAAGAGTATCTGAAGCCAGGTATGGTGGTGCACGCCTTTAATCCCAGCACTCAGGAGGCAGAGGCAGGCGGATCTCTGTGAGTTCAAGGTCAGCCTGGTCTACATAGTGAGTTCCATGACAGCTGGGGCTACAGGGAGACCCTGTCTCAAAAAAAAAGACCAAAAACCAGTATCTGAGCTGGTTGTTTAAGGACCTTATTTGTTACATACCTTTTGGGTTGGGTTTGCTTTCATACTGTTTGTTTTAAAGTATCTCTTTGGTTTGCTCGCTTTGGATGTATTTTGGTTTTGATATCCTTGGTCTGGTTTGTGTTGCTTTCAAACCTCTAAAGGCCTGAAAATGGTTTGAGAAAATTGAACTCCAGTTGGTTACACGTTGGATTTAATATGTTAACTCATCTTTAGAGCGGGAGATGAATTCTGGGACTGGTCTTCCTGCCTGGTCCTTTTGGTCTTGTCCTTCATCCTCTGTTTCCTTCAGCACAGCTCTGCAGGCAGATGTGGCCTGTTTGGGAGAGGGGTGCTTTTCATCCCTGGAAACTGCTGGCTTAGATGTGGCTCTGTACTTTTCTCTCTTGGAGCAACTCTTGCCTTTAACTCTCATGTTTAAGTTTGCATTGAACTGCCTTTATACTAGCTATTGATAAAACTCCTATTAGTAACTGAAACCAGGAATCTTAGTTTGGCTTGAATGGAGGTCTTTGATACCTGGAAGAGCTCTGCCAGGCTCCTGGAGATGGCCAGGTGGCAGCGGTGCTTTTGTTTCTCTGGCTAGAGGACACCTGGGTTAGACACAGTAACACATGGCTTCTTCTGGGGTACCTTATAAGACCTGATCCCCAAGATGGCCTGAGCCAGTCTCTTGCCTCCAGAACAGCCTGAGACAAAATAGGACAACTACAATGTGTTCAGAATAACTACTTATAAATATTATTATGCTTATCTTGTAAAATTACCATGTACTCTATGTATACACTGAACAATGTCTAGACATCTCTGAGAATTAGCTCATAAATGTTTGCTACAGTGTCTTCTTAGACTCTGGCAGCGATATGATTTTTGTGCTTATTTCCTTAAATGCTCCTCCCCATGCATATCTTTTCCTCATAGGAAGCAAAGGACCACCCTAAGCCTGAGCTGTTGCTGTCACAGACCATCAGCCCTGCAGACTTGGCATGCTGGCTCCTGACCCTGTGCGCTGTGCTCTTGTGCTCTCACCTCTCATTCTTTCTAAATTCCTGCATGCTAATATAGGAAAAAGTTAACTGAAGACAGCTGTTATTATACTCATGAAAACTGTTTTCTTATACTCTACTTTTTAATGAAAACTAAGCATTAGCTTGTTTTAATCATACTGTAACTTCTGGCTATGGTTAGCTTTGAATGCAAATGAAATGTATAATTCTGTTTTCTATCATTTGTTGACTCTGAAACCCAGTTAGAAATATTTACCACATTAAAATATAAATGATAGCTTTGAAATGCTTTCTTCAAGTGAAAGCCCCTATGTCTAGCATCAATGTGTATGGCTTTGTTCAGCACAGCCATTTTTGAAATGAGATTCTCATATGCATACATGTGTGTGTGTGTGTGTGTGTGTGTGTGTGTGTATGGATGTATATGTAAAGTACTGCTAATTTTTAAGAGTTTCTTTTATATACATCTGATCAGAATTTCATCAAGGTAATTGGTCTTGGTTTTAAAACTGGTTTGTCATGACATTGTGTCTAACTACAGTATTTACTGTATGAGACTGTTGTGAATGTATAGACTTATGTTTAATACTAAGGGAACCGTTATTAAATAATGATTTACTAGATATCAGATTGACTTGTAAGTTCTCATGTAAGCTGAAATTGTTAAATTACAACATGGTTCCTATTAAGAATATAAATTTTAAAAATGATTACTTCTACTCCGGGGTGTAATTTATCTCTGCATTTAGATATGTTTATATAGAAAATAAACATTTTCCAAGTCTATGTAAAATATCTCTAAATCTTTAAAGGAGACTTGGTCATTTAAAATGTGCTTCAAGGCTTGAGGTAAAATCTTAATTGCTTGGTAAATTTGTTTATGAGTATTATTAAAAGGGTTTATTAAATTCTGAGTGGGGTTATAGTACAGTTTTCCTTAAGTGATTATGCTGGAGGTTGGGTGCCAGTTGCTTCTCTCTACCTTGTTTACACACCTTCTTTGATAGACCACTCTCTGAACTATAAGGTCTACCTGGGAACTAAAAGCACAATGTGTACATGGGTATTATTAACTCATTTATTAGCTTATATAATAAGATGCTGCTGCACAGCACTCTTCTGAGTCAAAGAACTACCATCTTCTTGACTTCAGCTGTGCCTGCTTATAAAAGGTTATCACAACTGGGCTTGCTGATGGTTCTTATTTCTTCATTAAAGGAGGGATAACCTCACCTGAGTATCCAGCCATTTTTCCCAGCCAGCTATATGTAATTCTGCCCTAGTTTCAAACAGTCTCCTGAATTTGAAAAGGACTATAGTAGTAAAAATTTATATATAAAGATTAAAATGACAAGATATTTCCAGAATAAAAGGGATAATGAAATTCACTTTAAACAAACTTATTAAGAGGTCTGAACAGGTTTATTGAGATACAGAGTTGTTGATTTTCAGTCCATTCCTGACTTGTACTGCGCAACAGGTTACAGATTTGGATTAAATGAGTACAAACAACTATTGGGTTACCTATGACTACAGAAAGATGTCTTTTATGTTTCTCTGTATTATGCAAATGTTAGTTTTGGCACTTTCTTTTACCCATAACAAGAATGATTTGACTCAAGAAAAACTAGGTCTACCTCCTTGAACCAGATGCAATATAGAAGAAAACAGTTTCTGTGAAGCTTGGTCTGAATTCTGATCAGTTTATTTCCTGTCAATAGGTATGTGATATAATGCCTCCCTTCCTTCCAAAAACTGTAAATCAGGATATAGAAAACTAAAAGTGGACTGCTTCTGTTTATAACAGAACAGTCTTCATGTGATACAGACTTAAGAAATTCTTGTTTTAAGGTCCCTTTCCTGGGCTGTGCCTAGTTAACCTGTGATGGTAAAGCTCTTCCAGTCAATGTTTATTTAGAACATTTGGGTTTTGTTCAAGTTTTATCTATATATTACACAGCAATTAAAGGTACCGGGCTGGTGCAACTGACCTTCTTGGGTGATTAATAACCATACTTAAAGGCCCATACTAATCTGGACAAAGGGGCTTAAGGGACAGTTTTGTTCCTTATCCTGGAAGGTTAACAGTGTCCCAGGGGACTATGGGAATCTCTTGATATGTCCTGTAACTGTGATGAGTTACCTGTCCTCTTGTTCAGGGAGGTGATGGAGACCCCACCAGAGGGACTCAAACCAGTGTCCAGTCTGCAAAGAGGAGGGTCAACACAGAGGAAACATTTCCTCCACGCTTCCAAGCGAAGCCCCGGTCAAGCAGGACCTCTTGACTTATATCCACATAGATGGAACTGGTAAAAGAGAAGCCTAAGGAGCCAGGGGCTCCCCCCAAGCCCACGTGACCCCTGAGGACCAGATCCTCAACCAACCTTAAAGTAAAAGTAAATTTGTTTATTTGGGCCAAATGCATGGTCTTAAACACCCCAAAAGGAAAGTATAACCAAAAACTAAAGTAATCACTATATTTCTTTAAGAGTCCAAAGGTTTGCATTTCCCAGACGTTAGACTGTTATATGCCAGATTCTGAATAAAAATCTCCAACACCATTGAATTAAAAACAGCAAGGTCAAGTTTTATTATGGCCGACCTGGCTGTCTATATTGGGAATAGAAGCAGCTTCGAACACCAGTCAGCCAGAATATTTATAGGAATACAGAAAGCAGAACAAGTGGGCCAATCAGGTTTATACAACATGGCAAAATTTGAGCATAGCAAACTTCGAATTTACCAATCAATTATCGGTTATTGTGCAGACCCCAGCTTGGGTAAGTGAAGCAGGTTTACAGAAGTGAGATAAGCAGTTAGTCAACTGCTGGCCTAGATTACAATACCCTGTGGCATGTGGTCAGGCCATTTCTCAGAATTCAAAGTTGTTTCTCCCTTCTAGGTATCTTTCATAAGTAGGGTAAAAGGCACTTCTCCTGAATTGGCTGCTTTGGGCAAAATGGAGTAACTTAGGCTAGGGTAGTTTAGCTGAGATAGTTCATAGATTTAAGTCCAGGTAAAATTTTATTTCTCAGTAGTGATTTTGTTCCTAACAAGAAAATTCTGCTCAGGTGTAAGACTTCAATTCTTGGTCTCCAATACTATACTGCCCCACCTACAGATGCTCTTGTTCTAAAATGATGGCTAAATTTATGTTCTCTCCCTGTCTAGAAGACTGATTCTAGCCACTCCAGAAGCTATCAGAGTGCCTGAAAACAAATCCTGAGTTCATCACTCTCAATCCAGCCTTGGCAGCCCAAAGAAAAATGAAAAGGAACCCAATAGATGGATGCTTTTAGAAGACCTCATCAAGAAATTCCAATGGACTTTAATTTGGACATTTAAAATTTGCCCTGTTCTGATTTTTTCTGGTTCCCTGTCTAGAACTTGTAATGCTAACTATTCTTGCCTTTACTTCTCCTTCATATCTCCTAGGCATTGGTCAAGGACTTACTTTTCTCCCTACAGTTAAAATTCATGCAATTTGGGAGTCTTTTAGATAGACCCACTGAAGTGGTACCCCAATTGCCACACCCTGTGTCCCTGTTCAGCATGGAAGAAGCCAGAGCGGTCTGCATCCTGATTCCCCATGGGCAAATTGGGTTACCTCTTCAGAGTAATAAAAATAAAAGGTAAAAATTAGACAGTTTTAAAGTAAAGACTCCAAAAGAAAATGACCAGTTTCTTTCTGAACTGGGAGCTAGAAATTTCATTAGGTCTGTCAGTAAACTTATCCCTGAGAATAGAGATTCCAGAACCATCAGAAAGGAGGTATGTGTGCCTATGTGGGAGAAAAATACTGTTTTTATGCAAATCAATTGGGCATAGTTAGAGAGACTGCAAAGCAACTGCTAGAAAAAAAAAAATAAAGGCTGGAGAGGAGGGAAATGAGTCTTTCTGGAAGAATACCTGGAGAACTTGGGGTCCCTGGCGGGCCCCATATACAGGACCCATAGTCGTGATTCTATTAATCCTTCAGATAGGGCCATGTATAATAAATATTCTCAGTAAATTTATCAAAAACCAAGTAGAAGCTATCAGACTCCAGGTGATTCATGAAGAATATCACAGGGTTCCTCCAGAAAAAAACATAAGGGATTATGTCAATGAAGAGGAGGGAAATATTATGGAAGAAGAATTTATCAGGTGTTGAAGGATTTTGCAATGTGATGATAATTAAGAACTACCAGAATGGGGAAGTAAACAGGAATCTGCCCCTGCCCCCTTTGGTTATCCAGGATAAGAAGACTTTGTTTTCCAAAGCTATCACATTCCTGTATAGACCTAAGGCTTTTGCATTCCTGTAACCTTTGCATTTCTATTACCTTTGTCAGCCTCTGTTATCTACTTAATTACCATGTATATGCTATGTACCTTTTGCACCTGAGTATGGATATAAAGTCATCAGGTAGAAGAAAATATTTTTTAAAAATGAGCCACAACATTCAGTTTTTGTTTTTTTTTGAGATAGGGGTTTCACAATGTTGTCCAGACTGGCCTGAATACATGATCCTCCCACTACAGCCTCCCCAAGTCCCCAAGTGCTGGGATTAACACCTGTTGTACCACAATGTCCATCTTAAAACATGAACTCTAAGGGGACACACTTAAACCTTATCCAAACCATAGCACCTCACATGTATCAGTTAGCATTTGCTTCATAACAAACTGCTCTAAAACTTAATGACTTAAAACAACAAGCTTTTTATTTCACGACTGCACAGCTCTTCTGGTCTGGACTGACTGAGGAAAGACCGAGTCTGAATGATCTTAGAGTCTCATCCAGTCATCACATTGTGGGCAGGCTATGAAGTGAAAAAGCCACAATGTGATGATTGGATGAGACTCTAAGACAAGGCTGTGAAGTCTGAAAGCACTGATGGCTGATCCATCTGGTCCCTCATCTTCCAGCAGATCCCTTCATAGGACAGAAGGGTTTGTAGAATCAGCAGGAGAGGGTACCTCCCCCTCCCTAGTCCTGGAGATTGAACCCACCCACGGCCTTCCCACCACATCAAGCAGGCACTCTACCACTCCGCTCTATCCCCAGCTCCTCACAAACTCTTTTCAAGTCTCTGCTTTTGTCATTTAGCTAATGTAGAACAAGCCACCTGCCTGAACTCAGAGTAAAAGGGTGAGAAACAGAATCCATCTCTTGTTGTGAGGACTGTCACAATCACAATGCAAGGGATTGTGCATATGGCAACCAGAGGAATGTGTGACCATTTCTTCAGTCTACCACATGGCTTTAGAGCAAAGACTAAATCAAAGGTGTGGTATCACACCCTTTTAAAGAAAAGTTTGAAAGGATTAAGGTGGTGCCTGCAGATCTGTTCAACTAGACAAAAGTGTTCCTAGGAAGATTAACAGTGTGGTCCCACAAAAGCCTGATATGCCTTTTGTTAAGCCCCATATCTGACATTCAGTCTAGAGAGAAAGAAATGTAGGCATGGCTTTTGGCCCATGAAATTGTCTGGAATCAAATACACAGAACATGCTCAGTTTTGAGAGAGTTATTTTGGCAAAGTGCCTCCAACTGAACTGAAAGAGACTAATGATGTAAAATAATCTCCATGCTTCAACTTTCTGCCCACAGGAAGAAAGCAAAAGAGGCTTTGCAGCCAGCACAGCAGATGCAGTTCTTAATGGCTTCCTCTGAAGGCAGGGGAGAACCAGTTTTGGTAGCTCACACTGTAATCCCAGCACTAGGGTGGCTGAGGCAGTGTTACGGGCTAGAGAGATAGGTCAGCAGTTAAAATTGTTTGCTGCTTTTGTTGCTGTTGTTGATGGGTTTTTGTTTTATTGAGACAGGTAACCCCAGCTGGCCTGGAACTTGCTATGTAGACCAGGATGGTCTCAATTTCACAGAGATCCACCTGTCTCTGGCTCCTGAGGGCTGAGATTGAAGATGTGTGCTACCATGCAAAATAAATAAATTAAAAAAATTTTAAAAGCCAGGAGTTGTGGCACAAACCTTTAGTCCTGGGCAAATCTCTGTGAATTTGAGGCCAGCCTGGTCTATATAGTGAGTTCCAGGTCAGCTGGGGCTACAGGGAGATCCTGTCTCAAAAAGATTAAAAAAAAGGAAAGAGGGCTGGAGAGATGGCTCAGGGGTTAGTCCCAGCAACTACATGGCAGCTAACAACTGTCTATAACTTCAGTTCCAGGGGAATCCAATGCCTTCTTCTGACCTCCGAGGGCATTGGACCACACGGGTTGCACTTACACACATGCAGGCAATGCACTCACACACATAAAAATAATAAATAAAATATTTTAAAAATTAATAAATTTTGAT
>NW_008342393.1:3608245-3622075 GCF_000622305.1 Nannospalax galili | reverse complement strand
CAGCTGGGGCTACAGGGAGACCCTGTCTCAAAAAGACCAATAATAATAATGATAATAATAATAAAAATAATAAAATAAATAAATAAATAAATAAATAAATAAATAAATAAATTTTTGAAAAAGGAAGAGCAAGAGGATATGGTGGCATATGCCTTTAGTTCCAGCACTCAGGAGCCAGAGACAGGCAAATCTCTGTGAGTTTGAGGTCAACCTTGTCTATTAGTGAGTTCCAGGCCAGACAGGGCCTGCATAGTGAAACCTGTCTTGAAAACAAAATAAGCAAGCAAACAAACACTAAAAAACATAAAAAGGGTTAGGAAAGAGAGTTCAGTGGTTAAGGGTACTTGCTCTTGCAAAGGTCCTGGGTCTGATTCCCAGTATCCATGCCTGTTGCGGGTTCTCCTCAGGCCAGCTGTGAAGACCCTTACCTGGATCGGGTCCCCTGCTGATTAGGGGTGGCAAGAGGCACAGAATCAACACACAGACCCCAGGAGTCAGGTAGAAGCAAGAACTAGGCAAGGTGCTGCAGGCTCATTTAATGCAGGAGGGGGCAGGCCTTATATTTCCCTTTTCTCTGCCCCCAAGTCCCTTTAGTCAGCGTATCGTTTTCTGATTGGTCTGTGCAAGCAGTCTGTCAGCAGTCACTGGGCTCGCGAGCAGGGTACAGAGGTGTGGGCTCCTTTTGGAGGGCTATTGCGGACCAAGAAGTGAAGTGAATTCTCGCTGAATCCAAGGGTTCTGGGTCCGTGCCATCTTTGGAGGCCTCCTGCTACATTTCCACCCTTTTTCTTTAAAAATGACTGTCCGACGAGAGCCTGTAGGCAGCTCTGCCTCAGGATGACCCCAGGATCATGAACTGTGCCTGTCTTAGGTTGTCCTATTCGGGCATGAACCTTACCCATCATTGGAGCATGGGCGTACACATCCATGTCCTGGCTTAGGTTGATTCAGCCCAACAGGAGCTTACCCATTATTGGCTACCAGCCCTCCAAGGGGTATTGTCCCAGGGGATCAGTCAAGGTGGGAAATTATCTGTAGGAGGCCTTGTACATTTGTGCAAGCCAAGTCTGTCAGGCTGCATAGGGTGGGTTGAAATCATCTTCGTGTATTGCTCTGAGGGCCTGATACACCAAGTGATTGAATTTTTTCTGACTGTGGTAACGAAGAACAAGGCATTTAAGAAGTAGAAAGAGAAGAATAATTATGCCTGTCAGGAATAGGTAAGTGATGATCCAAGACGGGTCAAACAGTGCTTTTAGATTAGACCAGATTTTCTCTAAGAACCCTGAATTGATGTCCAGTGTGGGGGCACAGGTATTATTTAGAGCAATAATTTGATTAGTTAGTAATATAGAGTAATTAAGAAACTTTTGATTCCAGTGGCCGTGAATATAGTGCACGAGTTGTAGGCGTGCTTCAGTAATATTCTGTACTTTATAGGGGTGAGACAAAGTGACCTAAAGCGAGGGTCACAAGCTAGCAGAGCCATGTCTTTGGTAATTGCCAGCTCTTCACTTAAGAGATCAATTTGTTGTTGTAACACATTAATTGCCTGGTGAAGATGCTGATTGGTAAGGGACTGAGTGTGAAAGGTAGAAGAGGTTTTGGACACAGCCTCGTTGAAAGGAGGTTTTGGACACAGCCTCATTGAGTGTCTCCACAGTAGTGGAGGATTGCGTGATAACCACTGCAGCGGTGGTGGCTGGGTGGCGGCTGACCCTAATGCAAGGATGATGGCTGAGATGAGAGCGGCAGTTACCCCGAAATCCTGTTTTAAGCGGGGCATGAGGCTGTGACCTACAGTCTTTAGCCCAATGGAACCTTTTTTTGCACTTGGGTCAGTGAGTCTTGGGGCAGGGCTTGTGACAAGGCTGTCCGTTCTATAAGGGTGACAGCATGGAAGTGGGTTGCATTGCTGACTGGAACCCAAAGGCCCACAGGTTTACACATAAAGAGAACTATGTGAGCTGGATGGTTCCAGCAGGCCACCAGTACACAGGTGGTGTTGGTATCGGAGCAGTTGAGTTGTCCCTGAGGGTCAGAGGTAACATTGGCTAGCAATAAGGCAAATGGGGGCCGCACACAAATGGGGGTGGAGGCCAGGATGTCATGTGATCAATGGATGTAAGCTGGAAGCCCTGCTGTACCAGTAACAGCCTCATGTCCATGCAGGCGTGCGGACCACAGAGGTCCCAGCTACCTAGTATTGATTCGCAGTTGGTATGGGAGATCTTAATGCCACAGGGATAGGTGGGAGCCAGTTGTCTCCAAGATCCTAGGGGGTGGGCACAAGTAGAGGGATTGGTGTTAGTGTAAGTGTCATTGGAAAGCTGAAGGCCCTGTTGTGCCAGTGACGGCCTCATGTCCATGCAGGCGTGCGGACCACAGAGGTCCCAGTTACCAAATATTGATCCACAGTTGGTATGGGAGATCTTAATGCCACAGGGATAGGTGGGGGCCAGTTATCTCCAAGATCCTAGGGGGTGATTAAAGGGGGAGCAGCTGAAGTGGCAAAAGGGAGGGATGGCATGGTTGGGCTTAGGGTGGCATCTCTGCCACGGTATAGGGAACGTGAGGAAAAAGGGTGCAAGGGAGCGTGTGCATAGGCAGTTGGGGAGCGGTGGGTGTAGAATGGCAGGGCAAAATGGGGGCAGAGGGGTGGCAGTCCCCTCCACCTCCCCTGTTATTATTGTCCCCAGTGCAGCGAGGACCAAGGCTACATTGGTGTTGTTGAAGGTAGGGGAAAGGCCCTTGAGTTTAAGCATGTAACCTGAGGAGGAACCACCGGCATAATCTTGGACGGTCAGGTTGAACAGCCCAATGCATGAGGATGCATTGTTGGTGGTGAAGTATAGAGAGTTATTTAGAGGCCAGGAGCCATTGAGTGATTCCCAGGAAGTAACTGGGTCCATGGTGGGGAGGCCAAGCATAGAATTAGTTGAATAGAGGGTGGGGTAGTCTGGGGAATGAAGCGATAAGGGCAAGAATATAACAGGGTCATTAGTGGGGAATGGTTGAGGATTGGGAGAGTCCATAATATCTGTCTCGTTTCCCCTCTTGTGGGGAGGTGCTGAGGGGTGCCCTGGGTGGAGTTTAAAGGATCTGAGTCCAGTTGAGGCTGTGACCTACAGTCTTTAGCCCAATGGAACCTTTTTTTGCACTTGGGTCAGTGAGTCTTGGGGCAGGCTGTACCTTTTGGGTAGTGGCTACGAAAGTGGCCAAGCCCCCCACAGTTCCAGCAGCCTTCCCGTGCGCCAAAGTGGGTGGGTTTTCCTTGAGACAAAAGAATCTCCAAGGAGGCGGTCAAAGCCTCAATAGGGCCCGCCCTAGGGTCTAAGTCTCTAGTAGCAAGTACCCATTTGTGAATGTTATCATTGCAGACAGGCACGATAGCATTACAAGTAGGGGTGTTTAGTCCCTCCCAAGTTAACTGTTTGATAAGCACCTCTCAGGTGGGTCCAGACTCCACCCTCCACTCTACTGCCTCGGTGACATGGGTAAGGAAGTCTGTGAAGGACTCCCCTGACTGTTGAATCAAATTACGGAAAAAGACTTGTGGGTCACGGGGGAGCAACATTTAAGGGCCTTAAAGGCCAAGTCAGAACCTTGTTGAAAATAGGCATGGAGGCCAATAGTAAACTTGGAGATGGGGTCAGTATATTGTCTGCATCCCGTGAGCATGTCCAAGGTAATGTTGAGGCCATATTGGAGATTTAGGTATGCCTGGTCTTCAGCCTGATCGTCATAGGCTGTGTGCCAGTTTAGAAAGACTGAGGTTCTAAGACTGCCTTTAGTAAGTTATACCAATCATAGTGAGTTTGTAAATGTAAGGACCACTGACAAAGAACCTGTTTGAAATATGGGGAGTCAGCTGCCTTGCAGATAAGAACAAGGTCAGCGAGTGGGGTGGGCAGCCATGGATGCTGCGCCACATTCGGGCCAACGTTAACTGGAAATGCGGACAAAGGCAGGTGAGGTTTTAAGGAGGGTGGTCTGGGGGGGCACGTTAGCAGGGGAAGGGGCAGGATGGTTATTGGGGGGAGAGTAACTCCTTCCACAGATATTGGGGCAGGGGAATTTCTGGGCATGGTAGCTCTAGGAGAGTATCCTGAGATATAGGCAAAGGAGTTCCTTCCTTATTGGAAGTGGGCGCAGAGGCAGCATCCACCTCCGGGTCTGGGGGGTCTGGGAGGTCTGGGGTTGAGGTAATAGCCAGATCTACACTAGATTGCTTCCAGCAGTGTTTGTTGTGGGCTGAGATGACTTCCTCAGGAGAGGAGGATTTAAGGCTAGCAATGATGGCTAGGAGGATCGGTACAAAAGATGTGGGGGGAGTGATCCCTGACCCGACCTCCCTTTTTTGGGCAGGAAGAGGACCTGCAGCCACGTGTCAAGCTCCCATATATTTTCAGGGGAGACCCACGGAGCTAAATTAGTGGCTTCATCCCAAAAGTGTTCGATATCTTTTGGTTTTGCTTTCAACCCTCTGGTTTTAAGGAGCACCTTGAGTGCTGCCATTTGTGGCTCCCTGCATTGTGTTGGTAAATTGTCCATTGTGGGAGGGTCTCATGAAGGGGAATTTGCCACAAAAGTAGAAGATGAGGGTGACTACCAAGAGGGCACAGAGGAAGCAAAGAAGCACTGTGAGCCACTCAGATGTAAACCGCCCCGTCATGTAAAAGTGTATTGAATCCAAATGTCTTGTGCTCAGTGAGGGACTTCTGGAGGCCGTGACACCTCCAGCCGTATGCTCACACAGTGTCTCTGGGACAGGCAACAGGGTGACCCAAAGCCTGGGCTCTGAGTTCAGGGTGGATCAGCCCTTATGTGAACTCACCTGGATGAGCCGAGATGGGGGAGGTGCCAACGTGGGCTTCAGGACCATGTGGCAGAATGTGCCTCCCTGATCTAACAAACTAGTCCAACAATAAAGACAACAGACAGGGTGGAGGGGACAGAGGAGGGGGCTACTCACTTACCCTCGAACAGCCAAAGAAACAGACAAATCCAGGGGCCTACTTACTGAATGAACGTAGGTTCTGGGTGTCACTAACACCATGGGCAGACCCCGGGCCCCGGGAGTCGGGTAGAAGCAAGCACTAGGCGAGGTGCTGCAGGCTCATTTAATGCAGAAGGGGACAGGCCTTATATTTCCCCTTTCTCCGCCCCCAAATCCCCTTAGTCAGCGTATTGTTTTCTGATTGGTCCACACCACGCAGTCTGTCAGCAGTCACTGGGCTTGCGAGCAGGGTATGGAGGCATGGGCTCCTTTTGGTGGGCTATTTGTTAGAAGCAAGCACTAGGCGAGGTGCTGCAGGCTCATTTAATGCAGAAGGGGACAGGCCTTATATTTCCCCTTTCTCCGCCCCCAAATCCCCTTAGTCAGCGTATTGTTTTCTGATTGGTCCACACCACGCAGTCTGTCAGCAGTCACTGGGCTTGCGAGCAGGGTATGGAGGCATGGGCTCCTTTTGGTGGGCTATTTGTGGACCAAGAAGTGAAGTGAATTCTTGCTGAATCCCAGGGCTCTGAGTCCACGCCATCTTTGGAGGCCTCCTGCTACACATGCCCAGCAGCTCACAACTGTTACATGGTCCTTCCCATCCAAGAAAGCAAAGGTGATGTGTCATAATCAATGTCTCTATACAAATGCACCACCCTGTGGCAACTCTGCAGCATGGAACACCCAATCAGTATGTACAGGGGAGACAAAGAGAAGGACTAAAATGTAAAGGGAAACTGACAAAAAAAAAGTATATAAAACAACACCTTGCTGGGCGTAGTGGTGCACGCCTTTAATCCCAGCACTCAGGAGGCAAAGGCAGGTAGATCTCTGTGAGTTCAAGGCCAGCTGGAGCTACAGGAAGACCTTGTGTCAAACAAACAAACAAACAGACAAACAAACAAACAAAAATAACTTGCTGGGCTCAAGGTGCAGCCTTTGAATGTCAATCTGTTGGCCAAGTGCTGGCATGAATAAACACTCCTGGTAGAAAGCCTCAGTGTCCCATCTCTCTGTTCCAGCCTCTGCCAACACTACCTGTAACTCCAGTTCCAGGGAACCATGCACCCTCTTCTGGCCTCTACAGGCACCTACATGCATGTACTGTGCATAATAGAGTCAGGAACACACATATTACATACAAAATAAAATAAAACTAAATAAATAAAATAAGAAATGGGAAAAGTTATACTTTTCTGCAAGTATCCACTGGAGGGGTTTCTGGGATGGACAAGTACATCTTCCCATTAAAGGAATAATTAACACTCTTCTCTCCTTAGTATGATTTTAGGTGACTCATATTTCCTTGAAGGATAGACTCCTGGTCAGATGATTTGACAGACCCAGCTGGATTAACTCTTTTTTTTTTTTTTCTTTTTGAGACAAGGTCTCCCTATAGCCCTGCCTGGCCTGGAACTCACAGAGATCTGCCTGGTTTTACCTCCCAAGTATAGAAATAAAGGCATGTACCACCACACCCAGCCTGAGTTAACTTTTTTTTTTTTTTTAATCTTTTTTTGAGACAGGGTCTCCATGTAGCCCCAGCTGTCCTGGAACTCACTATGCAGACAAGGCTGGCCTCGAACTCACAAAGATCCTCCTGCCTCTGCCTCCCAAGTGCTGGGATTAAAGGCATGTGCCACCACGCCCGGCCGGTGTTAACTCTTTTTTAAAAAAGATTTGGGGCTGGAGAGATGGCTCAGTAGTTTAAGAACACTGTCTGCTCTTCCAGAGGACCTGGATTTAATTTCCAGCATCTACATGGTGGCTAACAAATGTCTGTACTCTATTTCCAGGGGATCTGACACTCCCTTCTGACCTCCTTTTGCACTGTGTGACACAAGTGCACTTATACACATGCAGGCAATACATTCATACACATAAAATAAAAATTAAAAAATATATTTTTAAAAATATTTATTTGTGGGGCTGGAGATCTGGGGCTGGAGAGATGGCTCAGCAGTTGAGAACATTGACTGTTCTTGCAAGATACGTGGGATCAATTCCCAGCACCCACATGGCAGCTCACAACTCTTTGTAACTCTTGTTCCAGGGGATCTTATGCCCTCCTTCTGACCTCCATGGCATTGCATGACATGGGTACACTCACATACATGCAGGCAATACACTCATACACATAAAAATAATAAAATATTTTTTAAATTTGTTTAAAAAATTTTTCTTTTTTTGTGTGTATGAGCATTTGTCTGCATGTGTACATGTATATATGTTTACAATATGTATGCCTGGTGCCCTCAGAGACCGGAAGGTGTTGAATTCCCTGGAACTAGAGTTACAGGAGGTTGTGAGCAGCCATATGGGTGCTGGGACCAGAATCCGGTCCTTTGCAAAGAATAGCAAGCATTTTTAACTGTTGAACCCTGGATTAACTCTTAAAAGGAGGAGTCCATAGTGTGTAATATTTGGGGTGATTTAGAATGTCAGTTCTCTAGCCACAGCCAGAGGTAGAACTTAGATTCTATTTGAGACATGGTCTCCTTGTAGCCCCAGCTGTCCTGGAACTCACTATGTGGACCAGGCTGGCCTTAAACTCACAGAGATCCGCCTGCTTCTGTCTTCTGAAAAAGGAAGGATCTTGGATCAGGGAGGCCTGACAGGAAGTACCTTCAGGTGGCAGATTCCACAGAAAACTTCATGTTGTTAAATGCAATGGTCGCTCCTCTGTGATCTAGGGTGATAGAGTAGCTCTCATGGGAGGCTGTTCTTGCAGAGGTCTTCCTCCTAATGCTTTTGCAAAATTTATGTCCTCTGCCTTCTTTCTGCACCTAAAGAGAAGCCACTCTTCAAAAGAGAAATCCCCCTGATGTGGGGTTTCTGAGGACAACAGAGCCTTTATTGGATCTTGGCAAGCTTAACTCGGGGAACTAAGGTGCTGGATGACCAGTTGTCATCAAAGCCACTCCAAGGCAGTAATGTTTGAGTTTGCTGTCTCACACCCAAAAATAAGAAGTGTGGGCAAGGAAGGAGCAAAGCCAAAGAAGATTTATTAAGAAAAGTGAGAGAGAAAAAAAAAAACAAAACAAAAACGAGTGTGGGAAGGACTCTGTTATGGGAATTGCTGTTCCCAGAAACATCACTGGAGAAAGAGTGGAGAATCTGAAGGTTTTGTTTGTGCTAGCATGGACTCAGAGGGGTAATCTCCAAAGCCTGAGCCCCCAACCACAGATATTCAGAACATTTATGGGAAGTTCAGTCATTCCAGACCCATTCTGTCATTGGTGGGTGTGCTGGATAGCTTTAGTTGCCAACTTGGCACATCTGGGAAGAGGGAAACCTCAGTGGGGGATTTCCTCTATTGGACTGGCCTGCAAGCATGTCTATGAAGCATTTTCTTTTAAAAAATATTTTATTATTTTTATTTTATGTGTATGAGTGTATTTTCTGCATGTAGGTAGGTGTACCTGTGTTGTACAATGCCCTTGGAGGTCAGAAGAGGGTGTCAGATCCCTTGGAACTGGAGTTACAGGCGGTTGTTAGTTACCATGTGGATGCTGGGAATCGAACCCAGGTCCTCTGCAGGAGCACCCAGTGCTCTTAACTGACGAGTCATCTCTCCAGCCCTAATGAGGTATTTTCTTGATTGTTGGGTGATCTGGAAGGATTCAGCCCACTGTGGGTGGTACCACCCCTGGGCAGGTGATCTTGGATTATATAAGAAAGCAGACTGGGCACAGGCCAGGGGACGAGTCCAGTAAGCAGCGTCTCTCTATGGTCTGTGCTTCATTTCCTGCCACCAGGTTCCTGTTTGAGTTCCTGCCCTGGCTTCCCTCCATGATGAACTGTAAACTGTAAGGTGAAATTAAGCCTTTCTTCTCCAGTGTGTCAGTGCTTTATCACAGTAGTAGAAACTAGAAGCGGGTCTGGAGAGATGACTCAGCAGTTAAGAGCACTGGCTATCTTGCAGAAGACTCGGATTCAAATCCCAGCACCCATATGGTAGCTAACCACCATCCATAACTTTAGTTCCAGGGTATCAGACACCCTTTTCTGTCCTCCAAGGGCATTGCACCACACAGGTGCACTTACGAACATATAAATACACATAAAATAAAATTAAATAAATAGGGGCTGGAGAGATGGCTCAGGGATCAAGAGCACTGACTGCTCTTACAGAGGACACAGGTTCAATTCCCAGCACCCACAGGCAGCTATGAACCGTCCTTAATTCCAGTTCCAGGGGAATACGAAGCCCTCTTCTGACCTCCGTGGCATTGCACGACATGGGTGCACTCACACACATGCAGGCAATACACTCATACACATAAAATAAAAATAAATAAAATATTTTTAAATGTTTAAAAATAAATAAATAATAAATCCCCAATTTTTTTAAAGACAGTAACTAGAAGAGTGAGCTTAAATTCCTGCCTATGTAACTGGGCCATGCACTGGAGTCTCTAGCCTATGTGACAGGAACTTCCAGTGGTCAGAGTATTTACAGAAGCAGAATAGTGGGTTAAGCTAGGGGAGTCTTTTGGAGACAGCTGTATCTCCAGATAACAGATTATGGTCTCACTTCTCACTCAGTTTAGATTTCCTGTCTGATTCTCACCTTTGATGCCCTCCTAGCTCTCTAAGAGCCACCATTTTCTTCCATGTCTCTCATATTAAGTTGTTGATAGCTCTGGAGGAACATCTGGAAATTGATGCATCTGATGGGAGGAGATAAATAAGGTCAGCATGTTAAGGGTGCAGGGAGCAACAGGAATGTCATAAGGAGCATGACTAACAGAAGAAGCCAGGATGTTCAACTCCAGATACTGTCCTAGGAGCTCCAAAAATCAGACAGCTCTTGTCTCCTTGGTCTTTTAGTTGTTGGGACATATCCTGACTATCCCTGACTTGTCTGTGTAAAAACAGCATTCCTGGGGCTGAAGATATGGCTCAGCAATTAAGAGCACTGGCTGCTCTTGCAGAGGACTAGGGTTCAATTTCCAGCACCTACATGGAGGTTAAAACCATCCATAACTCCAGTTCCAGGGGATCTGACACCCTCTTCTGACTTCCACGGACATTGCATGACACAGGTGCAGTTATACACATGCAGGCAATACACTCATACACACAAAAAATAATAATAATAACAATCCAGCATTCATTAAGAAGAGACAGAGTCCTCTCCCCAACCCTCCTTTTAGGCAGTTAGCAGAACTAGTCCCTGGTTTTGTAAGACTACCACTGCTAAGAAGTCTAATTGATTCTGCATGGCCACTAATGATTTGGTCACTCATTCTATGTTATTTGCCATATCCCCAGATAGGTGGCTGATGAAGCAATTCTTCCTGTTCCTGTTACCAGCCTTTATTCCTAGACCAATTAGCGGAGGTTTGAATGGATACCTGTCTTTGATCATGTATGTGCTACTAGGGGTATGGTGAGAGTTCAGTTATTAGGAACTATGCCTATCTGGGGCTGAGGAAAGTCAAGGTTCAGGATCCTTTCCAGCTACTTAATAGGCATAGGTAGGCGTCTGTCCCACATACAAAGAGAGGGCCTGAGTGGGGAAAATACTAGATTAGGTCTGGAGGAAGATAACGAGTCACTGGACCTCAAGGGTTTTGTCATGCTGGCCATTGGCCAGATTGCTTACTGGTTTTATCCCCCTTTTATTTATAATGCACGTAGGAGCTTTCTAAGACAGTTCAATTGCCCTTGTGACAGGTCTTAATATATAGGGGTGAGGGGGGACCCTATTGTAGTTATCAATGGTACTGGTGTGGCCAAATATCAAGGATTCTCTAAGGATAAGCAAAGCCAGAAATCTTTTGCCAAGTGTGGGTTAGTATGATCAAGGAGGAGGTTCTCATTTAGAACCTGGTACAGGTGAGGGTCTAAATCATGAATCTTATCTGATTCGGGTCTAGGTACAGGTTGATAATAATTTGGGTCAATTGTATCAACAGGTGCCAATTGGTCTAACAACCCCCAATAGAACAGTTTTTATTAAGCTGGGTGTGGTAGAGCATGTTGTAACAGGAAGAGAGCTCCTCTACATCGTAACATCTTCTTGGCATATGGGGGGTAGACGGTGGTTCAGAGGCACAGTGGTAATGCCATTTTTCCTTCAGATCTTAGAAAACAGTAGCACAGAGGAAAGAGAGAAATAGGGATATGAACAGGATTATCAGGTGGAATAGCAGGACAGTGGGTATAAGATTCTGGCTGTGGTTTTGTAATATACGTCAGTCTTTCATGGAGACAGTAGGTAGTTTTTTGTTTGTTTGTTTGTTTTTGGGTGCTGGGATTAAAGGCATGCGCCACTATGCCTGGCAGTTTGACACATTTATCCAATTGGTTGCTTCAAGAGGGGAGTTGGTACTGCTGACAAGTGCATAATGGGTAGAATGAATAACTCACTGCTTTAGGGCTTAGCAAGGTACACAGGAGACACTTCCACTCCTAGAACAGGCCCATTACATTTATGTTGAGTATGGCTAGGGTAACCCTCCATGATTGGCTCCAGTTGTTTAGAGCTGTTTTGGCTTGGCCAGACCTACAGAAAACAGCAAGGTCAGTAATATGATCATTCCCAGTGAAACTGGATAGTATTATGACCACAGCTCCCAGGTCCCCCCTGTTGAATTCTTCAGGCTTCCCTTTGCATTGAGCAGTCAGACCCCATGTTTGTGACTGGAGCAAGACTGTAGAGTCCTCAGGTGCTGGCTGTGAGCTACTTAGTTGTTCCCCTTTTCAGTAGTTGAATCCCTAAGCTTTGGTCATGTGTAGATTGATCAGCTTCCAGTGTGGTCAAAGCAGGGTAGTGGGCTCAAAAGGTGATCTTGAGGGGGTTCTCAGGATCCCCAGTGGCTGTCCGCCTTCTTGAATATTTGGCTAGGGTAACCCTCCATGATTGGCTCCAGTTGTTTAGAGCTGTTTTGGCTTGGTCAAATATTTGGGCAGGGCAGCAAATCACTTGGGAGTGATGGATCCAAGAATCTATGTGGGAGTGGTTAGAAGCACCAAGTAGAGACCCTTCTACATGTCTGAGCAGCATCAAAGTCCAAGAGGGGTTTTTTGGGGGGGGATTTTTGTTGTTGTTGTTGTTGTTATATTTTCTTTATTTTTATGTATATGTGTGTTTTGCCTACATGCATTCCAGTGTACCACATGTGTGCAATGCCTATGGAGACCAGAAAAGGGCATCAGATTGCCTACAACTGTTGTTATAGATGGCAGTTAGTTACCATATGGATGTTAGGAGCCAAACCCAGGTCCTCTGCAAGAGCAGTTAGTGCTCTTAACAGCTGAGCCATCTCTCCAGTCCAGAAATTTACATTTAAATGATACCTAAGTTATAAAAGTTTATTAACTCTTTATGGATTTCCAGAAAGTGCCATCATATTACAATTGCCTACAACTGTTGTTATAGATGGCAGTTAGTTACCATATGGATGTTAGGAGCCAAACCCAGGTCCTCTGCAAGAGCAGTTAGTGCTCTTAACAGCTGAGCCATCTCTCCAGTCCAGAAATTTACATTTAAATGATACCTAAGTTATAAAAGTTTATTAACTCTTTATGGATTTCCAGAAAGTGCCATCATATTACATGTGTAAGAGTGAAACCACTGAGGACAAGTCAGCCTTCGGGTTGCAACAGCAAGAGGTTTATTTAGTACACAGGTACCTGTGGCACAGAGTCTCCTCGGAGGACTTGCGCGCCTCAGGTCAGGTTTGTGGAACTTTTATAGAGCAGAAGCGAGATACAGAAGCAGAAACGTGGTTATTGGTTAGTTTAAACTATTACAAAATGCTACAGGGAGAGCGGGGAGCTTACTTATCACTAAGCCAGATGTCTCAACCATAAAACTTATTTATCAGTGAGTTGGAGATGTCTCGGCCATGAAACTTACTTATCAGTAAACCAGATGTCTCGGCCATAAAACTTACTTATCGGCAAGCCAGATGTCTCGGCCATAAAACTTACTTATCGGCAAGCCAGATGTCTCGGCCATAAAACTTACTTATCGGCAAGCCAGATGTCTCGGCCATAAAACTTACTTATCGGCAAGCCAGATGTCTCGGCCATAAAACTTACTTATCGGCAAGCCAGATGTCTCCTATGGAGGGGAATCTTTCCCTCCTTTATAGATTATCAGGGTCACTGGTTTCTAGGGCTTGGTATTGGCTGGTCAGCACTAAGGTCTGGACAACTGATAGCCTTTCTCGTATGAATTGAGTCAACCGGTTGAAAATGCAGGGGCCTATTGTTAGGATTAAGAGTAGGGACACCAGGGGCCCAACAAGGGGTAGAAGGTAATGCAGAATTCCGTTCCACATGCCCCACATGGGGTTAGCAAAAAGCTCCTGTCGCCTTTTTTCTAGCTCTTCTTGGTGCTTTTTAATCCGATCTCTGACGATCCCGGACTTGTTGGTATAAAAACAGCATTTTTCCTGTAAAGCTAAACAGATACCTCCCTTGTCTGCTGTTAGTAGATCAAGTCCCCGTCTATTTTGTAAGACAACCTCGGCTAGTGAGTCTACCTGGTCCTGAAGATCTTATACAGACCGATAGACCATATTGACATCATCAATTAACTGTTGAGGTAATTTGTTGTAAGTGTCTATTGCCACTCCTACACCAGCTGAGCCAGTAGCGAGGGCTCCTGAGATACCCAGTCCAATAAGCAATGGAATAAATTGGACCGCTCGTTTGTGCCTAGGAACGAATGTGTCAAAGCTAGGCAAAGGCACAGGCTCATCTCCTGGAATTATGTCTATGTCTGGCAAGAGCAATGCACATGAACCAGTCCCAGTCCAATTAGTGGGTAAATAAGGATAGGCCATGTTATTTCCACATACATAAATTCT
>NW_008342393.1:3598821-3602925 GCF_000622305.1 Nannospalax galili | reverse complement strand
TATCACAATGAAACCTACATTTTATTATATTGACATACTCTTATAAAAGATGTATATATTGATATATTCTTATGTCATTCAGAGTTGTACTGACAGAATTAGTGTAATTTCAAAGACTAGTATAATTGTTGAAGAAAAATAAGCCCTCACACTGACAAAGAATTGGTTCTCCCTGATTTTCTGTTTCTTCTGGTTTTATTGTAAGAGTGAAACCACTGAGGACAAGTCAGCCTTCGGGTTGCAACAGCAAGAGGTTTATTTAGTACACAGGTACCTGTGGGCACAAAGTCTCCTCGGAGGACTTGCGTGCCTCAGGCCGGGTTTTTGGAACTTTTATAGAGCAGAAGCGGGATACAGAAGCAGAAGCGCGGTTATTGGCTAATTCAAACTATTACAAAATGCTATGGGGAAAGTGGGTACAAGGTATGAGAAAGTAGGGTGGCTAAATGGGTGGTGACCTCTGGACACAGACGTGGATGACCAGATGTTTCAACCATAAAACTTGTTTATCAGTAAGCCAGATGTCTCAACCATAAAACTTGTTTATCAGTAAGCCAGATGTCTCAACCATAAAACTTGTTTATCAGTAAGCCAGATGTCTCAACCATAAAACTTGTTTATCAGTAAGCCAGATGTCTCAACCATAAAACTTGTTTATCAGTAAGCCAGATGTCTCAACCATAAAACTTGTTTATCAGTAAGCCAGATGTCTCAACCATAAAACTTGTTTATCAGTAAGCCAGATGTCTCAACCATAAAACTTGTTTATCAGTAAGCCAGATGTCTCAACCATAAAACTTGTTTATCAGTAAGCCAGATGTCTCAACCATAAAACTTGTTTATCAGTAAGCCAGATGTCTCAACCATAAAACTTGTTTATCAGTAAGTTAGAATTCTTGACTGGTACGCGACCTGCCTGAGGGACTTCATGGCGCCTGACTTTTGTTTTTCACATGTAAATTGATTTTTTTCTTTTTTCATGTTTTGAAACAAGGCCTCATGTAACCCAGATTGATCTAAAATTCGCTATATGCTAGAGGATGGTCTTGAACTTCTGATCTTCCTGCCCTACACCTCCTGGGAGTGCTAAGATTAGAGATAAAGTGCCACTACTCCAGGTTTATGTGGTGCTGGGAATGGAACCCTGGGGTTTGTGCCCGCTCAGCAAACTACCAAATGAGCAATGTTCTCAGCCTCTGGGTTTTTATATTATACTTTTTCTACTTAATGTCTTACTATATTGTCATGACTATAAACCTTAAAATGTAGTGAATGCTATCCTTTGTTTTTTGTGGTTTGCTTTGGTTTGTGGTTTGGGGGATGGGACTCAAGACTTTGTGAATGCTAGGCAAGCACTTTTCTCACAGTGAGTCACACCCCCTGCCATGGGTTTCATTCTTTTCTTTTTTCCTTTTGTTCTTTTTGAGACAGGGTCTCCCTGTAGCCCCAGCTGTCCTGGATTCATTATGGAGACCAGGCTGGCCTCGAACTCACAGAGATCTGCCTTCCTCTGCCTCCCAAGTGCTGGGATTAAAGGCGTGTGCCACCATGCCCAGCTTTTTTTTTTTTTTCCTTTTAAAAAGTATTTTATTTAAAGCTGGGCATGGTGGCTCACACTTTTAATCCCAGCACTCGAGAGGTGGAGGCAGGCTGATCTCTGTGGTTCAAGGCCAGCCATGTCTACACAGTCTACATAGTAAGTTCCAGGCCCGCGGGGGCTGCAGGGAGACCCTGTCTCAAAAAAAGACCAAAAAAAACACCTCTGCCTCCCCAGTGCTGGGATTAAAGGCATGCATCACCATGTCCGGCTTTTTTTTAATTTTTAAAAAATATTTTATTTATTGGGACTGGGGATTTAGCTCCGTGGTAGAGTGCTTGCCTAGCAAGTGCAAGGCCCTGGGTTCGGTCCTCAGCTCCAGAAGAAAAAAAAAAAAAAAGGTTAAAAAAAAAAGGACAAAATAACAAAAATATTTTATTATTTTTTGAAAATTTTATGTGCATGAGTGTTATGTTTGCATGTAAATAAGTGCACCCATGTCATGAAATGCTGGTGCAGCATAGAAGAGGCTGTCAGATTCCAGAAGTTATGGACAGTTGTTAGCTGCCATGTGGGTGCTGGGATTCAAACCCAGGCCTTCTGCAAGAACAGTCAGTGTTCTTAACCGCTAAGCCATCTCTCCAGCCCTTCATTTATTATTTTTATTTTATGTGCATGAGTGTATTGCCTGCATGTGTGTAAATGCACGTGTGTGGTGCAATGCCCGCAGAGGTCAGAAGGTACTGGATTCCCCTAGAACTGGAGTTATGTTTTGATGGTAGTTAGCCACCATGTAGATGCTGGGAATCAAACCTGGGACTTCTGCAAGAGCAGCCAGTGCACTTAACTACTGAGCCACCTACCCAGGCCATGGGTTTCATTCTTGATGTTAATGCATTTGTCCAGTAGCCAACTTGAAGTGTATTCAGACTGATGATGTGAATTAGGGTATCTTAATCATGTTATTCAAGTGCTTGCATATTTAGTATTTTCTTAATCAAGTGCAGATGTTAAGTATTATATTTTCAGAGCATGTTGGAATAATTTTTCTTATGAGAGAGATTTCCTCCCTTGAAATCTTCATATAAACTTATGCCGGTGCCAGCCAGCCAAAACGGACAGTACCTGAAAGGGGGAGTGAGGATTGAAAGAAATAAAAGAAGACAGAAAAGATGCTTCTTGGGAGGGCTCACAGTGAATACTGCCAGCCTCGATTTATTTCAGCTCTATCTTTTTATACAGAAGAACTCAATTAGTTACCCTGTATCTGAGGGTCAGGGAGTGGTCAGATCAAAGGCTTCTTGGATCCTTTTGTTTACCACTAATGCCTCAAGGTCAGGTATTGTGAGGCTCTCCAGAAAACTTCTTCCTCCTGAATGGGCAGGTTAAGTACTGGTTTGCATGACACAAACTCAGTAAACGAGGCTGCCAACAGCTCAATGATTAGCGGCTCCCAACATATCCCCCTTCCTTATTTAATTTTAAAACCCCAGATTATGCCTATCTGGGACAGAAGGACCGTGCCTGCCTTAGGTTGTCTTCTGCCAGAGCAAAGCCTTACCATCAGCTACACCCTGTCTTAGGTTGACTTTGTCCCAGGCATATGTATGACTTGCCACAGGCATAAACAACTTTACTGCCACCAGGTGAAAACAAAGAGGAGAAAAAGCATGTAAGGAGGCTCTCAGCCTTTTTAGAATATCTGCCGCTGTTTACAGGGTGGAAATGTGGGGAAAATTTTTGTTTTTTCTATTATCTCTTGGCAATAACACGTTGACATTGGTACGATATCCACTTTGTCCCATAAGCACACTTATTTTTAACAAAATAGGCAACCCGCTTCCCAATCAAAAATAATCATCAGGTGTTTTGAAGCAGGCTGAGCAATTAGCCAAGAGTCATTCACAGTCACTACTATCTCTTTTCTCCCATATCACTGGGTGCAATGTTGTGGATCAGGAACATAAGTCCAGTATAATTCAGCCACGATCACTTGCAGGAACATCATCAGTCACGCCTGTCTCCTCATCATCTTTTTCTACTTCTTTTTTCTTTTGCGCTCGTCCGGCAAACCTCACCAGCCTTTCTGGCAGCCACCTGGCTCCATCAGCGTCCTGTGGAAAAACACAAACATGCCCTCTTCCCCATATCAATACAGGATCAGGGCCATTCCATTGTCCAGTTAAAGGATCCTTCCACCTAACTTGGGCGTAGGTA
This sequence comes from Nannospalax galili, assembly GCF_000622305.1. Classification (NCBI taxonomy): domain Eukaryota; kingdom Metazoa; phylum Chordata; class Mammalia; order Rodentia; family Spalacidae; genus Nannospalax; species Nannospalax galili. The sequence continues at coordinate 3,599,171 of NW_008342393.1, read as the reverse complement.
TCCTGTGACTGAGGATGCCACATTCTGTCTGCCGCAGAGCGGTCATTTTTATCCAAATTCAAAAAGTTTAAAATGAAAAGAGTATGATGTAAAAGATTACTTGGTGTCTGGGAATATAACTCCCCTTTTCTTATTTTTTATAATTGTGTTATTAAAGCACCATGAGTTCTTTCCACTATACCTTGTCCTCGAGGGTTATATAGTATCCCAGTTCTATGCTCAATGCCCAATTGCAAACAGAAACATTGGAACCCCTGACTGCTGTAGCCAGAGCCATTATCTGTTTTTATAATGTTAGGGATTCCAGCTATGGAAAAGCAAGTCAAGCAATGAGTTATAACATTTTTTGT
>NW_008342393.1:3598047-3598698 GCF_000622305.1 Nannospalax galili | reverse complement strand
CAGCCTTTCTGGCAGCCACCTGGCTCCATCAGCGTCCTGTGGAAAAACACAAACATGCCCTCTTCCCCAAATTAATACAGTGTTGGGGCCATTCCATTGTCCAGTTAAAGGATCCTTCCACCTGACTTGGACGTAGGTATCCTGTGACTGAGGATGCCACATTCTGTAACATGCCAACTCATGCATAGTAGTCTGATAAATCACCTTTCTTTTTAAAAGGCCTAATAGGAGCTTGACAGGCTCCATTAGCATTCTCAAACGCAAGCTGTTTCACTAAGAGCAAACCTGCTTCACTATCTCCCAGCAAGCGACCGGCAATTTGCAGTAGTCCACGAAATCCTGATATGGCTCATCCAGACCTTGTCTGATCTTAGACAAATCCTCAGTCTGCCTACCACTAGACAGCAGTTTATACCAGGCTCTTCGGGCTGCAGCACTGATCTACGCATAGGCCGCAACATCATACTGCAACTGCTGAACAATATCCCTATATTGTCCTTCACCAGCTAACATAGCAAAATCTATGGGGTATTGCGCTCTATTGGTATTCGCTGTTACCTAGCACTGTTCCTCATACTCAGATTTCCACAACAGATAATCTCCCCTGAAAGGCAAGCACGTGCCATGTGTTTCCAATCTCCAGGAGGAAGC
>NW_008342393.1:3592629-3597121 GCF_000622305.1 Nannospalax galili | reverse complement strand
GGACAGTACCTGAAAGGGGGAGTGAGGATTGAAAGAAATAAAAGAAGACAGAAAAGATGCTTCTTGGGAGGGCCCACAGTAAATACTGCAGCAGCCTTGATTTATTTCAGTTCTATCTATTTATACAGAAGAACTCAATTAGTTACAATTGCTGTATTTCCCCACCTGTATCTGAGGGTCAGGGAGCAGTCAGATCAAAGGCTTCTTGGATCCTTTTGTTTACCTCTAATGCCTCAAGGTCAGGTATTGTGAGGCTCTCCAGAAAACTCCTTCCTCCTGAATGGGCAGGTTAAGTACTGGTTTGCATGCCAACAGCTCAATGATTAGCGGCTCCTGATATAAACTGTACTTGATTTGAGTGGATTTTTCTAATTAAATTTCACTACCGCTACTTCTTTTCTCTTTTTTCCTCTTTCTTTTTCCTTCTCTTTTTTTCTCTCTCTCTTTCTCTCTTTCTTTCTTTTCTCTTGAGACAGGATCTCCCCATGGAGTCCTTACTAGCCTGAAACTTGTTATGTAGATCAGGCTGGCCTGGAACTCACAGAGATCCACTTGCCTCTACCTCAGGATTAAAGGCCTGTGACACTATGCCCAGCCAAGAAACTGGACTCTACATGGACCCAGGAATTGAACCCAGGTCTCCCTTATGGCAGGCAGAATTCTACCAGTAGAACACCCATGCACTCTGGTATTTTTAACTTTCCTTTTTTTTTAAAGGTTTTCTTTCTTAAATGTGTATCAATGTTTTGCCTCCACATATGTATGTATACTACGTTTGTGCCTGGTGCCTGTGGAGGACAGAAGAGGGCATCAGATCCCCTGGAACTAAAGTTATAAATGGTTGTTAGCCACTATGTGGGTGCTGGGAACCAAACCCAAGTCCTCTGCAAGAATAGCCAGTGCTCTTAACTTCGAGCCATCTCTCCAGCCCTGTATGTTTTTTTAAAGATATATGTATAAATATATTTAAAGATACACACACACACATATATATACTTTTTTTTTTTTTTTTTTTTTTTTTGCCTTTTTAAGACAGGGTCTCCCTGTAGCCCCAGTTGGTCTGGAGCTCCCTATGTAGGCCAGGCTGGCCTAGAACTCGCAAAGATCTGCCTGCCTCTGCCTCCGCCTCCCAAGTGCTTGGATCAAAGGTGTGCACCACCACACCCAGCAAAAGATTTTACATGTGTGTTTGAGTGTGCCTATGGTTGTATAAGAATATGTGTACATGTGTGGGTGCCCATGGAGGCCAGAAGAAGGTGTCAAATCCCTTGGATCTAGAGTTATAAGTGTTTGTAAACCATCTGATGTGGGTGCTGAGATTTGAACTCTGGTCCTCATGATTGAGCAGCAAGTCTTTTTTTTAAAAAATATTTTATTATTTTTATTTTATGTGTATTCGTGTATTGCCTGCATGTAGATAAGTACACCCATGTCATGCAATGGCCAAGGCGGACAGAAGAGGCTGTCGGATTCCCTGGAACTGGAATTACAGACAGTTGTTAGCTGCCACGTGGGTGTTGGGATTTGAACCCGGGTCTTCTGCAAGAACAACCAGTGTTCTTAACTGCTGAGCCATCTCTCTAGCCCAGAGCAGCAAGTCTTTTAACCACTGAGCCATCTCTGGTTTTTGTTTTTGTTTTTGTTTTTTGTCTTTTTGAGACAGAGTCTCCTTGTAGCCTCAGCTGGCCTGGAACTCACTATGTAGACCAGGCTGGCCTTGAACTCACAGAGATCCACCTGCCTCTGTCTCCCAAGTGCTGAGACTACAGGCATGTGCCACCATGCCTGGCTGTTTTTTTTAAGTATAAAATCTTTGCTGTATCACCTATACTTCAGCCAGCCTTGAGGCAAGATGTAACAGCCTAGAATTAGGCTTTCAAGGTCCTAAACCATCCTCCTCTTTCAATCTCTGTTCCCTCAACCACAGTGGACTCCTCTCAGGTCCCTGCCTTCTGTTCAACATGGATATGTATCTATTCTACCTGCCAGGCCATATGCTAAGCTATTTTAGAACATTTCCTTCTACCTGGAGAACCACTTCCAGCCCTTACAATTCACCTGCCCCAAGTGAGCCAGTCCTCTCTATGCACAACTCTGCACTGGCACATCAAATACTAAAAGGTTTCCTTTACTGTCCTTCCCCCTTAAGACGCTAATCATCATGGGATGACATAAATTGTTCAACACTTTAGGTGTTCCAGCTACACCAGAGGGAGGACAGTGCCAAAGCATTTTAAGGGGCTGGCAAGGTGACTTAGCAGGTAAAGGCACTTGCCAATAAGCCTGATGATCTGAATTTGGTCCCCAGGATCCACATGGTAGAAAGAAAGAAGCAACAATCACAGGTCAACCTTTGACCTCCACATGAACCCTCTCATACACAATAAAAAAATAAATATAATTCTAAAAATTAAAGACAGTCAGGTGTGAGCACACCTTTAATCCTAGCACTCAGGAGACAGAGGCAGGCAGATTTCTGTGAGCTTGAGGCCAGCCTGGTCCACATATGAGTTCCAGGCCAGTTAGAGCTACATAATGAGACTCTCAAAAAACAAAACATAAAAACAGAAATTTGTTTAGAAAGGACTTCGCCAGATGTTCAGAAGTTTGGGAGGCCATGCAGCTAAGCTGCTGCTGCTGGAACAGGGTGAGAATAGCTAGTGTTATCAGCAACAAATAGGCTGCTTCTGGCCCATTGGCTTCTCTACTGTATGGGAGTCAATGTCAACTTCTTCCTGACTAATTCCAGGAAGATGGAAAGCAGAAGGATCATGCTGTTAGTCACTGCTAGCTTACGGTTTCCACAGGACACTCATGCACCAGTTTCTTGTTTTTTTTTAAATATCTTATTATTTTTATTTTATGTGTATGAGTATAATGCCTGCATGTAGGTAAGTGCACCCGTGTCGTGCAATGCCCAAGGAAGACAGAAGAGGCTGTCGGATCCTCTGGAACTGGAGTTACGGACAGTTGTTAGCTGCCATGTGGGTACTGGGATTCGAACCTGGGTCTTCTGCAAGAACAACCAGTGTTCTTAACTGCTGAGCCATCTATCCAGCCCCTGACCATGGAAATTTTAAGATTATGTGTATATTAGTTTTGTCTCATCCTTTCTATATAGTAAACCTAAACAGACCTTCAACACTTGCTTAGGCTTTCTCATTTTTTCTGCCTATTTTGGAAAATATCTCCATTCCCATATCCTTTTAACATCTTTCACATTCTCACTTTTTAAAAATAATTATGAGACATAATACCATTAACAAATAAATTTTCCATCAGTTGTGAAACTTCTTTTCCTGGGGATGCTAAGCAATGCTTATTCCCTTTTAAGGTTCTAGTGTCAAGCCAATGTTTCATTAAAGTTTTACTGAGGAACCAATGAATTTATTGAGCTTACCAAGATAACTGAGGGGTTGTTGTGGTGTATGTATGACCTGAGGGTATACACACTGGATAGCCTTTACCCAGCATGGGTCATGCCTTCTCTTCCTAGCCTTCCACAGATTGTATACTTTAGTCCTCCCCAAATCCAGGAGGCCATGTGTGATTAGGATCAAATTACAGTTGGCTGGGAAGAGTGGCTGGATACTCTAGTAAGGGTCCAGTGACACTGCTTGGTCCTCCTTTAATGAATGAGCACGACCATCAACAAGCCCAATTGTGAGGATGTTTAGCTATCAGGCTCAGCTGAAGCTGTGATGATGGTAGTTATTTCGTGCAGAAAGGACTGCTGTACAGCATCATCTTATCAAAAGGACCGGGAATCTAAAAGGATTTGTTTCTAAGATCCACATATGAGGGAGACCATATGTCTTTTATTTTTCTGAGTCTGTGTTACTTCACTTAGTAGAACAGTTTCTAGATCTATCCATTTACCTGCAAATTTCATTATTTCATCTTTCTTTACTGCTGAATAGAACTCCATTGTGTAAATATACCACATTTTTGTTAACCACTCATCAGTTGAGAGGCACTTAGGCTGCTTCCATCTCTTATCTATTGTGAAAAGAGCAGCAACAAACATGGCTGTGCAAGTGTCTCTACATTAGGATGAGTCCTTTGGGTATATACCAAGGAGTGGTATAACCAGGTCATATGGTAGGTTCATTTGTAGTTTTTTAAAGAGTTCTCCATGCTGTTTTCCATAGAGGCTGCACTAGTTTGCAATCTCATGAACAGTGAATGAGCATTCCCCTTTCTCCACATCCTCGCCAGCATTTGGTATCATTTGTTCTCTTGATCCTAGCCAGTCTGATTGGAGTAAGATGATTCCTTAGGGTGGTTTTAATTTACGTTTCCCTAATTACTAATGATGATGAACACTTTTTGAGATGTTTCTTAGCCATCTTTATTTCATCCTTTGAGAACACTCTGTTTAGATCTTTCGCCCATCCTTTAGTTGGGTCATTTGGTTTCTCAATTCTTTGTTTTTTGAGTTCTTTATATTTTCTGAATGTTAAATCCCTGTCAGATGCATCACTGGTGCAAG
>NW_008342393.1:3592187-3592331 GCF_000622305.1 Nannospalax galili | reverse complement strand
CAAATATCAGGTGGCTGAAATTGCGTGTACTCAGGTTTGGATCTTCAATGAAGTTCCACTGATCTATGTGTCTGTTTTTACACCAGTACCATGCTGTTTTTATGATTATGTCTCGGCAGTACACTTTGAGATCTGGTGTAGTAG
>NW_008342393.1:3585745-3591061 GCF_000622305.1 Nannospalax galili | reverse complement strand
ATTTTGTGTTTCCTAGATTATACCTTTGTTTATTTTCTTTCATTGCCCCTAAAGTATAGTTGTTTCTCTGCTCTCTGTATTGCTTCAAGTATTCTTTGAAGGGCTGGTTTTGTGGGCATGTATTCTTTCAGGCTGATCGTGTCATGGAAGATTTTTCTTTCCCCCTCAACTGTAACAGACATTTTTGCTGGGTATAGTATACTGGGCTGGCATCTATTGTCATGTAGAACTAGAAATACCTTGGTCCAGGCTCTTCTGGCTTTCATAGTTTGCATTGATAAGTCAGCTGTAATTCTGATCGACTTTCCTTTGTATGTGACTTGTTTTTCTTTTGCTGCTTTCAGTATTCTCTCTTTGTTCTGTACATTTAGTGTTTTAACTATGATATCATGGGGGAGTTTCTTTTCTGATCCTGTCTATTTGTTCTATTTGGTCCTGTATTTGTATGGAGATGTCTTTCCTTAATTTCAGGAAATTCACTTCTACAATCCTATTTAAGATTTGGTCAACACCATTAACCTGAAATTCTTCTCCTTCTTCTATTCCTATCTGTAGATTTGGTCTTTCCATGTTGTCCCACATCTCTTGCATATTCCACTCCTGGTTTTTTTTTATATTTTCCATAATCTGTGCTTGAAGGGTCCAGTTCTTCAGCTTTATCCTCCAGTGTTGATATTGTTTTCCATTTCATTCATTCTAGCAGTGAGGCTTTCCCTTGTTGTTTCAAGTTGGCTTATTGAGTTTTGCACTTCCTTCTTCATTTCTGCCTAAGTTTTCTTCAATGTTTCTCTTTTGTGAATTCATTCAGAAGTTTATCCCTATCTTCTTTTAGCTCTTTGATTTGTTTTTTTTTTTTATTTTTTCTGCCTAAGTTTTCTTCAATGTTTCTCTTTTGTGAATTCATTCAGAAGTTTATCCCTATCTTCTTTTAGCTCTTTGATTTGTTTTTTTTTTTATTTTGTTCTTTAAATTCATTGAATTCCTTGATCATGTCTATGATTGTTCTTTTAAATTCAGTGTCCTGGGGCTGGAGAGATGGCTCAGCGGTTAAGAGCACTGACTGCTCTTGCAGAAGACCGGAGTTCAATTCCCAGCACCCACATGGTGGCTACGAACCATCCTTAATTCCAGTTCCAGGGGAATCTGAAGCCCTCTTCTGACCTCTGTGGCACTGCATGACATGGGTGCATATGGAGCACGCTGGGCGCTCTGGCGTGGTGTGCGCGGGCACACCTGGAGAGTTGCGGCGGGCCTGGCCACAGGTGTCTGCTTCTCTGGTCGCGCAGGCTTTCCTGCTGTGCCACGGCTCCGCGTCTCCTGGGAGTGGTGGCGGGCGCTGTCTGCCACCGCTTTGGTGCTGAAAGTCCCTCTGCTGCTGAGGTTTACTCAGCCGCGTCTCCGCCCTTATTTCACCCGTGTACTTTCCTCAAGATGCGGGGTCCACTGGCCACTGGACCACGCGGGAAAGTACGAGGGCGGCTAAAGCTAAGGTTCCGCGAGTCGGTGACGGAGGAATGCTGCCTCCGGAGAGGCTGGATCGCTGGTAGTAAGACGCGGGACTCTGCTTAGTCCGTGTTACAGCTTTTATTAAGTGTTCAGCTCCTAGTGATCCAGCTCTCTATTATTGAGAGAAGACTGGGATATTTATACCATGGGGGTAGTGGTAAAAGTTTTGGCTGATAGATACTTTGTTAATAATTAATAAAATTTAAAAATTATTTATTTTTTATGCATATGAGTGTATTGCCTGTATGGTAGATAGGTGTACCTGTGCCCTGCAATGCCCACGGAGGTTAGAAGAGGGTGCTGGATTCCCTTGGAACTGGAGTTAGAGACAGTTGTTACCTGTCATATGGGTGCTGAGAATCAAACCCAGGTCCTTTGCAACAGTCAGTGATCTTAACTGCTGAGCCATTTTTCAGTCTCTAATAAATAAATTTTATGTTCAGCTGGGCGTGGTGGTGCACGCCTTTAATCCTAGCACTTGGGAGGCAGAGGCAGGTGGATCTTTGTGAGTTCAAGGCCAGCCTGATCTACATAGTGAGTTCCAGGACAGCTGGGGCTACAGAGAGATCCTGTCTCAAAAAGACCATCCAAAAAAGAATTTAGTGGCCTGGGTTATCTCTAGGGGGTTCTCCTTGTAGTACTCTTCTACAGAATCAGTGGAGTTTGGTGGGGACATAGTATTTTGGCTTTCCATTTTATTCTTTCATTGTGGTTTTGGCATGTGGATTTCTTTTGTTGATTCTGATATAAGAATTAAGTTGAAGTATGCTTCTGTTTGTATTATCTGGGTGCCTAGATCCTTTCTTTATTGGTTATGTAAAGCTGGTTGGTACAGGGTTCAGGTTTAATTTGGAGGGAACTGATGGCTTCAGATCAGCTATTCAGGATTACCCACAGAAGCCCAATTCAGGTTCCAGTCAGGTACACTCAGGCTTCCTTCACCACCTGGAGGCAGGATCCAGGTGCTCTCCTGTGTTCTCAACCCTATGCCAGAGGTAGGCCAGAACTGGGCACTCTCTGGCAGTTTGCTGAGATCCAAGTCTCTACACAGATGGAGGTCCAGACACACCCTCTCAGGCTGTCTGCTAGGATTTCAGCACTAGCCTACCAAAGCCAGATCTGCCCTGGGGCCTTGGGAGGGACCTCACAAAATCCAAGGTAGGGTGACCAGGTACGACGCAATGAGGGGACGCTCACCATCACTTGGAGGCAGGATCTGGATCTGGGGGCTCTCAGGCAGTCCTCTGGGTTCTCAAGCCCTCTGCTAGATGGAGGCCAGAGGGAGGCCAGAACTAGGCACTCTCTGGCAATCTGCTGAGATCAGAGCCACTATACAGATGGAGGTCCAAACCCACCCTCTCAGGCTGTCTGCTAGGATCTCCATCAATTAAAAAAAATTTTTTTTGTTTTAAGATTTTATTTTTTGGCTTTAATCCCAGGACTTGGGAGGCAGGGGCAAGTGGATCTCTGTGAAAAAGAGGCCAGCTTGGTCTATATAGTGAGTGCCAGGCCAGTTGGTGCAACAGGAAGGCTCTCAGAAACAAAAACAGAACAAAAACTTTATTTTTAATTATGTGTATGTCTGTATGTGAGTATGTGCACATGAGTACAGGTGTTCTTGGAGGCCAGAGGTGTCAGAGTTCCCTGGAGCTGGAGTTGTGACCAATCCAATGTGGTTGCTGGGAATTGAACTTGGGTCCTCTGGAAGAGCAACAAGTGCACATATATACACTCAGGCACATACACACACAAATTCTTAAAAATTACATGTGTTTGTGCGTGTGTGCTGAGTACAAGAGCACACATGCCACGGTAAGTATATGGAGTTCAGAAGACAACATTCAGGAGCTGGTTCTTTCCTTCTACTCTGTGTTCTATCTCATCCCTCCACCCCCCCACCCATTTTTTTTTTTTTAAGACAAGGTCTCACTATGTAACCTTGGCAGTCCTGACACTCACTATGTAGACTAGACTGGTCTTAAACTCAGAGATTCACCTGCCTCTGACTACTGAGTGCTGGGATTAAACATGTAGGTGCTACACCTGCCCACTACCCTTTTAATACTTGCAAGTTATTGAAGAATGGGGGGGCATTTTGAGACTCCCTGTAGTAGTTACAGAAGTGCCTATCTCAGTCCTAAAGAATTAAAGATTGTCCTAAGAGTGTCTTAAAGTTTTGCACAAAATTCTGTATGAATTTTTCACTTGGCAAATTATAATGCTGGAAGCCAGTCAGCTCATACTGGTTCAAAGGATTGAATGTATTGTCTCATGAGCTTCCTAGTCACATGACCTTCCTAGCTCCTCCTGTACACCACTACAGATCCCTTAGAAGCATGCAGGGCCTGGCACTGATGGCACAAACTGAGTGGTATTAGAGGTCTTCGAATGACCCAGCTCAACTTTCTGCCAATGTCACCTTGAATCAGGCTGTTCCCATCCTGTTGTAGAACCCTGAGACCCTCTTCATTCACCTGCTACCCCCCAATCCCTCCAGACCCCCACTAATTGCTCTTTTAGCTTCTGTAAAATGCTTGGCTGCTACTTTAGACATGCCTAGACATACCCTGGCATGCCCTGACCCCTGCCTGCTATTCCCCACCCCTCTTCCAGGAAACTATAGATTAAGCAAGCCCAAGCATAAAAACTGCCCTATAAGGTAAAAACAGAGACTCCTGGCCCCACAGATAACACTCAGCACATTCCACAACCTTGAGAATAGCACCTACAATAAGAAACTTCCAGGGCTGCATCTTATACATCCAATTGGTTTAAAATTATGTTGGCGTGCACGGGCTCCTTGAACCAACCAAAATGTATCTTTGGTATCTGCCACCAACCAAAATGTATCTTCGGTATCCCCCTCCTCTCTTTGTCTAAAACCTATAAAAGGCTCCACTCACCCTTACTCTGGGCTCTCAGCACGGATCCTTTGAGTTGGTGAGGTCTGAGAGCCCGAGCTTAAGCCCAAATAAACCATAAACATTTGCTTTTGCATTTTGGTGTGTTGGGTCCTTGGTGGTCTTTTTGGGGTCCAGTGGATGAAGTACAACATTTGGGGGCTCGTCTAGGATCCCCCCAGAGACCTCCGAGAGGAACCGACTCCAAAAGGTTTGTGATCAACCGGAAGGTTTGTGATCAACCGGCCGGGTAAGTTTTTGTAAAACTGTGTTTGTCCGCCTGTCTTTTTATCCACCTGTCTTTTCTATACTTTCCCTTTAGTCGCGGCCATCTGATCTCAGTTTTTCGTCACTGGAATGCTAGCAAGGCGACCTGGAGGATTCGGGAGACATCCCCATCCTCGTCGGAGTGGATGTTCCCCACCGGACACCCCACCAGGACACTAGTCCGTCTGAAACCTCAGAGGACCTTGCGACCCTGTTGGGACACGCGAGTCCTATCCGTACGGTCTTTGGCACAATCGAGCCATGGAATCCACACGGCCGAGAGTCCAGACCATCTGAAAGCCGCAGTAGTTTAATTTGAGCCCTCTGTCTGTGTCGTTCTTGTGTCTTGTGATCTTCGTTCTAATTTCTTTGCTGACAAAATGGACAGGACTGATAAATACTATGGGCAACACCCCATCTTCCCCTCTAGATCTTACACTAGTCCACTGGGGGGACGTTAAGACGATTGCCCATAACAATAGTGTAAATGTAAAGAAAAAGAAATGGACAACTTTATGTTCAGTTGATTGGCCCTCCTTCAATGTTGGATGGCCCCCTGAAGGGACTTTTAACCTGAGTTTGATTTCCAGGGTAGAGGACCACGTCTTCTGCCCACGGATGGGCCCCCAGGACCAGATCCCAT
>NW_008342393.1:3582227-3584372 GCF_000622305.1 Nannospalax galili | reverse complement strand
GAGAGCGACATCTTTCCCCCCCCCTACTACTCTCAGATGGGCACCCCGCCAATGGTGCCACAAGTGCAGGCCCTGCCTCCTAACCCTGAGGAGCCACCATCGCTTCCACAGGGACCTGCGCAGGACACACAGAGCCGGAGAGGCAGCCCCCCAGCCTGACACCATTATCCTCCCCCTCCGGCCAGCAGGGCCCCCAGACAGAGAGGGCAATCAGCCCTTTCATTACTGGCCCTTTGTCATCAGTGATCTTTATTTACAATTGGCACTCACAGAATGCGCCTTTCTCTGAAAACCCCAGGGACTTGATTAACTTATTGGAAACTGTTCTCTTCACTCACCAGCCCACCTGGGACAATTGCCACCAGCTCCTGAGTGTCCTGTTCACTACTGAGGAGTGAAACAGGATCCTGGAGGCAGCCCAGAAATTGGTTCCAGGCCCCACCGGGGACCCTACCACAGACCCAGGCATCATTAATGCCAGCTTTCCCCCTAGCCATCCCAACTGGGACTACAACAAGGCAGAAGGTAAGGAGAGACTCCTGGTCTACCACCAGACTCTGTTAGTGGGTCTCAAATTGGCGGCTCAAAAACCCGCAAATATATCTAAGGTCTATGATGTCAGACAGGGGCCCAAAGAGAGCCCAGCCTCATACTTAGAGAGGTTACAAGATGCCTTCCGGCCGTTCACTCTGTATGACCCAGAAGCGGAGGAATTAGCTCAAACTGTGATGTTTGCTTTCATTAACCAGGCAGCCCCTGACATCAAGAGAAAGTTACAGTCTTTAGATAGACCTTCGAATGGCATGATCTGGAGGCAGGAATCAGTGGCCAGCTGACCTGGACGGACTGCCTCAAGGGTTTAAAAATTCTCCAACTATATTCAATGAGGCCCTGCATGAAGATCTGGGTGAGTTCAGAGCCCAACACCCCGACATAAGCCTGTTACAATATGTAGATGACTTATTGATTGCGGCACCGGACCAGAAGTCCTGCCTGGAGGGGACAGAGGACTTACTCCACATACTTGGGGACTTGGGATACCAGGTCTCAGCAAAAAAAGCTCAGATATGTCTGCAAGAAGTGACTTACCTAGGGTACATCCTCAAGGAGGGGCAGCAGTGGTTGACTAAGGCCCACAAAGAGACTGTGCTAAAGATACCTGCACCGACCTCCAGAAAACAGGTGAGGGAATTCCTGGGTACTGTGGGGTTTTGCCGCCTCTGGATTTTAGGGTTCGCTGAAATTGCAAAACCCTTATATGAGGCTACCAAAGAAGGACAGGACTTCAACTGGACACAGGAAAGGCAAGAGGCCTTTGAGTCCCCTGCCCTAGGACTACCAGACATAAGTAAACCTTTCTGTCTATATGTGGATGAACGTAAAGGTATTGCGAAAGGGGTCCTCACCCATAGAGTAGGCCCCTGGAAGAGACCTATGTCATACCTATCAAAGAAATTAGACCCTGTAGCAGCTGGATGGCCCCCCGCCTGCAAATTATAGCAGCAGTGGCCCTGCTGGTTAAGGATGCTAACAAGTTAACCCTGGGACAGGACCTGCTTGTGGCAACCCCTCATGCCCTCGAAGGGGTGCTCAAGCAACCCCCTGATCAATGGTTGAGCAATGCCTGATTAACTCATTATCAGGCTCTGCTCCTAAATCCACCCAGGATCACCTTCCAGGTACCAACGGCCCTGAACCCAGCCATGCTGTTGCCGGATCCCGATCTCGGGGACCCACTTGATGACTGTACTGAAATTCTGGCACAGGTGCATTACATCAGACCTGACCTGAAGGATGTTCCCTTGCCTGACGCCGAAGAAACCTGGTACACGGATGGAAGCAGCTTCATCAGAAATGGTAAAAGGCATGCTGAGGGAGCGGTCACAACCACCTCGAGAGTCATTTGGGCCGAGCCACTGCCAATAGGTACATTGGCCCAAAAAGCTGAACTGATCGCACTTACCAAAGCCCTAAAGATGGGTAAAGGAAAGAGACTCAACGTCTACACAGATAGCAGATATGCATTTGCCACTGCCCACATCCATGGGGCCATCTATCAAGAGAGGGGCCTCCTTACTGCAGAGGGAAAGACTATTAAAAATAAACAAGAGATCTTAGACCTCCTGCAAGCCCTCTGGGGCCCAA
>NW_008342393.1:3468462-3581709 GCF_000622305.1 Nannospalax galili | reverse complement strand
CTCTCCCTATGACTCAATGCCTAGAGGGCTGGTGGAGGACAATGGATGGGAAAGTTATCCTACCTCAGAATTTAGGCGTAAGATTGTTCAAGAAAATACATCAAGCATCACACATGGGCACCCGAAGGATGCAAGACTTACTAAGAAGGGCCAAAGTTAAAATTCAGGAAGGAAATCAAGCCATTGAAAAAACTGTTAAGCATTGTCATGCCTGCCAATTAACCAACTCAGCTCCGTCCTATGTTAACCCAGGATCCCAAAGCAGAGGGACACAACCAGGTACGTATTGGGGGACTGATTTCACTGAGATCAAACAGGGAAAATTTGGATATAAATATTTACTAGTATTCATAGACACCTTCTCTGGATGGACTGAGGCCTACCCAACCAAGCATGAGACTGCTCATGTGGTAGCCAAGAAGCTAATTGAAGAGATCCTGCCCAGGTATGGTTTCCCAACTACAATCAGATCAGATAATGGGCCAGCCTTTGTCTCTCAGGTAAGCCAGGGAATAGCCACTGCACTGGGGGCCAATTGGAAACTACATTGTGCTTATAGATATAGAGCCCAGAGTTCAGGACATGTAGAAAGAGTGAATAGAACTCTAAAAGAGACCTTAACCAAATTAGCTTTAGAGACTGGCGCAGAGTGGGTGGCTCTCCTCCCCTTTGCCCTTTTTAGAGTAAGAAAGACTCCGTACCAGATGGGTTTGACCCCCTTTGAAATCATGTATGGAATCCCCCCTCCTATGATACGTAGCCTCCAAGCTGACCTAGTATCGACCTTGGGAGACCAGGACCTACTGGACTCACTCCAGCGGTTGCAGCTAACCCACCAACGGGTCTGGCCGCAACTCAGAGCCATATATGAAGCTGCTGTCCCCCCGCAACCTCACAGGTTTAAACCGGGCGACTGGGTCTTCATCCATAGACACCAACGGAAAAATCTCGAGCCAAGATGAAAGGGTTCCTTCATGATCCTCTTGACGACTCCCACTGCACTCAAAGTGGACGGCGTCGGGCTTGGGTGCACTACTCCCACGCAAAACCTGCCGACCCATTTGCAGTCCCAGAGGATTACAAGGGAGACACCTGGAAGGCATCCCCACACCCTTCGAATCCATTCAAGCTCCGCATCCGACAAGACCCTTCCTGCTAACCTGTCTATTGTTGACATTGAACTGCTTATCGGCTGATGGCACCTTTCCTGCAAGTAACATAAATCCCCATATGCCCCTTAGCAACTTAACTTGGGTAATCACCAACCCCGCCATGGGGACGGTCATCAACTCTACCTCCAAGACAGCCTCTCCCAACACTTGGTACCCTGACCTTTGGGTTGACCTCTGTGACATCTTTGAAGGAGAATGGGAACCTCACGACCAGACCCCCTTTCCTCCCTTCGGCTACTGAGACCCCGGCCCCAGATCACACACACAAAGCCTCGCCATCTATGTTTGTCCAGGCCACGGACGCAGCAGACAAGTTAAGAACAAATGTGGGGGACCTGGGGATTATTATTGCGCCGACTGGGGCTGTGAGACCACCGGCACATACTGGTGGAAAGGGTCATCAACCGGGGATCTAATAACCCTACAACGGGCCCCCGGATCTACTACCCTGGGATGGGGAGGGACCACTGGAGGAGGTGTGGGGGGCCCTGCACACAACCACGGTGCAACCCCCTCATAATTCGGTTCACTGAGAAAGGAAAACAGTCTATGGGGTGGGATGTAGGACACACATGGGGCCTACGGCTATACACTGCAGGGGAGAGACCCTGGAGCCCTCTTTACCGTTCAACTCCTCCTCCAACCGGTCGTCCATGCACTGGGACCCAACTGAGTCCTAAATCCCGCCCCCAGATGATTCTCATAAATCTTCTCCAGCTAAACGCCCTCCCGGACCTCCCACTGCCCAAACCTATACTCCTGAGCCAAAAACTCAGGCTCTTGAGTCCTCAATGGCAGATCCTATTCCTCCCCCTCCTGCCACTACCCCAACCCGGGAAATTCTTTTGCAGATGCTAAATTCATCTTATTACTACCCCCCCCCCTCCTGCCACTACCCCAACCCGGGAAATTCTTTTGCAGATGCTAAATTCATCTTATTACTTCCTCAATGCAACCAACCCAAACGATACCCATTCTTGCTGGCTCTGCTATGGTGTTGCCCCCCCCATATTATGAGGAAGTTGCTGTACAAGGAATGTTCTCCCTCTTGGATTACACAGAATGCAGATGGCTGTCAAATGTTTCTCTTACCCTATCTCAGGTAACTGGCATTGGGACCTGTGTTGGCCAGGTCCCACTGACCTGTACTAGCCTCTGCAACACCATCCTCCCCCTTAATGTCACAGGGAGGGGGCAGTTCCTCCTTCCTCACAATGACACCTGGTGGGCCTGCATCACGGGACTAACAGCCTGTGTAAATTGGGAAGTCCTGCAGAGAACATCTGGTTTCTGTGTTATTATCAGACTCCTGCCTAGAATCACCTACCACACTCATGAAGATTTCTTAACCCTCTATACTAGTCTAAAGGGCCCAAGAACTACCAGCCTCACTAGACTTAGAAGGGAGCCAATAACTGCAGTAACTTTAAGTCTCCTCACTGGGACAGGGATTACTGCTGGGATAGGGACAGGAGCCACAGCCTTGGCAAGACAAGATCAGCATTATTCCCAGCTCAGAGCCAGCTTAGATTCAGATCTCCGATGAGTCGAGGAGTCAATTACTCATCTACAAGACTAGAAGAATGCTGTTTTTATAGGGACCACTCAGGATTAATAAAGGATAACATGGTCAAAATAAGAGAAGGGTTGGAACAGAGGAGACTAGAACAAGAGGCCAGAGAGGGATGGTTTGAGTCCTGGTTCAACCAATCCCCCTGGTTGACAACCCTCATCTCTACCCTCTTAGGTCTCCTTATCGTTTTATTTTTAATACTCACCTTTGGGCCATGCATCCTCAATAGATTAGTACAGTTCATGAAGGACAGGATAGGCACCATCCAACTTATGGTTCAGAGGCAACAAGTCTATATGCCCCTTAGCACGATCCTCCCAGATACCTGTGAGCTGGCCAACCACAACCCATGATTGGGTTCCCCTGTTACAAGGGGGAAATGTAGAACCCTGAGACCCTCTTCATTCACCCGCTACCCCCCAATCCCTCCAGACCCCCACTAATTGCTCTTTTAGCTTCTGTAAAATGCTTGGCTGCTGCTTCAGACATGCCTAGACATACCCTGACCCCCGCCTGCTATTCCCCACCCCTCTTCCAGGAAACTATAGATTAAGCAAGCCCGAGCATAAAAACTGCCCTACAAGGCAAAAACGGAGACTCCTGGCCCCAGAGATAAGTCAGCACATTCCACAGCCCTGAGAATAGCACCTACCAATAAGAAACTTCCAGGGCTGCATCTTATACATCCAATTGGTTTAATTTATGTTGGTGTGCGTGGGCTCCTTGAACCAAACAAAATGTATCTTCGGTATCTCCCTTCCCCCCTTTGTCTAAAACCTATAAAAGGCTCCACTCTCCCTTACTCTGAGCTCTCAGCACGGATCTGTTGAGTTGGTGAGGTCTGAGAGCCCGAGCTTAAGCCCGAATAAACCATAAACCTTTGCTTTTGCATTTTGGTGTGTTGGGTCCTCAGTGGTCTTTTTGGGGTCCAGTGGATGAGGTACAACACTGTGTGTGAATCTATTTGTATATTTGCTCTTGACTGGCATGCCCTGACTCATTGCTTATTTCCTTGCCTTGGAAAGCTACCAAGATGTGTAAATTCTTTAGGAAAGAAACCGCTATTAGAAAAATAAGCAAAAACACTGCAAAAAGAATGGGTAAAAGTGAGGCGTAGGGGAGTGGCTAGGGTGGATGACTTGGTCTGCAGGAATGGGGAATTCTTAATAGACTATCAGTCTGACTTTGTGATCAAATGATAGGAATTGTATAAAGGGAAGACTTGTCTGATACTGATTTGTTTAGAACTTCAGAAGCTTCTTGATTTACATAAAGTTCTTAAGATGATGCCTCCCTTTGGCTGGATAGCAAACTGTTTTAATCCACAGTTGTGCTTTACTGTCCCATTAAAATTGTATTCCTCAATTCATCAATAAATAATTGTGGTTAAAAGACATTGCCTCAAACCGAGCATGGTGGTGCAAGCCTTTAATCCCAGCACTTGGGAGGCAGAGGCAGGCTGATCTCTTTGAGTTCGAGGCCAGCCTGGTCTACATAGCAAGCGCCAGGCCAGCTGGGGCTACAGGGAGACCCTGTCTCAATAAGACAAAACAGAACAAAACAAAGACATTAGCTCAAAAAACAAAGCAAAACAAAACAAAAGCTGGGCCTGAAGAAAATTACCCTCACTGTGAGTCCTGCAGTAGGTACTTTCCTTGTTTTCTGCGACAAATATATACTAAAACAACTCGAGAATTAATTCTGGCTCACTGTTCTAGTCCATCCCAGCAAGAAGGGCATGGCAGAGCAGCTTACCTCATGACACTGAGGAAGCAGAGCCAACACCTGTGCTCCAGGCTTTCTTCCACTGGGCTCTCCCATTCTCTCAACCTCCCCTCTTTCCCTTACTGGCAGCTGGGTAAAAGGATGAGAGTCCTTCACCCACCCCTTTCAGTTCTGTAAACATAAATAAAACACATACTTTGCATTTAGCCAACTCAAGTCCCTGGGAACCTGCACTCTCTTTTGGAAGTCAACTCCTAAAGATTGGAACATCTAACCTTCCAGACCCCAAAAAACTCTCCCTAGAAACAAGACACGCTCCAGCTTTCAATATAAGTTTCCTTTTATTTTGAAACAGTGAAATTGGTTCATGGCTGAAACAACCTTCATGGGGAAGAAACCTGGAGTGCTTATCCATCAAAAGAACAATCTCTCAAAGTCTGAGCCTGCCGCCCACCTCCCCCAACACAAAGAACAGATGAAAGGTTGGGAGGGAGGGCACAATCAAATTCAGGGTGATGACAGCTGGCAGAGTTCTGGTAAAGTACAATTTTCAAAGTTGCCATGATTACAGAATAAGGTAGCACTCATAAACAACAACAACAACAAAATAGTCACAAGCCCTCCAGCCCCTCTGGGATTCTCATCCAGAAAAATCAATTCCTCACTGGAAGTGATGTCTCAGGACTGCATATCAATTCATTCACTCTACCCCTGGGGAGTGGGCTCTTTTGACATACTCTCTTTTGGAGACCAAGATCACAACTCTGAAGCAAAGGGAGACTTCAAATGGTGGTAGAGGATATTCATGATGCTAGTTTGTAATCTGCTTAAATTATTTTTTTTTGAGAAGCTTAGAAACAAATTTAATGAACATTGGCAACTGTTGACCTCTGCCAGACAGTATAGGTGAGAAGAGTCCTAAAATCTCTACAAACACACAGGTTTTACAATAACAAGCCAAAAACCCAAGACTCTTAGGCAACGCTGAAGTTTGCTCTTGGGAGATCTTCATTTTATGATGTTTGAATACACTCTCCTGCTGGATAGTTTCCTTTGACGGAAGAGTATTTTTTTCTTCAGTATTAGTTTTCTTCAATTTTGATGCCTTTACTAGCACTGGTTCACAGAAAGCGTGCATTGAAATGTCCCAAGTGGCCACCCAACCACCCTCCCAAAGGGGAAACGCCAAGTGGGGACTTAAGTACCCTCAACACACACAGCATTCCTGCTGAGGGTCCTGAAGTCGCCTGGCTGGGTGAGTAGAGATGCACTGGCAGCCGGGGTGGGAATGCAGCAAGCCCAGGCGCATGCATACTGGGCAAGCTGTACCTGTTGATAGCTAGCGCAGTAAGTGAAGAGCACCAAAGAGTGAAACTTATTTATGGGGGAAAAAAGAGAAGAGTTTAGGAATTAAAACAATCCAGTAGTCACTGGAAAGTTATCTCCCTCCTTTAAAAGAAGAAAAAATTTTTTTGGCTTTTTAATTTTTTATTATTTTTTGGAAAGTATTTTTAAAGTAATATTTTCTTTTCCTTTGGAAAAAGAAATCTTTTTCCCCCCCTAACCTAATCAAGTGGAACTGCCACTACCTAATTTATCTCTATTGTTCTGCTAAGAGGTAGATTAAAATAAAAGTGAAATGGGGTTTCTATGAGGAGGTCCTTTAGTGGGCAGAGAGGGGCTGGTCACCCAGTGAAGCTCCCCAACTACAAAGATGGCCTGAGCCAGCCCAGTGGACTCTCCCAGGACAAAGGATCCTGCTCTGTCTCTTCTCCCAGAGCCAGCTGTCCTCCCCCTCCTTGTGGAGAAAGGGGTTCAGTGGAGGTAGAGGATCTTTAAGAAACCCTGTTGAAGGGGCCCTGGTTCTGGCTTCCCAGGACTTGGCAGCTGAATGGGAGATTCTAAGGCAAAGCCCCAGAACTCACCTCCAGCCAGTTCTCTAAGGGAGGAACCCATTCTTTTCCTCACCATCTGGTCCATCCAAGCTAAAGCAGGTGAGAGGGACAAGCTGGAGGGAATGGGGTGAAGCATGGGTGAGGAAGGCAGAAAGCGGGACGAGATGACAAACCCTGCCAACCCGACCAATGAGTGGGGGATCTAGGCAGGCCTGCCCAATCCCCAAGACAAACCTTTTGTGGCACAAGCCTCAACTCTCTTCTGGCTGGGATTCATACCTCATGCACGAGTCCCGCCCTCAGTTCCAATCTTATTGTAAGGATTGAGGTAGTTAATCCATTTATACTCGTAGCATTCATCATCTGCGGTTACACAAAACACATGCTCCAGGAAGCTTCCTGCTCTTTCATTTAAGAAAAACAAAAATTCTCTTCTTTTGTCTTGCCAGTCTGGATTCAACCATTCCAGAGGATCAGTAACGGTGCCAGACTGTGCCCTGAGACGGTAGGCAGGGCTGAGGCTCAGGCTGGGGCTCTTGCCCATCCACTAGATCCCCCTGGTCACTGGGCCTTCTCCCCTGTCCTGCACCCTCACCAGATGTATTAAAAGAAGAGAAACGAAGTTTCAGCTGGTGTCACTCTACATCTGAATACAAGAGGAACATTCTGTACCTAAACCATAGAGTATCTGGAAGGAAAATGGCTTTTATGTCCCCTGGCATTGATGAGGATTTCTCTTCACTCATCCTGCAATGACTCTCAGGCTATGCTGTTTTCAACAAACAGGCAAAACAGTTGTGTGGTTTGAATGGCAAAGCCACTAGGATCTCCCCTATAAACACTCAGGGGAAAAAAGGAGACCCCACCCCAAGAGGGGCGGAGGAAGAGTTGCCTAAAGGCACCAGCTCCTCTTGGGGCTCAGGAAGGCTTGGTGCCCCTGGGGCTGAGGTAGTTAGCAGCACTGCTGGTTCCCAGTTGGCAGAGGGTGTCTGGGGAGGGAGGAGGGGAAGGCACCCTTGAGAGCTAACTGAGGCCCCTCCTCACTGCCAGTCTGCCAGGCCTGAAGGGAACTGCACTGTGCATCTCTGCAGTGGGGACAGGGGACTACAACAGTCCCACAAAGAGAGGCCCTAAATTTCTTCTCCTTCCCCAAAGTGCAACCGGGAGCCAAAGGACCCCTTTTTTTTTCCCCTGCTCCCTAGCCCTTGGCAAGCACCACTCCCAAGTCCCCGAGGGGCTTCAGGAGAGAGGACTTTTCTTTAGCTCACACTGTCTCCAAGCCCCTCCCCCTTGCAGACAGCCCTAGATGTGGAAAGATGACTGGCCACTGCACTGCTTTGTCTCAGAAACAGCCTCTCAGCCTGTCTGTCTGTCTGTCTTTGGCACAGAAGAAAACGGACAGACCAACTGGAGCAACCCACTCCAGTGTCCTCTGGGATGTACATGGGGTCTTTTTGGCCAACAGTGAGGCATGTAAGACCAGCTCCCAACTTCCACAGAAGTGGAGAGTTCAGGAAAGGAAAAACAGATGGATAAGGACCGGAAGGAGGGGAGGAAAGAGTAGAGGGTGATATACAGCTTCCCTGTTCTGAACACTCTCTCCTGCCCAGACCCCTCCCAGAAACTGAGTCCACAACCCAAACTGCAAAAGGCAACTGGACCCCAGAAGGAATTAAAGCCATTGGGGTGTAACTGGCAGATGCAGCCTCAAAGTCAGTCAGTGAATCAAACCATTTTGGCTTTTTATGTGTTTCAAAGAATTTAAAAATAGATCCTAAAGAGATGGTCCTTTCATAAAAATATATGTGTACCACACACACACATATCTATCTATCTATCTATATACCTTAGAGTATGGAAGCATTTTCTTTAAAGTTGCTTTTCTCAAAACCATCCAAATCTCCCAAGTGCTTTTCATAACAGTCTGTTATCTCACCAAGGATGGGGAAAGAGAGGTGATGAGCAGGGCAAGGAGCTGCCTAAGACCTGGCCTTTAGGTCACAGGAGGACTCAGAACAGGTCCTTCCCTCCTGCTAACTTCTAGCCACTAATCCATACTCTTCTGCTTTCTGATAGGCTAACTTTCACAATCTTCCTGCTGGACAAGTATTGGCGACAAATGGAGCCTTGCCCAATCCAAGAAAGTTTTCCAGTCCCTTGCCACACTTCCTGATTTCTTCTGGGAGCTGAGTCAGCCAAAGAAAAAAGGACTTGGGCTTAAGGTGTGAAGGGAGCAGGCCCCCAAGGAACGGAACCCTCCAACAATCTCATTTCAGGTACTGTGGGATTTTTTTTTTCTCCTGATGATCACTTGAACCAGATATCAAAGCATGCTTGCTGGTAGAAATCCACTTTAAAATCATTAAATGGCCGAAGTCTGAACATTGTCTGCTTCATCGGGGGACAAAGCATATAGAGCCAGAGATGGGAAGTTGGGAGACCCTTTCTTTATGTGTCTGGGACGGGTGGGAGATTTAATCCTACTGACCTGACACCATCCCTAAGTCTGAGGGCTACAAAGGGGTGTCATGGGGACCAAGTGGTAAGATCATACGAAGAAAGAACCTGTCCCCAATTCCCTGTCCCTCCTGGCCACCCACCACCCTAAATCAAGAATTCCCTAACAATGGGTCCACTTCTAGAATCAACCTGATCAACCTAAAGAAGGTAGGGAGATGGGGGTGGGCAGTTATCTGAGGATCTGCTTGCCTTGTGGTCTACGAATGATATAGACTAAGAAGAATAGCAAGATGGGATGGAAGTGAAACAATAACCAAAAAATAAACACGAAAGCACTGCAGTGACCAACCAGGTGGGCCTCTCGGGGAGAGGGCGGCCTTGTCGTTCTCCCATGAACAGAATTTTGGCTCCTATATTTTTAAAGAAATACAGGTCTTCTTAAAAGGGTATATTTTTTAGTTATTATTTCTCTCCTCGATAAAACGGAGGCAATATTTTAAAATATAGTAACAGCACCACTGGTGGGAAAAAAACCAGCCAAGATGCTGTTTAACCAAAGAGGGGAGAGGGGTATCCACAGGCCATTTGATTAGCGGACACTGCTGTTTTGCCCCCAGGGGTCCAGGCTCTGCCAGGTCTTTCAATCCTACTAGGCAGGATGTTCCAGAGGAGCTGCAAGGTCAGAGATGAGAGCCCAGCAAGGTCCTGGGCTGTGCACCCTGGGGTATTCAAGCCTGGGTCTTCCTCTCCACCCCAGCCTCCTCCCCAGGATCCAGCCCTCTAGCCCCCACCCTTCCCCATAGGGCCTGTTCTCCATAGAGAGTTCCTAAAGGGTTACTGGCTCATATTGTAAGAAATTATGAAACATAACTTTCTCATTTTTTTCTTTTCATTAAAAAAATAAAATATTCAAGACTATCAGCATCTCTTCTGCTTTGCTTCTCTTTTTCATATAAAATATCAGCAAGCCGCAAAGAAAAAAAAAGATTAAAAAATTTTTTTAAAGAAACAAAAAACACTGGGGTTTAGGGGAACAAAAAGGAAAATTGCTGAGGTAACTTCATACCTTGAGGTAGTTTACTCCACACACAGCACTGCCTGACTCCGCCCATACGTCATGGTTTTTGTCACTGTTGTCCTTGTAATGTTGGGAGGAGGGGAGCTCCACATGCATGGGCCTTCCTTCCTTCCCAGAACACATGATAGTATTGTCCAGGGTAGCTAAAGTGCATCACCTGGCTGATATGCATTACAATCAGTACAGCATTACGAGGGGAGGCCTCCCCTCAATTAACTGCTAGCTGCTGTCCTCCACAAGGGGCTAACCTTCTAACAGGATCTTACTGAGCCTGGTAAGTTAATAAATTAAGTGTGCTCACCCCTTTGTGCATAATGATGCTGGTTTGTTTATTCTGGTGTTTTTAGGCAGGCTTTTGCATTGTGACAGGAATTCATGGAGGCAGAAGCAGTTAAATACTCCTCTAGAATAAAAACAGAAGCAAATAAGCTCCAATTGACTGTTTGCCAGATGATGGACTTTAGCTTTATCAGGCGCTCAGGGTTGGGTTCCAAGTCCCACCTCCACCAAGAAAACAGTGCCCGTGGTGGGGAGTACACCACAACCCTTGCCTCTAGGAACCAGCCCTATTTGGAGCACATGGGCTGGGGTGAGGGCACCTTTGGGCCACTCAAATCCTCCATGGAACTGAGGCTTTATCAAGGGGAGTTCACATCCCCTTCCCAGTGCTCATATCCGATCATTAAAATAGACTTTTAAAAAATATAAAATCCGCCTGAGAATGATGGGAATCAGGGACAGTGGTCAGCCCCTACCCTGATGAGCATGTGGTGCCAACTCATATGCACCAAGATGTGATATGGGGCCCATAGGATGAGAGGGATGCAATGGGGAAACCCCAAGTCAACCGGGAGAAATTTCCATTGTACCAATTTTTCAATATGGTGATCTGGAATAGATCACACACAGGGCATACTGATTTTTTTGGGGTAGGGTGCTAAGGATGGAACCCAGGACCTTGCACATGCTAGGCAAGCACTCTAACCACTGAGCTCTATCCTCAGCCCACGGGTACTCCTTTTAAACGTGGATTAGCGTATATAATCAATATCTTTATCCTTCTTTATATTTTGTGATTCCCACTGATTGCTTAAGGAAGGATCAGAATTAAATGACAAATGGTAGGTCTTCTCCATAGTCATAGAAACTATGTACCAGTCCTGTATCCCCCTGTAGCAACAAGGATAAAACAATGTAAATGGATAAAAGAAGAGCTGGTGTGTCAGTCAAGGCAATGAAAATGGAGGAATTTTCATCAATTAAGCAAGAAGGGAGAAGGTTGGATAGATTTTAGGGTCAAGAAACAAACCATCCTTTTGAGGTTTTTAAAAACCTGAAGCAAATTTTATTTCTCTTCCCCACTGGGGGTCTGACCCACCCTTTTGGTGAAGGCTGGAAAACTTCCTTAAAACAATCCACGTTTAAAAGCAGCCTGAGCTACAATTGCAATGGTGGCATTCCAAGAGGTGGGCCATGGTGGTCAACTAGTTGAGTTGGGGGTGAGAGATCAGGATTCCTCACTGAACATCTTTCTCAAGACAGTGGGCAAACCTGATCTCTAGCCAGGCCTAGAGACCCCTGATTCCCACTCATTCTCAGGCCTGCCGGGAAGAGCACACGCGCCCTCCAGTTCTAGTTTCCGCCTGCTGTTCTGGAGCCAATGGGATGGGAAGGGACTGGTCACTTCCTCCGAGCCTGGGCCTGGTTGCTCTGCCCCTTCTGGTGCTGCTGTTTAACCTGAGCCAGGATGTCTCGGATCTTCCTCTGAGCCATCTGCAAGAACAGGAAAGCAGGATGAAGGTGGGGGCCCCCGAAGAGAGAGGCTTTGCACATAGGTAACAAAACTGGCACCTGGAACTCAATAAAGAGGAAGCCCCGAGCATTCACCAAGTAAGGTGTGTATGTGATGGAGCAAGAGGGAAACAGTATAAACTCATTCATCAGGATTTAAACCTAGACCCATCCATATGGTGAGGCTGAACTGGATGAACAACTCCTAAGGAGAAGTATATTTCATGCTGTTCTAGCCATAAATTAGGAAGCACAGGAGTAAGATGCCAGATACAACATAACAAAACACTGATGTAAGAAGATCAGACACCCAAGAGCAGCTTATACCTTCCTTCTTAAAAGGTTCTTCCTGCCATACATGGTGGTACGCACCTTTAAAGCCAGCACTCAGGGGGCAGACCTCTGCCTGGTCTTTATAGTGAAACTGTCTCAAAAAATTTTTATTTTATTATTTTTATGTGCATGAGTGTATTATCTGCATATGCGTTAAGTGCACCTGTGTGGTGCAATGCCTGCAGAGGTCAGAAGAGGGTGTCAGATCCCCTAGAACTGGAGTTAAGGACAGTTGTTAGCCATGACATAAATGCTGGGAATCGAGCCTGGGTCCTCTGGAAGAACAGCCAGTGCTTTTAACTGCTGAGCCATTTCTCTAGCCCCTCCAAATTTTTTTTTTACAAGTTTCTTTCCTAAGATTTTTTTGGTTTTGGTCTTTTTTTTGAGGCAGGGTCTCCCTGTAGCCCCAGCTGGCCTGGAACTCACTTTGTAGACCAGGGTGGCCTCGAACTCTCAGAAATCTGCCTGCCTCTGCCTCCCGAGTGCTGGGATTACAGGTGTGCGCCACCACGATTTTTTTTTTTTTTTTATAAAGGGAATCAACCACAAAATGGGATCCACATGTTAAGATTTCACCCAAATATCTCCTTCCCATAAATTGAGTGTCTGGTTAAACAGACTTGGTCTACTATTTATGAGTTCAGAACAAATATGGTGATTCACGCCCTTAATCTAAGCACATGGAAGATCAAGGCAAGATTGCCTGTGAATTTGAGGCTAGCCTGGGCTACATAGTGAAACCCTGACAGGGGGGTAGGGAGTGTTTCAAAATTCATCAGCCACGAGTTTTTACAGAGCTTTTCATTGAATCCTTGTTCTGGTAAGTTTCCATGGGCAAGGCACCTGGCACTGTGCATCCCTAGGCATGCCAGTCATCCTTACAAGCCTCATTCTCGTGAGAATAATGGGAATATTGTGGCGCTTAACTGAGTTAATAATAGGTAGAAAGCATGTGAGGCAGTGCTGGGTTTAATCATAAACCTTGGCTATTATTCTCATGGCTCTCACTGACAATTCCCAAAGAGAGAAAATTGTAAATACCAGGTAACAAAGCAGAGGGAGTTCCAAGCCTGAGTTCTGGCCCTAACTGCTCCAGCAGTTTCAGGGGCCACAGACCACTGGTGAACCCTAAGAAGGGTGTTCATACCTCATAGTCCTGGCTTTCAATGTGAACACTGGGGCGATGTTTCAGAGTTTGGGAGAGTCCCGTGATAAATACCCTTTCCTTAAAATCTGAACCTAAGATTACATTCTTTCCAGGCTCCAGAGTCACCCCAGTGACAAGTAAGAAAGGAGATAAAGAGTTCCAAGAAGGGACACAAAGCCAGGTATGGTGCCACACACCTGTAATCCCAGCCTGATGGCGAGTTGAGGGGTGGGGGGGCAGACAAAAAGAAGATCCAGGGAGGGAGCAGTCACTCTGGCAAAGACAAAGGGACTCCTTTGAAAATGCACTCTAGCAACTCACTACAGTTCATATTATTATTCTATAAACAAGGCTGAATACTAACTTCCTTACATACCTAGCACAAAAGGGGTTAGGGAGAGACTAAGCTTAGATAACCAAGATTATAAATAAACAATGTAAAACACAATAGATACAGCCATTACATATCATACATAATATACATGGAAACTGTTAAGTAACCTCAAAATTTTTTAAAATGTAATATTTTGAATTATGTGTATGTCTTATGTGTGTGTTTATGCACATGAGTGTGGTGTCAGTGTAACCCAGAGGACAGCACCGAGTCCCTGGAGCTGGAGTTACAGGTGGTTTTGAGCCATCTGAGGTAGGCGCTGGAAACTGAACCCAGGTCCCCTTCAGGGGAAGTATGTCTGTACTCTCAACTGCTGAGTCACCTCTCTAGTCCTCAAAAAAAATTTTTTTACATTTATTTGTGTGTGTGTGTGTGTGTGTGTGTTTGTACACGCTGAGGTCATTAGACAACTTGAAGGGAGCTGGTTCTCTCCTGTAACATAGGCTTTGGAGTCATTAGGCTTGGTGGCAAGCACCTTTAATCCCAGCACTCACTTAGGAGGCAGAGCAGGCAGACCTCTGTGAGTTCCAGGCCAGCTGGGGCTACAGGGAGACCCTACCTCAAAGAAAAGAAAGGAAAGGAAAATAAAGGAAAGGAAAACGAGCAACATCCACACATCGCACTCTTGCAACTGGAACAAGTCTAAGCCAACCCAGAGCCCGCAGATATAGGAAGATATAGGCAGATATAGGAAGGTCACAGGACCTGCACAAGTCACATACAACAACCTTGGGAGCATTCACTTCTGTTCCTGGCTCCCGAAACCCTCTGGAGCATGGTACGTACCTGGCTGGCATAGAAATGCCCAATGATCTTAACAATGACTTGGTCGTTCTCATCTGGGGTCTGGTCTCTTGGCACTACCACTTCAGCTGCGGTCAAATTCTGCAACTCATTCACCTGGGGGCGGCCAGAAAGGAGTTCAAAATACCAGCAAGAAGGAGGGAGGGAGTGGGAGGGAGGGGGTGACTCAGTGGTAGAATGCTTTGCCTAACATATATGAAGACCTGGGTTCAAGCCCTAAAAATCACAGAAAAGTGGGGAAGGGAAGATGGCTGGGACTGGAGGGTGGGTGAAGTAGGTGACCAGTAGGACTCAGGCACGGAGACTAGGGAGTAGACCAAGTCAGTGAACAAAGGGGTCTCCCAGGGCAGAGGAACAGAAGCCAGAGATGCAGAATCTGGAGATGACAGCCTGTTGCTTCCAACCCTCAGCACTCACCGTTTTGCCACCTTTGCCAATAACCCGGCCAGCTGCCGAAGCCGGCACCCGTATGTGGGTCTCCAGCTTTACTTCCTCCTTGGGACCAAAGAAGTTCTCTTCTTTGAGTTTGCCATAGATTCTTCCCTGAGCCTGGGGAGGGGAGGTCAAGGTTAAAAGTAGCCACATATCTTTGGTGGAGGGGAAGAACTTAAGCAGGAAGTACTGCCTCATGTTCCAGGTCCATTAAAAACATTTTTTTGAGCCGGGCGTGGTGGCGCAAGCCTGTAGTCCCAGCACTTGGGAGGCAGAGGCAGGCGGATCTCTGCGCATTCAAGGCCAGGCTGGTCTACATAGGGAGTTCCAGGACAGCTGGGGCTACAGGGAGACCCTGCTTCAAAAAGAAAAAAAACAAAACAACAACAACAACAAAAAAACCTTTTTTTGGGCTTATTTTTATTTTATATATACAAGTATTAGGCCTGCAAGCATGTAAGTGCACCCGTGTCATGCAGTGCCTGAGGAGAACAGAAGAGGGTGTCAGATCCCCGAGAACTGGAGTTTCAGGCAGTTGTTAGCCACTATGTAGGTGCTGGGAGTTGAACCTATGTCTTCTGCAAGAACAGCCAGTGCTCTTAACCATTGAGCCATCTCTCCAGTCCCCAGATTATGATTTTTAAAAATACGTTTATTATTTTTATTTTATCTGTATGAGTGTACTGCCTGCATATTTGCAAGTGCGCATGTGTCATACAATGCCTGTGGAGGTCAGAAGAGGGAATCAGATACTCAAGTTATGGACAGTTGTTAGCTGCCATGTGGGTGCTGGAATTCGAACTTAGGTCTTCTGCAAGAGCAGCCAGTGTCCGTAACCACTGAGTCATCTCTCTAGCCCCAAGTAGTATGATTTCTGAGTAACTGACTATCCCGGCACTAGAGAGGCAGAGGCAAGGACTGCCACAAGTTCAAGACCAGCCTAATTTACAAAGCTAGTTCCAGGCCAGCCAGTGTTAACATAGTGAGACTCTGCCTTAATCTCCCCCACCTTCCTGCTTAAAAAGAGCAACTGAATAAACATCAGAGGATTATGATTCATAAGCTATGCACCATACCTACTATAGATTTCCTTCCTTCCATCCTGGGATGACTTATTTGGATGTGGAATGATTAATATGTCAAGACCATGGATAGCAACAGCTGGTAACATTACGCAGACAGTACCGGGTGCCTAGGGAGCCACTTCACACAGATCAGGTTAAACTGACTGTTAGCTCTGGCTGTCTGACTGAAAGTGCAGGAATCTAAGACTATGGTACAGACACAAAGGAGGGAGGGGGAGTTGGCATCAAATGCAAAGACCTTAGATTTCCTTCCTTCCCATATGCTGTGTGGAGGAGCATGAGCAAGTGAAGAGGGAAGTGAAAATGAACAGAAATCAGGCTTGATGACACTTAGAAAACAGTTTTGCAGTTATGTATCTTGTATAAAAGGCTGAAGGATGCGACAAGAATTTAACAGCTAACAGCAGTTGCCCTAGCTTTTCTCTGTGTTAAACCCTTCCCAACCTCAGTTCCCCTGCATCCAGCTTGGAAAAAAAAAATAGATCAAACCTTGAATTGAGCCTCCGGGGGTCCTGTGATGATAACCATTCGAACTTTGGAGTCAGGTGTTTCGGGTGGAGCAATCTACAAATCAAATAGCTGATCAAAGAGGGGCCCTCTAGGAGAAGACCTGGACATCTTCATTCCCTCCAGGTCCTTCCCACTGCCTATTCGGAGGGCTGAGGATTCTGATGAAAGCATGGGCACTCAGCCTTAGAAGAATCAGCTTGAGTGGCCCTTTCTTGGGAGAATCTCTCTGCCCCTCCCTCAGCGGGTTTAGAGTGAGATGACCGGGTGGGGCAGAGAGTAGCTGAACCTCCCTTCCACCAAATGAAGTATTGCCTGGGCCCAACAGTAGCAGGACGGTTTCCCAGTATCGTACATGAGGTAAGTGAGGCTCAGGTCCCTCAGCTTGCTGGCATGGGGGATCAGGATGGAGCAGGATGGGGCTGTGACTGGGATCCAAGAAGACACCCACAGAGGACTAAGGAAATCCAAAGCAAAAAGGATTTGCACCCATGAGGGAAGGTTCCCTAACTGTAGAACTCTTCCAAAGTATGAAGTGAACTGGAGCTCATGCCCCAGGACCAAGAAGACCCCAGAGCAAATCACCTTGATGGAGGCACTGGCGAACCGTGAGAGCTGCTTGATATGTTGGCCCTTCTTGCCGATGATGGCACCCACAGCCTGGGCGGGGATGAACACCTGCACCATCTCCTGCTCTGGAGCCTGCTGCCGGAACAGAGGCCTCCTTACTAAAGGCCTGGGAGCAGGACCCAGGAGCCCTTCCACCCAGCTGCCTTACAGTCTCCAGGAGAAAGTACCCAGGGCTGTGGAAAGACACTGCAAACTCTTAAGCTCCCTGCCAGCTAACAGGGAAGAGGCCAGTTGAGGGAAACACTGCCAGTATCGTACATGAGGTATAGCAGGCATACTGGCTCTAGAGAGCCAAGGGAGGCTCCCCTCCCTGTGCTAATGTCCCAAGTCCCACAGTTCCTTAGGTCCCCAGTGATAAGACCTTCCACCTACCATAAAGGAGCTGTAGGGAGCAGCACCAGTGACGCTGCTGGGAGGTGGCGGAACAGCACTGGACGAGGCTGGGAAGAGACCTACGGCAGCCAGGTTGAGGCCTGGGATGAGGTGAGACTGCAACTGAGGGAGAAATGTGAAAGGCCAGTCAGGGACTGGCAGGGACTGGCAGTCCCTGGTGTGTGGCTCAGGATGACCTAAACAAGCCAGCTCCTCCCAGAGGAAGTCAGCTAAAAACACAAGAATTATTTGCTTTTGTATAAAAAAACCAGCCTGGCATTATGATTTTCCATGGGGTATGGAATTGTCTTCATTGGACTAACTAACCGACATCTTCAATAGGAGTGGGCCTTCCTGGTTGTTCCTGCCACTCTGATGGAGGCAAACCAGATTCAAAATCCAGAAAAGGTGATGCCCCTCCTTTTAAGAACCTTGGGGAGACAACTCTCCTTGATTCCTGGGGCCCAAGTTGTCTGAACCTTCCTGTATGTAGCCCTCTTCTTTAAACAAACAAACAAACAAACAAAAAACTCAGATGTAAGGGAGCTTGCTTAGTGGGTAAGAGTGTTTGATGTTTAAGTATGAGGTATGGTCACATGACCCTAACCCCAGTACTGTAGAGAACAGAGATGAGAAGATCTTGGGGGCTTGCTAGTCTTGTTCCAGGTTCAGTGAGATCACATATGAAGGAATAAGGCAGAGAGTGATGGCCTCTGCACACATATACCCAACTATTCCCAGACACAATTACAAAAAAGAAAAAAGATGGAGGTCAGCCTGGTCTACGTAGCAAGTCTAGGTCAGCTGGGGCTACAGAGAGACCAAAACAACAAAAACAAAAACCAACAGGAAAAAAAACCCCACCAAAACATTAGCTGAAACTGTGAACCTTCCTTCTACTACTAAAGCACACAATTTTTACAGGATGATCACCTGTGTGGAAAACAATCACTGTATAAGAGGACCATATCCTCTAGATCATAGATTGGCTCTCAAGTACGGGAATCTATGAAACCCAAGATAGGGTCCTCACTCCCCACCCAGAAACCAGATAAAGAGCCCTGCTGAGCAAGTACAACTGAAAACCCCATTCTGGGACTGGGGGTGTAACTCAGAAGCAGAGTGCTTGCCTAAAATGTATGAGACCCTAGGCTTGATTCCCCATCACCTCCACTACAACCAAAACAAACAAATATTTCCAAAGAGTTAAAGAGCTAAGGATGTGTCTCCAAGGTACACTGTCTGCTCAGCTCCAGGCCCTGGATTCATTCCTAATACCATCAAAAGACGAAAAGATGGGGGAGGCAGAGATGCGCGCCAGTTCTCACTCACGCTCATGGCAGCCACGTCATTCTCGTAGGCCTCTCGAACCTTCTTCATGATCTCCTGCTCAGCCCTGCAACAGTTCTCAATAGCCCCCTTCACAGTGATAGTCCTCTCAGGGTTGTAGAGAGTGAGATCCTGCAGCCTAACAAGAGAGCAGGGCACGGTCAAGCAATGGGCAGTGCAGGACCAGGACCAGGTCCCAGTCAGGCACAAGGTCCAAAGACAGCTCAGTCATAGGTTCAACATTTCTGCCAGCAAGAAACTCTTCTAGCCTTAGTGCCCCCTTTCCCACCCCCCACCCCCCGCCCCACCCAGTAACTAGAGCGAGGAGAAAGTAAGAATATCCAAGCAAATCCCCTGTTGGAAGACAGCCAACCACATAAGGCTGTGATCAGCAGTCATGCAGGATGGATGGAGGTAGCCTTTTTCTTGTACTATTTTGCAAAAGAGCAGTTACCCTGAAGACAGGTTAGTCTCTAAGAAAATGGACAGGGGCACAATGCTTGTAAAACCAACTAATCCATGCCCTTAACTGGTTCTTCCAGAGAGGCAGGCAGAAAAAGAGGTTTGTCCACTTCTCGAAGTG
The DNA here is from genome assembly GCF_000622305.1 of Nannospalax galili. NCBI lineage: Eukaryota > Metazoa > Chordata > Mammalia > Rodentia > Spalacidae > Nannospalax > Nannospalax galili. The sequence continues at coordinate 3,562,399 of NW_008342393.1, read as the reverse complement.
GCAGACAGACCTAAAGCCCCTTGCTGCAGGCTATCCTGGAGATGCAGAGGGAAAGAGCTAGAATGTTGTGGAAGAGTGTAGAAGCAATAGGGTGCTCCAGACCATATCTAAGGAAAATGTTTCTCACTGCTTAATATGCTTTATGCAGGCAGATGTAGTATCTAATGTATGGGGCAGATGTCAGGCTCAATAATGAAATCCCACGCATCCCTGGCCCAAGCTCACCACTCCCATAAAGAACAAGAAACACTGAGATCCTTACGAGGAGATGGTGATTTTTGTCTCTGTGTCCTGCTCCACCTTCTTCAGGTTCCGCCCTTCTTTGCCAATGAGTCGTCCCACAAAGTTATTATGGGCCAGGATCTTCAGGGGAACCTCGTCAGCCCTGGGGAGGAAGTGAGGGACAGCTCGTTCAAGGGTGGCAGCAGACTTGGCCATCGGGGTCATCCATGACAAACCCAGTAGAAAACCTCAGGTCAAAAGTGTAAGATTATGAAAAAACCAGTAGATCAGTGGTTTTTATAAACAGGACTGAGGGTAAGGATGGATTGTAGAGGACACGAGGGAACTTCAGGGCTATGGCTTTACTTCAGCTGTGATCCTGGTTTTAACAGGTAGTATACAAACAAATACATCTAAACTCATCAAACTGTATACTTGAAAAGTATGTGTAATTGGATTTGGGTGTTCAGCTCAGTGGTGGTGATGATGGTCCAGCATGCTTAAGGACCAGGCCAAGATCCCCAGGGGAAAGAAAGTGAGAAAGGGAAAAGAGACAGTTATGTGATTGAGCCAGGTACAGAAGCATGTGTCAGGAGACCGAGGCTGGAGAATCAATTGATCCCAGGAGGCCAGCTTAGGCAACATGGAAAGAACCTACCGCCCCCCCCACCGCAAAAAAATAAAACAAAAACTAAAGATTACTTATACTAATTAAACCTCAATAAAGCTGTATCAAAAACCACTCAACTGGAGCTAGAGAGATGGCTCAGCGGTTAAAAGTACTTGCTCTTAAGGAGGACTGCGGTTATGCTCCCAGCATGGTGGCTCACAACCACCTCTAACTCCCATTACAGAGGATCCAACGCCCTCATTTGACTTCCACAGGCAATGCACACACATGGTGCATGCACTTCATCCCATGTCTTGTGTTGGTGATCTCCCTCTCTCTCAGTGAATTTGTATTTTCTATTACATATGTTGGCACAAGAAAAAAATCTCAAAAAGGCTTAAAACAACAGATATGATGGTGCAAGCCTTTAATCCTAGTACTCGGGATGCAGAATCAAGCAGATCTCTGAGCTCCATTTACAAGTTCCATGCCAGCCAGGGACACAGTGAGATCTTGCCTTAAAAAAAAAAAAAAAAAAGGCCAGGCTGGAGAGATGGCTCAGCGGTTATGAACACTGGTTGTTCTTGCAAAAGACCCGGGTTCAAATCCCACCACCCACATGGAAGCTAACAACTGTCCATAACTCCAGTCCCAGGGGATCCAACAGCCTCTTCTGTCCTCAATGGGCATTGCACAACACGGGCGCACTTACCTACATGCAGGCAATACACACATACACATAAAATAAAAATAGTAAATAAAATATTTTTTTTTAAAAGGCCCAGCATGGTGGCGCATATACTCTTAATCCCAAAACTCAGAAGGCAGAAGCATGTGGATCTCTGTGTCTACAGAGAGAATTCCAAGCTAGCAGGGGCTACAGGGAGACCCTGTCTCAAAAAACAAACAAACAAAAAAGGTGTATGTATAGAACAGTATTTCAGTATGGTCCTCTGTTCTAACACACATGCACACTCATTTGTTCACACTCCATCTGTGACTACTCACATGCACAGGCATCCACACATATGAACACAAATATAAATGCTATGTATGAGTCCATAAAAATGCTAGACTATACATCTAGAAACATTCAATTTCTGCATTACTGCAGTGTAAGTATAGGCTAAGGGTGTGGCTCAATGGCACATAAAAATGCTAGACTATACATCTAGAAACATTCAATTTCTGCATTACTGACTGCAGTGTAAGTATAGGCTAAGGGTGTGGCTCAATGGTAGAGCACTTACTTGCCTGACATGTGTGAAGCCCTGGGTTTGATTCCTAGTACTGCGGTGGGAGTGGGGGTGGGGGGAAGTGGCAGTCCAAGTAGGTCCAACTGGAGCTTACGTTTTGGTGTCCTTTGCCTCCTTATGCATAATCTCCAAGATCATCTTACAGGCTGAGGAGCAGCCCTCTGGGGTTGAATGCACACTGATGGCCTTTTCTGCAGCTCCTGCATTCTCCTTTCTATGCACATCTATCCTGAGGACCACAAAGACAAAGTCTAGTTAGTCATCCACAGTAACATTGGTCTTTAGGCTTCTCCCCACTCTTGTCAATCAAAGTGGAACAAGGCCTGTCAAGCACAGAACTGGAAGGTCAAAGAAAGGGCCAGGGAACTGTGGCCAGCCTGTTACTCTGCCTCTGTCTCTATCCCCTCCAGAAGGTGGCTGGGGAAGAGAACATAGACCACCACACAGCTCTTGGGTAGGGACTCCCAGGCTGTTCGGCTGTGAAGTTAACCTTCCCTTGGATTCTACATGTCCTATATCAAGCAACACACCAAGCAAACACACTGTCCCAACTACAAGTAAATTAATAAAGCGATTTACTAAGGATTGGGACACAGTGGGACCTGATCTTCACCATACACATTGATCTGCTATAAAGATAAGGGAAGGAGGTGGTTGTGCTAAAATGTGAGTTGAGACATAATTATGACTTGGGCATAGCTGATCAGCCCCATGGCCAACATTAAATGATCACTTATCACTGAACACCCAAGGGGTTGCTGCCTCTGAACTCATAAGGACCAGGTTTTCTGGAACAACTTGATGGCAACAACTTGATGGGTAGAGCTCTTCCTGCCAATGACAGTCCATGGCCTAGACTCACTCTCCCTCCTCACTTGTCCACCCCTCCCACAGAGGGAAGACTGGAAACAGTCACCACCCAAGCAACATTTCCCAGAAGAACAGTGCTGATACGCCACAGGGTGCTTCTAGGAGCCTCCCCAGGCACCAACACTCAGACTCAGCTTCCCTTCTCCAGTACTCACTTGGACTGGGTCTGTTTTGTGATGTTACGAATGGTAGCACCCTCCTTGCCAATGATAGCACCCACATACTGTGTGGGCACCAGGAGTCGGAGGGGGATGTCCACTTGCTGCTGCTTGGCCGGAGCCCCTGCTGCCACCGGTGAACCCTGCCGAGGCTGACCCCGAGAGCCAAAGCCACCCCGGCGCCCATTCTCAGGGCCCTGTGCTATCTGCTCGTCGGGTATGTATGAGACCTTCAGGGCATGGTTCTCCAACTGGTGGCCATTCAGCTTCATAATGGCTCTGGGAACAGACAGAAAGTCCACTGGTCACTCAAACCCATGCCAATCACATCAAGTACTTTCCCTATGCAAAGGGCCCACTGAGCTATAGCTGGGACACACTGGCAATCAGATATCTGCCACCCCACCCACCATCACCTAAGGAAACTTCCAGTCCCTAAGACAGAAAACACTAAGGGAAAAGAAATGCAGCGATGCTTCACGTTTAGTTTGGATTTATCGTTGACAAGAACTTTCTAACTTAGGGGCTAGAGAGAGGGCTCGGCAGTTAAGAGCATTGGTTGCTCTTGCAGGACCTGGGTTCAATTCCCAGGACCCACATGCAGCTAACAACCATCCATAACTCAGTTCCAGAGGATCTGTTGCTTTCGTCTGACCTCCAAGAGCATTGTGAGATAAAGATGCACTTACACCCACAGGCAATACACTTATACACATAAAAATAAATTTTTTTTTGTCTTTTTGAGACAGGGTCTCCTTGTAGCCCCAGGTGTCCTGGAACTCACTATGTAGACCAGGCTGGCCTTGAACTCACAAAGATCAGCCTGCCTCTGCCTCCCAAGTGCTGGGATCAAAGGCATGCACCACCACACCCAGCATTAAAATAATTTTTTTTTAATTATAAAAAGAACCTTTCACTTAGGCCATTGAAAAATGTTGAAGCAAGAAAACCACCAAAACAATTTTTTTTATTTTAAATAAAAAAAACATCAAAAGCAAAATACAGCAAATCCTATGTCAGATCAACTATAAATGGCCAATATGTAATGTATAAATGTGTGGTCTGCCTATACCAGTGAGAGCCCTAGAAAAGTATCAGGTAGACTCCTAACACTCTGTATTTAAAGCTCTTGAGCAAGGCGTGGTAACCCGCATCTATAATCCCAACATTCAGGAAATGGAGGCAGAATAATCAGTTCAGGGCCAGTGAGTTGGAGGCGACACATGGTTTCAAAAGACAGACAGACAGACAGACAGACACACGCACACACACCCCAACTCCTTTCAAAGCAGGCAGTTTCCCCTCATAACCAAAAGATGGCACCATCCACACAGCAAAGGACCCTGCAGTTCCTGAACAAACCAAAGCCAAGAAGTCTCACCTTCCCCGACCCCTCCCTTCAGTGCGTTTTTCCTAAAGTAACTTTGAACATGAAGGAATCATGTCCCTGGAAAAGACCTTTTATGGGATTCAAGGGTTGGCTGGACCAATAGCAGAACCACCCAGTTGGGGATTCCAGCCTGCCTTCCTCATGTTCCTCATCTGATGCATTATCCAGTTCAAATGGAAGAATCCAGCTCTTACCACTCACACAGAAACACTCCCAGCCACATTTCCAAGGTACTCACTGCCTGGTCTGCTCCCGGTTGGAGTAGGTGACATTGACCACTGCTGTCTCACTCTCGGTGTTCACTGCAGAGACAACAGGCCACCAAAGTTAGAGCTCTGCCAACCAACCCAACCTCAGTTTCCTGTGTCTGAAGGCCAGAAAGGCACACAGCTTACTATCCTGACCTAATGAAACACAGGAATTTGCAAGAGACCTCCTTTACTGCTGACACTGGAAAATCCAGCCTTTCCTGCTTTCCCCACCAAAAAGCCAGTACACAAAGGTGTGGCAACTGGGCAGCAAGGCAAACATCCCCCTCCCATATACACACTCCCACTCCAGAGGCAAACTTACCCCAGCAAAGTTAAACTAGCTAAAAATCAACACCCAGTAGGGTGTGGTGGGCACACCTTTAATCCCACAGAGGGAGGCAGATCTCAGAGATGAGGCCAACCTGAGTTCCAGGTCAGCCATAGCTACAGTTGAGACCCAGTCTCAAAACAAATTAACACCCATTGGGTGAGATTAGCAATTTACAGAGGTAAATGTTCCAAGAAAAAATGGTCTTGGGTACCCTTTCTTTATTTTATTTTGTCTTTTTTTTTTTTGGTCTTTTTTTTGAGACAGGGTCTCCCTGTAGGCACAACTGGCCTGGACCTCCCTATGTAGACCAGGCTGGCATTGAACTCACAGAGATCTGCCTGCTTCTGCTTTCTGAGTGCTGGGATTAAAGGTGTGTGCCACTGCACGAAGCATCCCTTTCTTAAATGGCTAGAGACCTGAGACCACCCAAATCCATTCTAGAAGCTATCTTCAAGCCAAAGCAAAGAAGCCCTTGGTTTTGGAATCTACATGAAAAAAACAAAAATATGCTTGCACCTTTCTCAGAGGAAGACTTTCAGACTTGAGTGTTCTTGGCAGTGGACATAGGCATGTTGGGTCATCATAGCTATGAGTCACTGGCATGAATCCCACCAAAGCGCTTGGATTTTATTTACCAATTTACATTGTACTTATTATTTTGCAGCACCAAGGATTGAACCTAGGTCCTCACAGGTGGCACTCAGCCATTCTACCACTGAGCCACATCCTCAACCTTTGAGCCTCATCAGCAAGACTGTCCTACCTCAGTGATGAGAAGGGTCAGCAAGAATAACTTCAGGCTGCACATGATGCGTCTGTATCGCAGCACTTGAGGACAAGAAACAAACAAAAAGATCAAGGCCATTCTGGGCTACAGGAGACCTTGTCTCAAAAAAAAAAAAAAAGAAAAGAAACAATAGGGGGCTAGTGAGATGGTTTAGCAGGTAAAAGTACTTGGTGCCAGGCCTGATGACCCCAAGTTTGATGCTGAGACTCACATGAAAACCAATTCCTCCAAGGTATCCTCTGACCTACACACACGCATGCATGCGCATGCACACACACAGCATGGTACAAGCAGACATATGCAAATAAATGTAAAAAAAAAATTTAAGTAGGGGGTTAGAGAGATGGCTTAGAGATTAAGAGCACTTGGTCTCATGACCAGTTTGGTTCCCAGAACCCATGTTGGACTGTTCATACCAGCTCCAGCGGATCCAATGACCTCTTCCACCTGCTCGCATGTAGCGTACACTCACATACATATAAGTAAAAATAATAAATCTTTAAAAGTCAATAAAAAATAACTCATTCAGGTCTGGAGAGATGGCTCAGTGGTTAAGAACACTGACTGTTCTTGCAAAAGACCCAGATTCAAATCCCAGCACCCACACGGCAGCAAACAACTGTCTGTAACTCCAGTTCCAGGGTATCCAATGGCTTCTTCTGCCTTCCCCAGGCATTGTACAACATGGGTGCACTTACATACATGCAGACAGTACATGCATGCACATAAAAATAATAAATTAAAAAATTAAAAAATAACTCATTAAATAACTGGAAATAAAAGGAGTGACCAAACAATCCAAAACTTACATTCCAGTAGAGGAGAGCAAAAATAAGCAAAATAGGCCTTGTTGGTACATGCCTTTAGTGCCAGTACTCAGGAGGCAGAGGTAGGCAGAGACAACCTTGATCTACACTGTGAATTCCAGGCCAGCCAGGGTTACACAGTGAGAGCCTGTAAATGTTATCAATCATGAATGAGTGCTATGGAGAATCATCAGGGTAAAGAAGACAAGGTAAGGGATAGGTAGACAGACTGGACCATGCTTAAAAACTGGCATTTAAGCAGGACGAGGTGGCACACGCCTTTAATCCCAGCACTGGGGAGGCAGAGGCAGATGGATCTCTGTGAGTTCAAGACCAGCCTGATCTACATAGTGAGTTCTAGGACGAGGCTACAGGGAGACCCTGTCTCAAAAAGACCAAAAAAGAAGTGACATTTAAAGACTGGCATAGTGGTGCACACCTGCAATCCCAGCACTCTTGAGGCTGAGGCAGGAGGACTGCCATGAGTTACTTTAAAAACAGCTACATAGTAAGCTCCAAGCCAGCCTGGGCTACAAGGCTGTCAAGGCTGTCTCAAAAAGCCAAAACAAAAAGAAAGTGACTTTTAAAGCTGAGTGTGGCAGAACACACCTGCACTGTAATCCCAGCACTTGCCAGACTGAGGCAAAAGGATCTGAGATTCATGAACAGTCTGGGTTCAGTGTCTACTAGGACAGCCAGAGATATACAGAAGACTCTGCCTAAATAAAAAGAAAAACAAAGTGACGTTTGAGCTAGATGTGAAGGTAATTCCAGCATTGAGGAGTTAGAACAGGACTGTGTGCTTGAGGCCAGCCTCAGCAACATAGCAAGACCCCTCTCAAGCCAATTAGAGGTATTTATCGTTTTTGGTTTTTTGGTCTTTTTGAGACATGATCTTCCCGCTGGCCTGGAACTCACAAAGATCTTTCTACTATGCCTCACCCATGCTGGGATTAAAGGCATGCACCACCACGCCCGGCCATTTCTTTTTTTTTTAAAAAAAACTTCATTTAAAATTTCTTATTGTATGTGTATGTGTGTGTACTCGCACATCTGCATGGGTGGTCATGCATGTGGAGGTCAGAGTTTTCAGAAATTGGTTTTCTCCTTCCACCATGTAGGTTCCAGGGACTTAACTTGGCTCTTCAGGCTTGCTGGTAGTACTAAGCTAGCTCACTGGCCCTTCAGGGCTTTTTCTACTCAGTAAAATAAAACACAGCCCATACTGTTCATCAGGTGAGAGACAGCTAAGTCCTAGCTGGCAGAGGCAAGGCAGTGAAGACACCTGCTGCAGCAACCAGGGCAGCTGAGCCTGTACTCAACGCCAAACCACTGCTCACTGTGCCTCTCTAGCCTAACTTACTCGTTAGTCTAAGCTGAAAGCAGGACTGAGTAATAGTTATCAGTGAGTTCAGTTGTGTCCTGGCATGTGAGATAAAAGGCAAGTTATAGGATTAGAGTAGAGTAGAGAGCACACAAGGAATTTGGAAATTAATATTTAAACCTCAGACAAAGCAACTGCTATTTCTTGAAGATTTCAAAAACTTAAAGTCTCTCCGAAGTATAAAGACTATTGCTACACTATTCACAATAGTCAAGAACTGGGCTTCTGCCAAGCCTGATGGCTCACACCTTTAATCCCAGCACTAGGGAGGCAGAGGCAGGTGGATCTCTGTGCATTTAAGGCCAACCTGGTCTACATAGTAAGTTTCAGGCCAGCTGGGGCTACAGGGAGACCCTGTCTCAAAAAGACCAGAGAGAAAGAGAGAACCAATCTAAATGGCTAACCACAAAAAGAAAAACAAAAATCTGTCTCAATCTCTCTCTCTCGTACTCTCTCTCTCACACACACACACACACACACACACACAAATACTATTTAGTCATAAAAATTGAAATCCTATCATGTAGAAAAAATGTGGATGGAAGGAACCAGAGGTTATTATGTTAAACTAAATAAAGCCAGGTTTAGGCAGGTATGGCCAGCCAGGTCTACATACCAAGTCCCAGGCCAGCCAGGGGTACATAATGAAACCTTGTCTCAAAAGAAATAAATAGAGCAAGCAAGCCAGGTTCAGAAAGTAGGTGATCTTTCCTGAATGTAAAGGGAGTGGAGAGGAAAGGGGAAGGAAGGGGAAAGGGTAGAAGGGTAAGGAAAAGGGAAGAGAAGGACAGGATTGAGAGGACAAGAAGGAGATCTCATTGAACAGTAGAAGGATGGTTACTAAAGGCCTGGGGAAGGAAGGACATGGAGAGGCTGAGCAATGGATACTCTACTAAATCACAGCTCAGGAGGAAGGTTTCCAGTGTGTTGCTGCACAGTAGGACAGCTACAGATGACATTATGCATTTCAAAAAGCAAAAAGAAAGGACTTGGAATGTTTTCACCAAAAAGAAATAAACTGATGCGACAAATATGCTTAACCTAATTTAACCATGACACAATGCACATATGCATCAAACCATCACACATACCCATAAACATGTAACATTTTTTATATATTGCTTTAAGAAAAATCTAAAACCAGCTTTATACCCAATCAAAACGCTCCATATTTAAGCTAATTTTCTCTGCAAAGAATTTACAATCACAGTAATAGAGAAACCACAAAATTCACAGCAAATTTTTTATGACCTAGAATTTTCTATTATTTTTCTCTTGGTAGGCCTGCTTGTCAAAGGATTTTTCCTGCCCATCGAACTGTTTATAATTAAATCCTGGGCGTTTAATTGACCAAAGACATGTAGTTACCAATCAGATCATCTATTTATTTTCATGAGTGTTTTGTCTGTATGCTATGTAAGTGCACCTGTGCGTGCAATGCCTACAGAGACCAGAAGGTGGGGGCGTGAGATCTCCTGGAACTGGAGTTAAGGACAGCTGTTAGCTGCCATGTGGGTGCTGGGAACTGAACCTGGTCCTCTGCAAGAGCAGCCAGTGCTCTTAATCACTGAGCCATCTCTCTGAACCCCAATCAGAGATAACCAGTGGGCTATTCAAGTCAAAACCAAGAAAATGAGGCTTTTAAAGCAAAAGGGCAGGTAAGCATTTCCAACCCTTTAATCCCAGGCACAGGCAGATCTCTGTGAGATAGAGGCCAGTCTAGTCTACATAGCAAATTCCAGGCTAGCTGGGGCTACAGGGAGACCCTGTCTCAAAATAAATATATATAATTATATATACAATTAAATAATAATTATATAAAGGGTTGGAGACTTGCTCAGATTTGAATACACAATTTCTATTCTTTTGTTTATTCAAGACAAGGTCTCCTGAAGCCCAGGCTGGCCTCCAAACCACTACAAAGCCAAGGATGACAACTGGGTGCCTGATCCTCCTGCCTCTACCTCCTATGTGCTTGGACCACAATCAGCTACTATTTCATTCACTTAATTAACAATTTACAAAAATTCCTTTTTTTTTTTTTTTGTCTTTTTGAAATGAGGTCTCCTTGTAGCCCCAGTTGGCCCAAGAACTTCCTATGTAGACCAGGCTGGCCTCAAACTCACAGATATCCACCTGTCTCTGCCTCCCAAGTGCTAGGACCACAGGTGTGGGCCAACATGCCCAGCACAATTTCTATTCTTATAAACTGCTACTGAAATCTTGTGATTCCTGCAAGCCCAGGGACTCCATAACGGGGAGGGGTGAATTTCAAGCCCCACTAGACCGAAGCCCAGTTCCATGGGCCAGCTGTCTAGATGCCAGGCCAGAAGATCTGCTATGCCTGACTGTCTGCCACTCTTCTTCCTAGCAGATCTGATCACAGAATGACTCCTTGCACACCCATTCATTCATCCCTCACCCAGTCTTACCTTGTTCACAGTTCTCTACTGTACCATATTGAGCCAGCAAGCTGTCTAGTACCTGAGTGTAGAGAAAGCAGGAAAACGCCTCTGAGCATCCTGGACCTGGACACCCCTTTCCCCACAAGGTCTGGGGCACAGCAGGGCCATCAGTAGGAATTGGGCATTCTGACCAGCTTTCAGTTCCATCTGGCCAGAGACCTACTGCTGATGGCAGCTTCAGTATCTGTAGGAAGGTTCCTGACCTCCAGGAAAAGGGCATTTTTTTAAGCAGACCTGTGCTTTTGCCATCAGTAAAATTCAGAGTTCAGGAAAAACTTCCTTAATGGCTCTACTACAGGGCATGAGTGAGGAAAGAGACCTTACCAACCCTAGACCCAAGGGGACCTCTCTAGTCATTTCTTCCAACTCAGGCAGACTCAGACTTACTGTCCAGTCTCTGCTCTCCAAGCCACAGAGCAAATCCCTCCCAAACACTTACTTCCCATCGGAGCTGAGGTGGGATGTTTCGGATCTGAATTTTCCGACTCCTGAAATGAAAGAAAGCACAAAGGGTTAAAGAAAGCTCTAGAGGCTTTTAGGCCCCTGCAACTTGGGAGTTACTAATTTCTGTCCCAGTCTCTTATCCTCCTGATGATCCTGCTCACCAACCAAAAATCTTAGAATGGTAGGTCTCCCCACCTCCACCCCATCAGCTCTTAGAATAGCAATCCATTAGGAATGCAAACTTCGAATTGGGGAGCCTCACCTTGGACACCAAACTACCAACACAACCAGAGGGGAATTCAGAACCAGATGTTCTGAGCAGGAGGGTAGCAAAAGGATCACAAATATTTTGTTTACCGCAACTTAGTTCCTCATCTACTCCTTCCTTCAGCATCTGTGTTTAGCACTACAACATCGTCAAATGAGACAGTGACTATTAATTAACCCAAAAGTTATTTAATTGGTACCTACTTCGTGTTCTACTTTGCTCCAGAGACTGAGGCGCAGCAATAAACAAAACAGACGGAATGCCTGGCCCAGGTGTTCACATTGTATTAGGCGAAACAATATATGCAAACAAACTACAGTAGGATAACAGTACAGTGGTTAAGCCCTTGGCACAGCTAGGGATCTAAACCACTATTAGCACTGATCTTTAAAAGATTATTTAGCTTCTCTGAGGCCCAGTTTTCTTCTTTGTACAACAGGGATAATACCTATTCACAGGTGGTAGGTGGCATTAGATAATATTTGTAAAGAGCTTAGTAAAGACTTGGACTAAGTACTTAAAAGTGTAACAATAGATGCATCAGTTGAATGCTAAGGTGCTCTGGGAGTGATTAACACACACAGCCCAGCATCAGGACCACCTCCCTCCCAGTTGACTAGACTTATTCTTTCCTAGATTTAAAATGCCTCTGAAAAAATACGACTTCCTTGAGGAAGGCTTTCGGATTCAGGGCTAACTCCCAGGAAACTGCTCACCACCCAAATCAATACCCTAATCCCTGAGTTTAAGACACTTAAATTGACTTGATGCATTAGTCAATCATCATTTAGGCCTATATCTTTGATCACAAACTCTTAGTTCAAAGACAAGGTCTAACAAAATCCTAGTGGCTTAAAGGAAAGCTGGGCTAGAATACAAGAAAGGACTAGGGAATCAGAAGTTCAAGGTCATCCCTGGTTATACAGAGTTTGAAGTCAACCTGGGCTGTGAGACCCTATTGAAAGAAAGAAAAGGAACAGTAAAAGAAACCAAAAGGAAAGAGAAAGGGAAAGAAATAGAGACAGTCTACTTCAGGTTCTTAAAGGCTTGCTTAAGCCACTTGTATCCTCAGCGGCCTACAAATAAAGCTGGTTTCCAGCTGGGGGCTAGAAGCGTGCTGCATCCAAACTTAAATGTGTTGGCCTGGGCTGTCCTGGGCTGTCCTGGGCCGGATTTCCTCCCTCTACCACTGCAGGGTCTAGTGTCTCCAGGCACAAAACAGAAATGGGGCAGTCTCTGATATCCCTTCTAGTCTGCAATTCTGAGCATTTAAAGTCTTTATCCATGAAAATGTGGGCTGAAAATAGCTTCGGGAAAGGTGGATGTATGGGAAAGAGAATCTTTGTGGCACTCTACTTCGGTTGGTTCATGAACTTAGCCAAACAAAGCTGGATTACAAGATACAGTGAGGATCAGAAATAAATCCATCCAGGCCCGAAGACACACTCAGTGATCTGATCCCAGCACTCGGGAGGAGGATTACCACATGTGGAAATCTAGTCTGTTTTACAAAGTGAGTTCCAGATCAGCCTGAAAAGTAGCCTTAAAGTGAAAATGAGAGAGAGTGGGAACTATAGAGAAAAAGAAACGAGGTTGGAAGTATAGCCCAGTTGGTGCAGTACTTGCCCCCCCCCCCGAGTTCATATAGAACGCCAGGCATGGTATCCAATGCTTGTAATCCCAGTACCCAAGGTAAAGGCAGGAGGATCAGGAGTTCAAGGCCATCCTACCTTGGCTACAAATCGAGTTCAAGGTCAAATTTGGCTACAGAAAGCTTTATAAAGAAAAGAGGAAGAACTAGTAATAATAATAAACCCAAGCCAGGCGTAGTGGCACATGCCTTTAATCCTGAATCTCTGTGGAGTAGGTGGATCTCTGTGCGTTCAAGCCCAGCCTGGTCTACACAGTGAGTTCCAGGCCAGCTGGGGCTACAGGGAGACCCTGGCCTAGAATTCCCTATGTAGACCAATCTGGCCTTGAACTCACAGAGATTTGCTTGCCTCTGCCTTCCCGAGTGCTGTGACTAAAGGTGTGTGTCACCACACCCGGCTTCAAACAGACTATTTTCAAATTGGTGAAGAACAGGGGGAAAGAAATGATCACCTCGAAGAAATGAACATTTGCTCTTGTTTAATGGTAGGGGTGTACCAGACCAAGATCCCTCCCCCTCCAATGAATCCTTTTAGACAGAGGGCAGGAGAGGGCTGCCTACCTATAAAGCAACCCTAGTGGTTTATTAGTAAACCTAAGATCAAAGGTCAAAACTTCCCTCTTCAAACTCAGCTGGAGGAAGGGAGGGAGGTTCTACTCAGGGAACAGAAAGGTGGTAACAATGAATTCAATTTTCTGCTGGGATGTTAATCCATATCCTGAAAGAAATGGCAGGCAGATAGGATGGAATGTCTGGAATGTTCCAGGAGAGGGAGGGGGAGGAGGGCTGGGCCACCCAACCAATGAAAGAAAGGCCGGCAGCATTCCCTCAGCCCTCTAGGGCACACACCCCACCCTGGGAACCCACTCCAGGCCCCTTCCAGGCCTCCTTTCAGCAAAGCCCCCAGCCATATTAAAGCAGAGGGAAGAGGGCACAGAGGAGCTGAGGCCTCCAAGAACCTTTGTCTCTCTAAGCCCTTAGCCTGGTTTTCCACTGAGTATGGCACTACCCAATTCCTTTTGGGTCCAAACTACATGGGGCAATGCTGAGACCTGTAACCAGAATTTCGATCCTTGAATAACTCATTCATGCTACATACAGGGGAGTGTGGATTAAGAAGGTGTGCTGAGGGCTTAGAGGCTCCTGGAGGCTCAGAAACTTTTATTTCTCTCCACGGTGGTTTCTTCTGGCAGAAACCAATTCCAGTAAAGTATTTGTACTTAAAAGGTTTGTGAACCAGGCTGCCTGCCATGTAGCACTGCCATGTAGCACTCCATCCCATGCTCCAGTGCCTGAGAAACTGCAGGTGCTGAATCAGCATGAAAAGAGCCAGCAGGTAGCTGTTACCATGTGCCACTTGGTGAGAAGGACGATAAGTCATTACAACATTTAGGGTCTTTCACAGTGATGAGAAAATCGTAGAAATAATGTTACCATGTGCCACTTGGTGAGAAGGACGGTAAGTCATTACAACATTTAAGGTCTTTCACAGTGATGAGAAAATCGTAGAAATGATCACTGTCTTTGAGCCCTACTTCAAGTCCTCTACCTACTCTACTTTCTTGGTCAACAACCCTGCTCCAGTAGGCCAGGTCTTTCCACCAGGCCAAGAAGAACAGTGTTTATGCTCTATAAGTAAAAAGGCACACCTGAGTCGTTCTAGCTCTGCCTGGAGAGACCAAACCCCGGTACCCATTGTTTAGCAAATGAGAGAGAACCTGCAGAGGTTCTTTAACTACCCTAATCCACCAGTAGGTAAGGCTGTTTATTGCAAGAATGAACTGCCAACAATGGTCATTAAGGGCAAAGGCTACACCAGACAAAATGATTTTCATGAGTGCCAAGTCTGTGGCTTTCTCATGTCATGTCCTCTGCCTGCCCTGGTCCATCAGGCATGGATCAGGACCTGGAGGGCCCCTCAACAAACACTTGGTAATTAGGAAGAACTCACCTCTGGAATGCTGCCAGGCCAACCTGGTGATGTGAGGGCCAGGGGAACTGGCCAGGGAAGATTTGGAGAAGCAAAAGACGAAAGAACATCATTGATCATAAGGAGCTACTTAGGAGAGCAAAACCTCAGGAGGCTCGGCCCACCCAGGAATGGTACGAAGGTGAGATTCTCCCTAGAGCTGAAACTCATGCTCCCAGGTGAAAGAGGTAGGTGCAGCACCTGTAATCCCAGCACCAAGGAGGCAGGAAGAACCCCAGGGCTTGCTGGCCTGCCAATCTAGCCTAATTGGACAGCCTCAGGTTCAGTTCAGAGGTCTCAAGCTAAGGTGGAAAGCAATTAAGGATGACACCATCAACCTCTGGCTTCCACATATGTACACACATATCAGCATATGTGTGAAAATGTACATACACACACAAGGAGGTAGGGAAGCTGAGATTCAGGAGTGCCCACTAGACTCCAATATCCACATCATCCTGTATAACCCTCCCGCTGCCCATGGAGATTGTGTCAGTGGCTCTGTTTGACAGACCAGAGACTTGGTATCTTGGGGCTGGAGCAATGGCTCAGCTATTAAGCGAACTTGCTGCCCTTGCAGGGGTCGCTTCCCAGCACCCATATGGCAGCTCATAAACATCTGTAACTCTAGTTCCAGGGAGTCTGAGTCCTCTTCAGGCCTCCTTGGGCACAAGGCCATGGTACATATACATACAGGCAGACAAAAGCCTTGTAACATATAAAACATTAAAAGACTCAATATAAGCTGGGCATGGTGGCGCACACCTGTAGTCCCAGCACTTGGGAGGCAGAGGCAGGCGGATCTCTGTGAGTTCAAGGAAAGCCTGGTCTACATAGTGAGTTCCAGGACAGCTGGAGCTCAAGGGAGACCCTGCTTCAAAAAGACAAAAAAAAAAAAAAAAGACTCAATATATTGATGTTTTGAGATAGGATCTCACTTTGGTTTTTGTTTATTTTAGTTATTTGAGACAGGGTCTCCCTGTAGCCCCAGCTGGCCTGGAACTCATTATGTAAACCAGGTTGGCCTTCAACTCACAGAGATCCGCCTGCCTGTCTCCCAAGCGCTGAGATTAAAGGCATGCACATCTCGTCGGCTACGATCTCACTTTATCCCTGGCTGGCCTAGAAATCACTACATAGACCAGGTTGGGCTGGAACTCATAGAGCTCTGCCTGAAAGTGCTGAGAGTAAAGGTGTGTACATCATGCCCAGTCAGGTTCAAGTATCTTGTCCAAGTCTCATAACTACTACTAAGAGCCAGAGCCAGAACTTGAACCCCAAATGTCTGCTTTCCTGGTTCTTTTCATGACTGCTGTGCTTTTAATAAGCCTTTGGCTACGGTACATTTAGGCTTGAGGGCCCAACAAAATGCAGAGTTCAGTCAGGACTGGTGGTTCACACTGGTAATCCCAACACTTGGGAGGTGGAGGTTAAAACAGTAAAGGACTTTAAGGTCCTCCTGGACTACATAGAGAGTTCCAGGCTGAGCTGAGCTACTACAAGACAAAAAAAGAGAGACAGATCATCATGACAGTCAAAGAAGTGGGCCTGCCACTTGGGTACTGCTGTCCCATAAACCAAAGCACTGCTCCTTAATTCTTGAAACTAGTAGTGTCTTTCTCCAGCTGCATAATTTTAGACATATTTTAGACTGTTGAAAAGTGATTTGATGGAATACCCAAAACACTAACAAGTTAGATGACACTTTTTGCTGTTTGTCTGGAGGATGGGGTGAACTTCTGATCACTTGCTTCCTCCCGGAATTACAGGCAAGTGTGTTGTTACAATGCCTCGATGCTCAGGATGGAACTCATGGCTTCATGGATGCTAGGCTAGCATCCTGCCACTGAACTATATCCCCAGACCCCTGCCCCATTTTTTTTTTCCATGTGAGACAAGGTTTTGCTCTGTAGCCCAAGCTGACCTTGAATTTAACTCACAGCAATCCTCCTGCCCCAGCCTCACTTGCTGGGATTACAGTACTGAGCCCCCACACTCTGTTCCCTGCTTTTGTTTTGTTTTGTTTTAATATTTTAAGGCAGGTCTTACAGCTGGACATGGTGGCACATGCTGTTAATCCCAGCACTTGGGAGGCTGGGGCAGGTGGCTCTCTGTAAAACGGAGGCCAGCCTGGTCTACATAGAATTCCAGGCCAGCTAGGGCTACAGAGATAAGATAGCTCAGTGGGAAAAGGTGCTTGCCACCAAGTCTAGTGACCTGAGTTCAATCACAGGACCCCCACAGGTTGTTCTGACCTCCACATACGCACATAACACACCCACAAATACAACCAACAGAGCAATAAGCTACAAAAAAAAGACAGGATCTCACTATGCAGTCCTGATTGGCCTGGAATTCACAGAGATCCACCACCTCTTCCTCTGCCTCCCCAAGTGTTGGGATTAAAGGTAGGGGCACCCCAGCTGACTTGCTATTCTTTTAAGGGTATATGAACTGTGAAGTACCTATCCTCTGCAAACCTGCTCCCCTGCTTTCTATCCTCATACCCAGAGGGGAAGGTGCCACCTGTGATCGTGTTAATGACTTCCCCTCCCTCGACTGAGGAGTTCCCTTAAACCAGGGCAGGGAAAGGTAGGGAGGGTGGTAGCAGCATTTTTTGGAATCCCATCACAATTGGGGCCCCAATCCACAGAGGCCCCTCTCTTAAATCAAGCCTAAGCTTTTCATCTCCTGCAACAAGATTAAACTCAGATCTTCACCTCCACCCCACCCCAAGGCCAAGCTCTGTCTCCACCTGGGGTCTCAAGTCAAGACTTCAACTCTCAGGACCTCCTTTTCTCACATCTGGGAAACAAGCAGTAAGTAGGATTAGTTCATCTCATCTTGTCTCCTGTCCCCAGACTGGGATCAACCTGTCTACCTATAGTGAGCTTTCTTAATTAGAGGGATTTTCTGTACCTTAATGGTCTGAGTAACTGGCTATTAGCTTTTCTCTTTTTTTAGGAATGTGATGAAAGGTAAGAACACTCTCCACCAGAAAAATGCAAACAATCTGCACAGAATTTCAAGACTTCAACATTAATGAAAACTGAATCCCAACCATAACCCCAAAGCTAAGACCCCATATACATCTACACACTGAACTTCATTTAAAAGAAGTCCAAGTTTTCAGTCAGGCCTTTTAGGCCTGAAAGTGAGAGGAAGTTGCCCCACGAAATAAGAAAATAGAATTTGCGGGGCATGAACGCCTTTAATCCCAGCACTCCGGAGACAGGGGCACACCGTTCCCTGTAAGTATGAGTTAGGCAAGCCTGTTCTACGTAGGAGTTCCAGGCCAGCTGAGACTATAAGAAGACAAGAAGACTCTGTCTCAAAAAAGAAAAAGGAAAAAAAAAAGAGAAAGAAATTAGAATTTCCTGGGCATGGTGACACACCATGCCAGTACTTGGGATACAGAAACAGGAGGATCTCTGTGGGTTCCAGGTCAGCTGGGGCTTCAGGAGACCCTATGTCAAAAAGACCGGAAAAAAAAAAACAAAAAAAACACAGAATTAGGCCAGGGAGATGCAGGTATAATTTAGTGACAGGGCACTTGTCTAGCCTACATGAATTTGCTGTTCTAACCAGGATGCTAAGAAGAGCAAGTCACAAAGATGCTCCAAATCTCAAGCACATACCATGCTTAGATGGCTCACCTGTAGATTTTATAGAGTGTATGTGCCTGTACCCACAGGCTCATGTGTGGAGATCAGAGGACAATCTTCAGGAGTTGGTTCTCTCCTTCTACCACCTGGGTTCTGGGGGTGGAATTCAGATTGTCAGGCCGTGAGGCACATGCCCTTACCAACTGAGTCATCTCACCAGCCCCCAGCATGTTTTTTGCAATATAAAATATCCTAGATTACTAGGAATTTAGTTATAGCCCCGAAAAACAGGGAGAAAAAAATTCTATAATCATTACATTGATTGCTTTTTGGAATGGTAATCTGACCCCCTTTCAAAAAAGAAAACCCAGAAATAAAATAATATGAATACATATCTAATCTTTAGTATTAACAGCACTTTTTTTTGGAGACAGGATCTCATAATGTAGCCTAGGCTGGCCTGGCCCCCAAATCGTCTCATCTCAGCTGGGATTACAGAATTATAGGCATGTGCCACCACACCCACCTAACCTTAGTGTGGTGGTTTTAATTTGAAACTTGCATGTGTGAATACATAGTAATAGCTTGTTTTATTTCCATGTGTGGTTTGGACTTCACTGCTACTCCAAGGTGCTGGACATTTTCCTACTATGCTGAGCAGGCTGTGACCAGAATTAGCCTTACTCATAGCCCAGTTCTCATGGAGTTTCCAGTCCACTAGTTGCCTTGAGAGAGGGGCAGATAGATAAGGCTGTCTACTGGGCCCCCAGGTAATTCTGCTGACTTTTCCGCCAAAGGACTCCATGTGACTGACCCAGGAGCAGACGTGCCCTCCCAAAGCTGGACCCTTTCCATCTGAGAGAGTGCTCACCTCTGCCTCTTCCAAGATGGTCTTATTCTACCAGTTCACGGTGGGCTCAATCTTTCCTTCCCACCCTTCTTTACCATGTACAAGACTGAGAGGTAATTAAAAAAAAGAAAGTCAGTCACGGAAAACTTCTGAAGGGGGCTGGCCTGGCACACTCCAGGCAGGGCAGTAGCTGAGAAAGGGGGTGGTGCCGGGAAGGGAGGAGGAGCTGGCTCCATGCCCAGGGCTTCGAGCCAGGATGATCCAGAGGCAGGGCAGTCAGACAAGACTGGAGGTGGTCAGGCTAGGACTCAGGACAAAAAAGTGACCTAGTGAGAGGTGTGGAACCAGGCAAGGCGGATGCTACCAACAAGGAATGTGTGCCGGCCCAGAAGGCACAGACACCACTTGGAATGCAGCTCTGTGCGCACGATCTGTTAAATGTTTTTATTGAGTTTAAGTGTATGGTGGGGGGACCGCATGTGCCACAGCACATGTGTGGAGGTCGGTTCTTTCCTTCTACCATGTGGGTTCCGGGGATCAAACTGAGGTTGTAGAGCTTGGCGGCTAAGCAGAGCATACACACAGTTCCTAAGCTAATGCTGGAGACAAGTGAGAAGAAGAGCTATCTGCAAGAGCTCCTCTGGATTAACCTTAATTCCCTCTCATCTGGAGGGTGCTTCTACCTGTGTTTAATGCCAAATTGGGGGTTGGGAACCACAGGCTTCTCAGAGGACCGTAGGCATGCCACATTCACATCTTTTAACTTACCAGCAAGAAGTCCTAAAGGAAATTTTGAAGCAGAAGAGAAAGTCCCTCAAGCCTAAAAGGATTCTAAGCTGTCACTCTCATTTCATAGAGAAATGGCCCAGAAAAGGAAAAAGACTAGCCAACCTTGGGGTAGGACTAGAACTCAGCTCTCCTAGCCTGTCTGTGCTCATTTAACTAACACTATGCTGCCTTCTTAAAGAGAAGCGTTAGCATAGCAGAAGCCATTAGAGTCCGACGTCAGGATCAGGAAAAATGCCCATATTCTGTATGGTTAAATGCTTGCCAACTGGCTTTTTACTGCATGCGGCTCTAATTTGGGCACAAGATTTAATTTGCAGAACAGCTAACTACCCTATAATACGGCTGGATGGCTGTCAGAGGTCTGTTAAAGAAGAGGAAAGATAATCACAGAAGGTTCTTCTCTTGCAAAATACCAGCTAGATCTACAGTAGGGAAGGCAGTAAAGGTATAAGCTGAGGGAAGGTGGTTGGCCAGTGGAAGAGAGCAAGCCTCCGCCACTAAATACTTAGCTTAAACTCACTCAGGAATAAATGGGTTGACCAAATATATATCAGTTTTTTTGTGGCAATTTTAATTTCTTACCACCCCCCCCCCCCAAATCGGGCCACCACGGGGGGAACCAAAAAAAAAGCCTTGGGGCAGGTGGTTCTTTTTAAGGGCAATTCCCGGGCCGCCTGGGCCAGGTGGGGGTCCCCCCCCCCCCCCCCCAATCTGGGCAGCACAGGAGGAAGCCAAAACAGAAGCTCTGGGGCAGCTGATCTCTTTACAGGCAAATTCCAGGTCCGCCTGAGCCAGTTGGTGTCTCCTCCTCCCACCCAGGGCTGGGTGTAGAATCTTACTCTTTAACCTGAGTGGTTCCTGCAGGGAGCTGGCCAAGAGGCGCTAACAGAGGGAAGGAGCCAAGAAAGAGAACAGGGGGTGGGGGGAAGGTGTGCAGGTGAAACCTTTACTAAAGCCTAAAGTAGGAAAGACATATTGAAAGGAGGTAGCTTACATGACATTGCCCCCCTCCCCTTCTCCCTGGCTGGTAATGGCAAGTTCCTGGGCTTGTCCCAGGAGGATGGGGAAACTCGATAGGCTCTGACAGAACACCACCCCCTACAAACACCTCAATGGAAATGTCTTAGCTCACACCACCCAGCACAGATGTAGCATCTCTCCAGGAAGCCTAAGAGCCAAATGGTCTGGCACTGGGGAACCCAAGAGGCCAGTCTGAGCCGGGAGTGGCTGATCAGTAGAAGGCAATGTTCTGGAAGCCGAAATAGAGATGAGTCTCTCCAGGGTTGAAAGGCAAGTGTGGAGAGCCTGGCACAAGATGAGGTTTGAGGGTGAAGCTCTCAGAAGGAAAGGAAAGGGAGTCAGCGTCTAAAGAAAGTAGTTCACAGCCCTCCCCTATGAAAAACGATGTGTGTAATACTGAGACCCTTTACTGTGCATGGGTAAAGATGCGACTGTGTCCTTATACACGTTAAAAAACCATTTATCTCATCGCTAGAAAAAGGCTCTGGCTGTCTCCTCTCCAGTTGCCAACAAAGACCTGTTGGTGGTGGGCGAGTTCATTAACAATGTGTGTTTGGTGCTGGTGGGAAAGTTCTTACAACTACTCTCCTCCAGCAGAGCTGTCCATCCTGAGTTGGCTTGGGGTGGGGGATTGGGGGGCAAAAGATGTCCTGTCCGGGGGCCTTGTTCCCAGGTTCGGAGACTCTGGGCGGCAGGGCAGTCAGCGCTTTCCAAGATGGCTTTCATCCACCCTGCCCGGGAGGAACAGCGGTTCTCGGACGGCGCAGAGGACTGGGCCCTGGACGCAGCCCTTCGCCAGGGAGGGTGGGAAAGCTGAGCAGTCAGGGCAGCTAGGAGGCAACGCCGGGAAGGGCGGCAGCAGCTGAGGTGGGGGAGGGGAGCAGCTGGGGGAGGGGAGCCTTGCAGACCGCAACCGAGAAGGCCAGAGCAGCTGAGGCGCCCTGGGGCGCCCCTTCCCCCAGCCCCACACCTCCCCGGAGAAGTGGAACACGCTCCCCACCCCACCCTGCAGAGAGCCCGGAGGTGGACAAGGATGCCCCCGACTCCCGCGGCCAGTGCTCGGCTGCAGCAAGGCGCCCCGGGTCCCCGAGGCCGCCCAGCCGGTCCAGAGGGGCCCAAGCTGCCTCCGCAGCCCGGCGGCGCCGGGGGCTGGGGGTGGGGGTGGGGACCGGGACTTTGCCCTTTGTTTCTCCCTCCTTCTGCAGAGCCACCGGCCGAAACCCGACCCCATCGGCGAGCCGGACCGCCGGCGCAGGGCAGGCTCCCCCTCCCGGGTCCTTTCGTAAATCCAGCACCGACCTCCCCGCGGTCAGGGCCGTGACTGAGGTGGTCCTGGGGGGAGGGGCTTCCCGCCTGCGCACAGGCCTGCTAACATTTAAGTGGGAACCGAGTGGGGGTGGGAGCCTGGGAGTGGGGCCGCGGAGGCTGGAGGGGAGAAAATGGCCAGGGAGACTGCAGTCCTCGGAGATGTCGCCCTCCCGGACCCCGCGAGGAGGCAGGACCCGGCTGGAGGGGCCTCCCACGGAGAAGGCTGGGGCAGGGGGCCTGAGCAGGTCCCCTGGACCTTCCCGCGGGCTCTACAGCAGAGGCATCACTGAAGTCATCCTTATTCCCAAGCACTGTAGGGTGCTGGGAGTGAGGCTGGCCTTACTGGTCAATCTCTTTGGGGTGTCATTATCTCACTAATAATACAGTTTTGCATGGTACTTCCGACTTATGAAGCACTTTGCACACAAAATCTCCTATGAGCCTGGCTGGTCTGAGCTTCTCAACCACCATGGGAGGCTGAGAACACTGTTCTTTGCTTTTGCAGATGGTCAAAAGACTAGCCCAAGTGACACTGGCCAGTGACAACCTAAGACTTGTTCCTGTCTTTCAGAAGAATAATGATGGGGTTCTTGCTCCCTGGAAATGTATGAGCTATGAATTATGATTCGTAGGCATTAGCAGGGGACACTTCATCCCTAGCTACAGGGACGGTGCAGCAGAAGGCAGGCATCTCAATGCTTTTAGAACATAAAGGGGGGGGGGCGTCAACCAACAGCTCCCACCTTATCAGAGGGTGGAGGTTGTAAGAACTGAAAATACCCAGATTATTTCATGAGGTTTCTGGAAGTGGAGAGAATCCAGGTGAGCAAACAGAAGCCCAGGAGACCCTGGATCCCAGAGCTCACACAGCTGGAGAAAGGGCAGACATCTGCATTCTCATCCTACTCGGCTCCTGATCCTTCTCTGTAGGTTACTGTAGTCCAACAGCAGAAACCCTTTCCCTAACTTTGCTGCCCACACAAGGGAAGAGGATTGGGATCCACCATCTTAGTCTCCCCTTCGGCCTAGGAAGCAAGGAGGCTCAAAGCAAGGACAGACACATGTGGGGCGTTTTCATTTGCAAAGCTTTCCATACTCCAACAAAGCTCAAGGAAGGGCTCACCTGAGGGCTAGGGACCAGTAGCCCCACCTCTAAGATGGCTTAGCCTTGGAGATAAAATGGCGGGCTTTAAAAACAAGCACTCCTACTTACTGAAGGCAGGCCCTTGGCAGCCTTACACTCAGAGCTTCACTTTCTTAAGCTGAATATGATGGGATGAAGACAAAAACACCTTTGTTGTTCTTTTGTTTGTTGAGACAATCTGACCCTGAACTCAGGGCAATCTTCCTGCCTCAACTTCCCAGGTTGGTAGGATTACAGGTGTGAACCATCACCAGGCGTTCCTTTGTAGTTCTTAGAGGACTGGATACTCAACATAAGCCCCCTATACAATTGTAGGACAAAAATCTGATCCTTGGTCCTCCCTCACCTCCCACATAATACTCAAACAGGAGGCTCAATGAGGGCAAGAGACAAGAGCATCTGCCCTACCTACCTGTGACGCTCCCCATCAAATGCCAACGCCATTCTTAAGAGATAAGTTCTCTTCTCACAAGCACCTTGCCAACCCACCAGCTTTTCTTAATCCACTTCTGTATTTTTTTCTGTCTATAGTCCAAAACCCAGTTGAGCTGCCACCTCTCTCTGTTCTAGTCCTGAGTTAACATGCCTCCCCATTTGGGTGCACAGTCCCTGGGCCGTCATACACTCCCATAGCTTTCCCAGATCTGAAGGGCAGCTAGGTGGCATTCTTTTAAGTTGAAAGTGGAAAGAACTTTGCCCTGTATCCCTCCCTCTTCCCCTTTGCCTCCCTTTCCCACCCTGACTGAAAAGGAGACCCAATGCTGCTAAATAAAACTAATAAATAAAAATATTTTCTGAAGAAAAGAGGACAGGCAAAGGTTCCCACTGTTTAAGACTGAGAGGTGGTGAGTATGTTGGAAATGGTAAAACTGGCATTCAATGCACCTGTGTAGCCCCAGCTACTTAAGAGCCTAGGCTGGAGGACCAGGATCACTTACGCCCAAGAATTCAAGACCAGCCTCAGTAACATTGCAAGACCACTTCATCTCAAAGAAAAGCCCTTAAGACCAAAAATGTCCTTCCCGTGTTCCTTATTTTCTTCCTAGTTCTCAAGAAGGAACAGTAGATTCTACAGATAAAAATGGATGAATGTAAGTAACGGCTAGAGGTACCAATTACTGCAGCAATATACACAGTATCACAAAGTCAGTACCATTTTCTCACGTGGATTTTGGTTGTATTTTAATTTTTAATAGCCAATGGCTGATTGACAAGTCTCATACCCCCAGGCAAAAACTGCTGACCATGGAATTTTTTTTTTTCTCCTTAGAAAGGAAAGCGAAGGAGCTCTGGAACTAGATAGGTAACATTCCTCTCTTGGTTAAGGTGGAAAGGAAACTATTCAGATGGCCAACATCAGGAGTTTATGAAGACCACTCTGCCTCTCCACAGAGCTCATTTTGTATGAGAATTTCTCTCCCCCTCCTCCCTGAAAGTCCACAGTTTTTTTTTTTTTTTTTTTTTTGAGACATAGTCTCGAGGTGCAGTCCTGGCTGGGCTGGAATCACGTAGACCAGGATTGAATTTACAGTAATCCCCTTGCCTCTGCCTCCCCAGTGTTGGGATCAGAGGTGTGCACCATCACATTTGGCCTTTTTTTACATCAGATTAAAAAGTTGCTCAAGTGGGCAACACTCAAAAGTACCCCAGGTAGAGATAGTCCTCCTAGAATGCTTGCCTAGTTAGTATGCAAGCAAGGCCCTGAGTTCCACTTCCTAGGACAGAAAAAAAACAAAGACAATAAATAAGAAACCTGGCCAAAAATAAGAAAAAGAGGAAGAAAAACCCCTGTTCCTGCCTTCACCCTAGTCAACCTACTGAGCCAGTGCTCAGTGCTCGCTCAGAATACACTGGCTACAGAAACCAATAGCCTGGCTCTCTATGAACAGTCATCTTTGCCCTTTGATTTAGGGCTCCATGTCCAAATCCTGCAAGATCAGCCAGTCTCTATTCAAGTTGGGCTTCTCCACCCAAGTGACTGGAGAGCTTGAGGAAGAATAAATGCTTCTCTGAACTGACAACAATATTCCTTTACCTGCCAGCCCATCTCAGTTCCTATCTCCCCTCCTTTCCTCCTCCTCCTCTGAGAAGCTAAGAGCAAGTTGATGAGCTCCAAGCCCAACTGTGACACACATCACTCTGTATTAACTAATTGTAAAAACTCTTTATAGTAACTGATTAAAGTCCTATTAAAGGGTCAGAAACAACATCAGGATCAAAAGGGAAGGCCTTCCCCTAGTAAGGGAAAGTTCATACTCTGGCTGGGGCTGTGGGCATGTGGACCCACATGTGTGCCCATGGTATATGTACACTTTGACCAACAACTGAAAGGAAGTAGGCATGAAAATGAGTTCTTTGTGGACCTTTGAAGGCCACTACAAAGGCAAAGGAAAGAGGCACAATATATATTCTGTCACCTCCTGAGCATTCCAGGGATCCCCAATATCTAACTGACTATTAAAAGCAAAACATTAAGATGAGCATCTCTATCTCCCACCAGGGTAAAAGAAGCTAAGCTGCTTGTTTCGTTCTTCCTCCCCACTCAGTCTCCTCCTTCCCCTTGTTGTGTGTGTGTGTGTGTGTGTGTGTGTGTGTGTGTGTTTCCTGTGATTTTGGTTTTTTGGTCTTTTGGGGACAGGGTCTGCAGCTAGCCTGGAACTCGCTATGTGGACTAGGCTGGCCTCAAACTCACAAAGATCTACCTGCCTCTACCTTCCCAGCGCCCAGCCTGTGCGTTGTGTTTTTTTTTTTGGGGGGGGGGGGGTCTCACTATATTGCCCTACGTGAACCTCAATATGTAGACCAGGCTGACCTTGAACTCAAGAGCTCTGCCTGCCTCTGCCTCCAAGGTGCTGGGATTAAAGGTACATGCCACCATGCCCCGTTCCACCTGGATTCTTCACACAGTGATCAGCAGATGCAATGGCTTTCTTTCCTACTCACACCTTTAACAGTAAAATTTCAGCTAGGTACCCGGACCAGCTTCAGGGCATCAAGGAACATACATGATCAATTTCTCCCAATGAACAATCTGGCATTCTTTACCATGCTTGCCCAAGTACACCAGTCTCCAAGTCTTCTGTAGGAAAGAACATACCAAAGTTAGACTGGAGTTCATGATGGGGGGAGGGGGGTCTGGAGAGCTGCCTGGTGTGCTTCCTCTCCCTCTCCCTTTCAGCCCACAGGTTACCAAGTTATCAAGGCACCCTACACAATCCCTTTCAACATGCTTACCCACAATAAAATGCATGCCTAGCAAAATGAATTCTAGGCCAGCCTGGGCTACACAACACAGTAAGACCATGTTTCAACAATAGCAACAAAAGATACTGAAAAATTAAGCACATTCCAAATTTACTAACTACGCCTAAGTACATTTAAATACCCTAATCTAATGCCTCAGATAAGCACCCCAAGGTGCCACACACAGTACAAGAACAAACCTCTCATGGATACATTTTCAAACAGGAATATACTTGGTCCATTTCTCTTGGAGCTAACTAACCACACCTCTAGGGAGTAGAGACACTTACCAAAAAAAAAAAAAGAAGAGAGAACAAAGACCAGTCAGGTCAGGAGGTGGGAAGTCCATGTCTAAAGCAAAGCAGCAGTACTGTAAGAGTAATAGCTACTAATGACTACTCAGCACCCTTTATAGTTAAAGAACTTGAGCTTCTGATTTTTATTTTGAGACAGGGTCTGACTATGTAGCCTTGGCTGCCCTGGACTCACTATGAAGGCCCCTTCAACTCAGAGAGATCCGCCTACTTCTGTCTCCCAAGTGCTGGGATTAAAGACAAATATCATCATACAAGGCACTTTTTTGTAAGACAAGGTTTGACTATGTAGCCCTGACTGGCCTGGAACTCAAGCGATCCTGCTGCCTCTACCTCTGAATGCTGGGATTCAGGACTGGGATTGAGGATGTGTACCACCACACCTGAC
Source organism: Nannospalax galili (assembly GCF_000622305.1). NCBI lineage: Eukaryota > Metazoa > Chordata > Mammalia > Rodentia > Spalacidae > Nannospalax > Nannospalax galili. The sequence goes on along the minus strand of NW_008342393.1, from coordinate 3,534,876 downwards.
TTGGATTTCTGCTTTAAACACTGGATGGATCTCCTGTGAAGACCTCTCCACAAGGCCCTTACAGAGAGAACGGACCCAGGCTAAGGCTTAAGACTCTGGTCTTAAAAAGCTTACTCATTCCTTGATCCTTAAGAGTCGTGAATGATTCCTGTCCTCCTCACCACCAATGAAAGTTCCTACAAATAACCTTTAAAGATTTTTTTTTTTTTTTTTGGTCTTTTTGAGACAGGGTCTCCCTGTAGCCCCAGCTGTCCTGGAACTCACTATGTGGACCAGGCTGGCCTTGAACTCACAGAGATCCACCTGCCTCTGCCTCGAGTGCTGGGATTAAAGGTGTGCGCCACCACACCCGGCTTAAGATTTTTTTTTAATTATGTATATGTGTGTGTATATACACTTGATAACTTGGTAATTATGTGTATGTGTGTGTATAGGTACCTTCTGGTGTTGAGCCATCTATCTAACCCCTACAAACAACCTTTAAGAGGAGAAACTGTGTGTGTCTGTGTGTCTGTGTCTGTGTGTATAAGCATGAGTCCATAAGCATGAGGCCTGAGAGGGGGTTGGTCAGATCCCCTGGAACTAGAGATACTGGCACTTATAAGCTTCCAGACATGGGTGCTGCAAACCCAACTCTTGGCCTCTAGAAGGACAGCAAGCACCCTTAACCACTGAGTCATGCCTCCAGTCCAAGAACAACTTAGTGAAAAGTTTTTCCGAATTCTTAGGTTCTATACCGCCACCTCAGCAGAAAAAAAAGAAGGAAAAAAAAATCTGCCAGGGTAGTAGCCAACTGCTTGTAATCCCAACACTTCTGAGGCAGAGGCAAGAGGATTGCAAGTTTGAAGACAGCCTAGGTTACCTAGTGAGATCCAGGTCAGCCTAGGCTACATGGCAAGACCTTGTCTCTAAATAAATAATTCTGAATTCCCTGATTTCTCCTCTTAATGATTCAAACTCTATCCAATCATCTAAACCAAGCTATCCATTCAAATTTTACTCCAACTGAACTTTTCAAAAAGTATTTTTTTTTATTTTATTTATTATATGAATGTATTGCCTGCATGTAGGTAAGGAGGACAGAAGAGGCTGTAGGATCCCCTGTAAATGGAGTTATGGACAGTTGTTAGCTGCCATGTGGGTGCTGGGATTCCAACCTAAGTCTTCTGCAAGAACAACCAGTGTTCTTGAGCCATCTCACCAGCCCCCAACATTTTTCATTTCACAATTTTTAATCTGGATTAACTCAAAATGATAATATTCAAAAATTTCCTCTTTCCTAAAGAAGTGCAGAAGCCTAGAATCCCAAGAACAGACAACACATAGTAAGGAAAACGGGGAAACCACGTGCCTGTTATTTGCCACATGCCTGTTATTCCCCACAACCTTCCCCAAACTGAGCAAAAATTCCCAGTCAGCCCTTGTCACAGTTCCTTAAGTACCTTCGGGCCTCCAAAATGTCATGTGCTTAATAATTATGTCCCAGTGAAACTAGCTGGATAATCCAGGCAAAAAAAATCTTTTTAACAAGCCAGGCGTGGTAGGGAACACCTTTTAAATTCGAGGCCAGAGGCCAGCCTTGACTACGTAGAGAGTTCCGGATCAGTCAAACCTACACAGTGAAATCCTTTCTCAAAAACAAAAAAAGATGAGTTTTAACCAACCAGCTGTTTACTCTGTATTTCATTCCAAAACAGCTGACCAATGGCCAGCCATGCTCCTAGGGTTCAACTTCTGCAACAGGACTGCATCTCGGATGTCCCCATGCAACTACACCTCAGTGTATTAAAATCAGATTTTTTTCTCTTAGCTATATTAAAATAATAAGGTCCAGACCTACTTTGAAAACCTTATGATTTATGCATAATCGGCATACATCTGATTTCAGCAATCTGTGTTTAGGGAGAAAGCTTGTTCCAGTCTGTTGTATTTAGGACAAACCTACTACACAGCAAAGGTCTTGCAAAGGTAGCTGAGCAATAAACTTCAATACTAAAAGAACCGGTTCAAAACTAGTAACCATCCAAGTTTTTTTAGGCTAGAACACAGACTAGGAAATGACATCTTCCTGCTGGCAATCCATTCTTATAACCACGTGTGTTTTATAGGATCATTTCTGGCCAAATCAAATTTTATCAACAACCAAATGAGTGTGTACTCTTTAAGTGCATGGGTTATTTTTCTTTTTTTCCAGAGACTTTTGCTTCTGTCTTCAAGAGATGTTTTAAAAGGTATAAGGGAGGAAAGGAAACTGTGGGAATGGGGGGGACCAAGTTTCCTACTAACATGGACTCACTAGAAAGTTCCTCAAAGCAGACCCAGTGTCCAGTTGGAAGACACTAACTATCTGTTGTCCATCAAAAAAAATTCTGCCCACAGAACCTCTCATTATTATTACTCTGTTTCTGTTTCAGCCTTCCCAACATGCAAAGATGATGGATTACAAAAGTTGACACTGTTGACAGCTCCGGGTTCTATTCCCAGGCCAAGTGGCCACCAGTATCCGGGTAGGGATAACCGGTTGAGTGCCGCCCCCAATTGCTAGCTCCTTTCTCTCAATTTCCCTATTCTCTCTCTTCCTCTTTTCATTCACTGACCTCTGGACTTTCTTGCCTTAGAACAGGAAGGTCCTGGAGGGGATCTGAGCCCCATACCTGGACCTTTCCACCTTAGGAAAGAGGCTTGTGAGGTTGGGATGGGGTCCCAGGGTGAAGTCCTTTGCAGGACTGGGGTCTTGGGGACCCTGGGAAAGAAAGTCCGAATCACAGTCCGTGAGCGGATGTCCTCTACCAGGGCTTTGGGGACTGGGTGCAAGGGAAGGTCAGGCGGCCAGCTATCCAAAAAGAGCCTAGAGCGTGAAGGCCACCCTCCCCTATCCCACCATCTTTTTTTTTTTCAAAGGAAAGGGGAGGTCCAGCAACTTCGAAAGCAAACACAGCCTTGCCTGGAGCAGCACCTTCGCCCGCTAAACCTGGTGACTTGGGTGGCTGCGAGCCCAGCTCTCTTTAAACGCGGGCGGGCGGGAAATCCGCCCCATCTCCAATCCTTCTGCCCTTTCAGCCTTTCATGAGCTCTCTCTTTTCTCTCCTTAACACTCCCCACCCCAAAAGCTAAGCTTCGCTTTCTACAAGACTTTAGCCACGTTTTTAAGAGAATGTGGACCAAAGAACACAGTTCTAACAGCTGGAATAAAATGTCAGTTCCTCAAACGCCTTAGGTTCATTCATTTTTTTTCTATGACACCATCCCCGCCACCTTCCACACAAAAACCAACTAAGGCATGAACCAAAAGATACTTCTTCCACTCACTGGAAATTACAAATCAACAAACAGCTAGCTAGGAGTGGTGGCTGAAGCCTGTCAAACCAGGGAGACCGAGGCAGGAGGATTGCCTTGGGCAACATAGTGAGCTCCAGATCAGCAAGGGCTACACAGTCAGACCCTTCCTTGTCTCAACACAGATACCACTTGCTGGTCTCCTTTCCACTTAGCCACACCAAATGTGAAAATTTTTTAATGGTTTTAAAAAGTGTATTGACTAGTCTGTCCCATGCTGTCTTTGTCAACTGGCTGTTACACATTGAAAGGCAGAATAAACAAATTGCTTAAAAAACTGAAAACTACTCTCACACATGAAATACTCAAATATCTATGAAGGTAACTTTAAAAGATTAGAAACTCAGAACATTTGAATCAAGATTCTCCCAATTGCTAATGTGATGTATTTCAACCCCAAAACATGATAATACTAAGACCACCAAAAGCCATGGCATCAACACTTTGAATGAGTTAGTGATAGAAACTGCAATTCTTCCCTCCCTCCCTTAAAAGTTCTCCAACTGAGAAACCAGAGTAAAATTTTATCTTTCTAAGTTAGGTCAGAAAACCAGGGGTTACAGAAACTTAACGATGCTGTCAAAGAACAGTTTAAAACACTCATGAAAGTATCATCTTCAAATAATAACCATTAGGTTAAGAACCTAAGGGCTTTCCAGCAATAAAGCAAATTCGGTTCATGAATTTGTAAAATTAATTTCTAAGTGGAAATTACAATGGAGGGACAGAATCTCAGTATCTGCCTTTCCTCCAAAAACTAAAGAAAATTTTGAGACCACCATTTTTTCACTTAAAAAAAAAAAAAACTAGCCAGGCGTGGTGGAGCATACCTTTAATCCCAGCACTGGGGAGGCAGAGGAAGGAGGATCTCTGTGAGTTCAAGGCCAGCCTGGTCTACATAGTGAGCTCCAGGACAGCTGGGGCTACAAGGAGACCCTGTCTCAAAAAAACCAAAAAAAAAAAAAAAAACTAACCTAACTAGAAATTCTTTTTACTAAAAGGGAGCTATAAATAGTTTCTATTTTAAACTTACTCAGTGAATACAGGCCGAATTATGTTTCACCTTTATGTGAGATAACTTTCTTTTGGATTTAGGTATCAATCCATAATTATAATCACTGAAGTAGAAGAGCCTGAAAAAGCCCACTGTGGTATCTATCTTTCAACCTTCCTCCTTTCATTTCAGCCACTAACTGTAAGCTCTTTGCTTGTTTCCTCTTTGATTAAATGCAAACCTATTTCTGAAGGTAAAGTTTTAGCTTGTTTTGAAAAGATTTAGTGAGCCAATTATTTCTTCAAAGTTTCTACAGTTCACTTTAAAAAAAAAATCCTGTCCTTTACAAAAACAGCCTTCACAGGTTTTTTTTAAGTTGTTAACATCAAAAAATTAAACTATAAAATAGGAACCATGTTAGAATATACTTTTTAGAATTTTCACTCTTATATAAATGGAAAAGATACTAATTTTCATTTTAATCATTAGCTTACCTCATTTTAAATTAAAGAGGGACCATTAACTACCTAAAGAAATCATCAAACGTGGAGCCACACAGAAACATGCAGGACAGCTTTCATATGTTTTTGGTGGCACTAGCTGACAATAAATGATGCAAGGTTTAGAACACATTCCTCTAGAAAAAAGCAAACCTCAGTGGCAGGTGTAACAAAAGTTAAATCTCTTAGAAAAGTAAATCGTTTCTCTCCCTAAACAGGTCTCACTAAGATGGCACCGCCTTATCTCAACTATTCTCAAGTCCCTTGGAAGAAAGCACATCTATACACACACTCCACAGCTGTCTTAAAGATGGCTTTTGGTTTCTCTCTCTTCTATCAACGTTTGACAGTGAATGTATACAAAAGCCAAAATTGTTAACCAAATTCCAACACTGGCTAAAAGTTGTTGGAGAAAGTAACCGTGAAATTTACAATCTCCCATTTTAAAAATTCAAAATATTTGCTGCTTTTCAGTTAGTCTTTAATCTATTGGAGTTTTTAAAAGCTATAAATTACATTTATTAAATGACCTCAAAGGGGAAACAAAATACAGTTTATACTTTTAAATCAAGTCTGCACAGAGCACCTTCTGTAATATACCTTTTGTTTAGTTCTCCCCTCTTAAGGAGGAAAAAAACAAGAATGTTCAGGTAATAAAGTTTTTGAGCCTCTTTGAAATGTAAATCATAATTCATTTCCAACTGGCTATACCAAGAATTCTATTTTAAATGATGAAAAAACAATACATATACATGAAATACATCTCTGTAGTGGTTCATTTTGCCTGGAATATGTTAGTTATTACCAAATTTCTCTTCTGTACATCCAAGAGATTGAAAAAGTCAGCAACAAACTCAACTGAAGGAACTTTCAGACACAGAGAAGACACAACATGCTTCCTCAAAGAACACAAAGTAATGAAAACAAACCTTCTATTTTTTAAAATGCTGAATTTCAAAAATTGATTCGTGAGAGAAAAATAAAGCCCCTTCTCATCATCATTACCCAGAAAGCAAAAAGACAATTGACTCAATGCTTAGATTCAGAAAATTTTCAGAAAAGGGGGCCACACACGAAAGATCTAATTTAATATGGGTGTGAAAAGGGGATTTAAAAAAAAAAAAAAAAAAAAAAAACTTAGTTTCCTCACAAACCTCTTTTCCATTCCAACTCAAAAGAGCCCTCAGTAGTGCATTTTGGAGGGAACAAGGAGCCTAGAAATGGCTTAAAAGCAAGCAGATGGCTTGAAGAAAAATATCCATAAATACAGGGCACCATGAAAATTAAAATATAAATGTTTTGCATTCCATCCAACCACATTTTGCCATTTCTCTAGCTTTTCAGTTTTTTTATTTAATCTTAAACCATTCTCAAGTAAAGGAAAAAAATGTTCATATATTTCAGAATTCCATCAACACAGCTTTAAATTCAAATATCCATAATCTTCAAGAAACCTGTTATCAAAATAATAAGATTTCTCTCCTTCCAATTTTATCACTTCTTCGCTCTTAATTCTAATTGCCTTTCCAATAAGACAGCATTTTTCAAGCATTTGGAGTTAAATCACAGGCTCTATAAGCATGAACAACAAGCCCTATTGATCATCTATAGATATAATAATTCCAAGTTACATCAGTGATGGTTAGTTTAACTTTCTAGTTTTAAAAAGCTTCCTCCCCCACCCCAACCCCCCAAGAGTACAGCACACACACACATTCCCACCTAGAAAAGGCCAGAAAGGAGTTTCCAGTTGAAAAGGGAGTTGAGGGGGATCAAAGATGTACTTAAGTCTGCTTCCAACTAAGGACAGAAAACTGCACTGTCAACATGTTTAAAAGTCTGATGTGAGAAACACTGCCCTTACATTTCACAGCCAAGTTCAACCAAAGATTTCAGAATTCAAGGAAGACCTGAAATCCACCATGATGGAGACATCCCATCTTGCCTTAAGAGACACGAGAGGGTAATGGAACACAACACAGTGCGTAGGCACACACACGCACACACGCGCACACACACACACACACACACATATTCATCCACGGAGTTCTAGACCCTCCAAAGAGCCCCAGCTCACAGCCTGAGCACAAAGCTCTCACCCCAGATGGTCCCTTCTAACAATGGGCTGAAGGAGTGGGGGTTGGGGGTGGAAAGGGATAGTACAGCCAAAGCATATTCTTTGGAAACTCCAGTTGGGGATGGGGGCAGCATAAGATGTGAGGGGCTGGAAGGGGGGGGGGGGGGGGGGGCGAATCTATGACGGTTACAAAAAGATAAATAAAGCACTAGTATAAGGAAATTCTTGTGGGGGGCAGGAAGCTTATTATTCATCCCAGAAGATGTAAAAAGGGACTCTCCTAAATCCACTTACAAATTATGAGGTGGAAAAGGTTGAAAAAAACAGAAAAAAGGAGGGCTGGTAGGAAGTTGCAGAAATCGTTTGAACGCTTCATAGATTTGAAGTTTTCCTACAAAAATGGCTCCACACTTTGAATCAACTCCACTAGGCCTTATTCATTTTTTTCCCCTTTAATTTCTGCAAGTAACATCTTTTAGGTCACCCCAGACGCAACTTTTTTTTTAACAAGTTGTAAACCATCCATTGCAAGATCTTGGCCAATCTTCCCTCCCAGCCCCCAACATCCGGAGTTGGGGTTGGGAAGGCCGGTAATGGGTTTCTTCTACCAGAGACGCTACGGACCCCCGAACGCTCTTCTCAGCCCCCCAAGAAGAGCCCTCTTCCTACCTTTGTTTTTTGGGGACCGAATGTTCAATCTCTAGGCGTTTTCCTTGCAGTTCTACTTTCCCTGAAGATTGGGAAAAAAAAAAAAAAAAAGTATGAATGAGCTGTACAAGGGTGGGGGAATGGGGAAGGGGAAGGGGAAGGGATATTAGCGAAAATTCATTAGCAAAAATTCAAGAGTTCCTGGGATTCGAGCCCTTCCAAGGAATCCAAGAACTAGAAGCCTGAGGGGTTTGGGGGAGGGGGGCCGACCGTACTCTAAGAATGGTAGAACCCAGAATTTCGTTCTTTTCTGAATTTCTCTTTTATTTTGATTAATCACGTTGCTAGATGAATGGTTTGCTCTAGGAAGCCAGGCTGAGAAAAGGTGTGAGGCCATTTGTGTATACGCGCCGCTTCTACTTCTCCCAGAAGTAGGGGGAAGGAGCCAGGAAAAAAAAGGCACCCCGATCCCCGAAAAGTGGGGTGGAGAGTTGGTTACTAAACTTTATTTTTCGGCTGAGCCACGGAGAAGGGCTTCAGGCGGCGGGGCGGTCACCTGTCGGGGTCGGCGGGGCAGCGGGGTGGGGGGGCACGCGCGGCCGGGTGGGGAGGGTCCCCCGCGGCCGGCGCGCACCTCTCGGCCCAGCCTAGGCGTCTCGGGAAGCAGCATGGCGACTCGGCGCGGCCGCCGCCGCGCCACCCGCTCACGCCCCACTTTCAAATCAAAATGGCTCAAGCCCTCGGCCCTGGGCGGGAGCCCCTTCCTTCCACGTCCTGTCCGAAAAGAGCCGGCCGATCGCGGGCGGGGCGAGGACCCCCACCACGTCTACAGAGGCCTAGGGCTGAGGACCGGGAAGTGGGGGTGATCAGACTGGGGGGGCCGTCCAGTCCCGGGGAGGGAGGGGCCGCCGCGGCGAGCACGCCTGGACGGCGGCCTGCGTGTCCTTCAGACCCCCACCAGTGCCCTCGAGGGGCTCCCGCCTCGTCCGTGGGGTGGGAAGCCTCGAACTGCTGGGGCTGGAGAAGGCGGAAACCCCAAAAAGGTCTTCCCCGGGCAGGGGGCGTCGAGGGAGGTCAATCCGGGCTGAGTACCGAGGCCAAGTACCGCGGGCCCCAGGGAAGAGTTGGCGGGCAAGGGAAGAGGAGGTTCGGGTCTCCGTTGTTCCGGGATTTCCCGGTGCTTTTTCCGGGGAGGTGGCCGTGCTCTTACCCGAGAAAGTTTCGATGGCCTTCATCGCCCAGTGCTCGTCGGGGCAGTCCACGAAGGCGTAGCCAGACTTGACCAAGAACTGGCCGCTGTAGGAGATCTTGTGCTCCGCGAATACTTTCTCCAAGTCAGCGGGGGTCACGCTCTCGTTAAGGTTGCCGATGTAAAGCTTGTTCATCGTGGCGGTGTGCGCACAGGACCCGGTCCCGGGCGAGGCCGAACGGTAGGGCGCGGGCGGCGAGCCTCCTAGGCCGAGAGGGCAGCCGCAAACTTTCTGCGCGCCCAACCCGTTAAGTTGTCCGCAGCTCGCAGAGCGGAGGGCGGCCGGGGGCGCGCAAAGGGCGCGGGGGAGTTCGCGGAGAGCCGGGGAGAAGAGTCCGCGGCGCGCGGTGGGAGGCCGGACGACGCGGCGCGGCTCCTTCCTCCGGTCCGAAACCCCTGCGAGCCCGCTGGTGTGTCACGTTTCTCCGCGGCCGCCCTGGCGCCGCCTCTAAATAAAATCGACTTGAAAAAAAAAAAAAAATGGAGCAGAAAATAAAAAAAAGGCGAAGCCACGTGGTGACAGCCCCCACCCACCCTGCAGGGGAAGACCCCCGACGCCACTGGGCCCCTGGGCTCTCCAACCTGGACGTACCCAACAATGTCTCATGGGGGGGGTCATTCAGCGCACCCCAAGTCTAAACTAGAACGGTGGCAGCAGTGTCCCCGAAGCGCTCCTCTCCCCCTCCCCCTTTGCAAGAACCTGGCCCTAAGGGAGCGCCCCACCCCCACTCAGCTTCCCACCCTAGCCTGAACTGGGGTAGGGCGGTGGCGCCCCAAGTCTCCCCAGTCTCGGGAGTAAAACGTGCGATCATTTTTTATTCGTTTTTTGTGGGAATTGGGTTGCCCACCCCACCCCACTGAAACTGCTAGCGACTGACAGGCGGGGGACGACTGAGACAAAGAGAAGCCGAGGACTCGGGGTCTTCAAGAGGGGGTCGCACGGTTATTTGAAAGTGAAGACGCTTTCTCCCAATATTTCCAAGTCCCGGGTCTCCGCTTCCCCGCCACACCCCCACGCGCCTCCCGGGCCTCCAGGTCCAGAACCCCCGGACCTGGCGGGCGCGGGACCGGGGAGTTGAGAACACGGGGGACCGCGACAGGGAACGAGGGACACACACGCACACACACAGGGAAGAAAGGGTGGCTCGCACCCAGTCCGGCGGCTGAGTGACAGAAGTCCGGGGCTCTGGGGGGGAGAATCCGCGACCTCGGCCCGAAAGAACCCCAAAACACCATCCGGGTGGGAGAGAACGGAGAGGGGTGGTCGCGAGGGGGGAGGTTTGCGGGTGGACACCCGGAGGGTCCCTGTCCCTCCCCGACGCGAGGGGCGGACACGTGGAGCCCCGCGCCCACTCCACCCGGGACGCAGACGTGGGGTCTCACAACTTTGTTTGGGGTGCGGGTCTGAAAGGCAGCGGAGGGCGGGGGCCAAGCGCGAAGCCCCGCCCACGTCCCCAGGTCAGCCCCGCGGGGGGAGGGGGTAATTTCCGCTCGGCGCTCAAGGAAGCGAGGGGCGGGAGCACAGGGGAGGGGGCGGCTCTGCGGGCCGCGCCTGGGGAGGGGGAAGCGGATCCGCCCAGGTCCCTTCTCTCGCTCAGACCTTCTCGTGGCTGCTCCCGGAGCCCGGGAGACTGGGGACGGGGGGCGGGGGAGGTGAGGGGGAAACACGACTGGGCTAGGGGCGACACGTGGGCGGTCCCACCCCGTCTGGGCGGTGGGGGAGGGGGCCGCGCGCGGAGTCCCGGTTACGCACCGAGCGCGGGACGCGCGGTACACGCGCAAGCCCGGGATACCCAGCCCAGCGGACCGCGATACCGAGTTGCCAGCGCGGGGCTGGGATGGCGCCAGGGGGAGGCGGTGAACGGGGCCGAAGAATCCCGGAGCCCCCTGCCCCAACCATCCGAGAGAAGCATCCGGGAGAAGAGAGCGCCTGCCCCCTAAGAAAGCAGCAGTCTCCCCTGAACCGGGCGGGTGCTGGGTGTTTCGCGCGGGGTGGGTGATTGTCCGGGACACGCGTGCGGCGAGGGCAGGTGAGGAAGGGGGTCATTCTCCCCTTCCCCCTGTTCGACCCCATTGTCTCAGCCGCCCGCGGCCGGGGCCGGCTCTGTAACACGTGTTGACTGCACCGATGGGAATGGCTTTTATTATTATTATTATTATTATTATTCGTTTACAGAGTCCATAAGCCAACTTCGGCTCACCACGCTGCTGCCAGATGATTTCACACCGTTCAAAAAGTCGGGAGTTAAAAGACTACACCCAGCACCTTTGTGTCCCCCCCGCCCTTCCCCGATTTCCCGGCGCGCTGGGTAGCAACGGGACTGAGACGTGGGGGCGGGGAGGGTTTCCAACTCGCCGTGTCTCCTCCACCTTCAAAACCCACTCTCCCAAATCAGTTTTGTTCTAGCTAGCCACGTGTTGGTCGGATTTTTGTTTTTGTGACTTTTTTTAACCTCATGAAGCAGCGGGAATTAAAATAATAAGCTATTAGTTGCATAGTAGGAAAAAAAAATGTTTTCTGCTCAGGAAGGTGGGAGAGAGCTGCATTTTTGCCCCTCCACGTACTCTTCGACATCCCCCCACCCCATTTGACTTCGTATTTGTCATCTCTTGCTCGCAGCATGATTTTTAAATAAACCAAGCCAATGAGCTGGAAAACAGTGCCTGCCACATAGTAGGCATTCAGTAAACATTTTTGAATGAAAAGCAAACTGAAGAGTAAAGAGAATTCAAGAAAATTAAGTCGGGGGCGGGGGGGGGATTTTTCTCTTGGCTAGAATGTGTGGGTCAGTTGCCTGGGGACTTGGGTTGTGAACGGGTGTGGATTTTTGAAAGGGCTGAAAGAAGGTCTCAAAAGCTGTTGGTCGACCTTGGCTTCTAAAATTGTAGCCCTTTCTCCCAATCTTTTGTTACTTCTGTTGGGGAATAAGAGGATAGCCAGCCAGGACAGCCTTGTTCCAAAACCTAGGTACTGTTACTCTTTTAGTTTAAATCTTTAGGTATTGATAAAAGCACCTCCCAGCTTATCTCCCTGGGGAACCTATCTACTGCTCTTCTGAAACAAATCAACAACCCTCAGAAAAAAATTGTCCAGACTTCCAAGTTCCTACAAACTGCAGCCCCCCGTCTTTTACTGTCACGGAGTCGAAGAGAAACAAAATTTTTAAAAAATACATGAATTCAATTCACTTTTAGGCTGATTTCCATTTAAAAATAGTCTAAATGTTAGCTGAAACTAATCAGCCTTTTAAAGATATTTGAAATAACAGTAGAGGAAAAATGGAAATTTCAAAGACTACTTCCAGTCTTTTAAAATCCTTTTAAATTATTTCATTAACAAAGTACCAGTTAATTGCTCAATTCAAACAGATTTTTTTAAACCAGCTGTTTCACTAAATTCTAATCCTCTTTCCACCCCCACCCTACCCACAACACACACAAAAAGGGGCTTCTGTGTTTATACTCTGAGCCTGCAAGAGCTGTAAAAATGCAAGAGAGGAGGCAACTGGGCTGAGATGCAGTTTTTAGCCCCCACATCAATTTTGCCTCAGTGACTTGGCTCTTTTAGGTTGGGGTTGGGGGAACTAAGTGCTGGTGACTGATGCTTTATCCCTCTGCTCTGAATGTGCCCAGCACTAAAATTAACCTAAAAGAATTCTGAGTTCTTTCTTGTCAGAACCCATTCCTAGGTTAGGGGTTGGAGTGATATCTTCATCTTCCTTTTTAGTGTTTTTCTTTATTTTTAGTATTAAAGACAACTAAAAAACGTGTTGCTTTTGGGGGGAAAATGTATCTTTATGGTAAAATTTAGTTTGTGTATGAGTTTAAAATACATGTACAGGAGAAACTTCTTCCATAATTTCATTTACTATGTAATATTCACTACTATTATTCTTAGACTTCTCGCTCTTTCTGTTCATTTTTTTCCAAGAAAAGTGTTGGGCTGAGTTTTGGAATGCAAGCACACTGAAACTCGACTCCATTTTAAAGATAGGATTCTGACCAGTTTCCTTCAAAGTGGGCATACAAATACATGCAGAGAGGGAAAAATATAAAAGAGTAAAGCCACTTTTTAACTAAAGTTAGAAATAGAAAATGGAAATCAATTCCAAAAAAAAAGAATAATGGTTATACAAAATTCAGTTTCTTTTTAAATGTTTCTTGCCAACACTGGTCAATTTGTAATAGTTTTCTATTTTTATGTCTTCATTTTGCACTGGCTTGTAGCCTAACACTTTTGCTGTACTGCCTCAAAGTTTTTGTAACTGTCAGTTTTATTTGGACATTAGACACAAATCATTAATCATTATTGTTAGATTAATAGGTTGTACCTTTTTTTTAACTTTTGACAACTAGTACAGGAGAAAAAAATAATGCAGAAGAGATATTTTTGCACATACATTTTTTTTCCTCTGTTGTATCCATTCCTTTGGATAAATCCCCAGAATATATGTAGCAATTTAAATCTAACATTTATCAGTGACTTTTCTATCTTAAAAGTTTAACATGTTTTTAGAGGGAAGGACACACACATTTAAAAAAAAGAAATAATTCAAGGTACTTAGGAAAATATATTAAAATAGAAATTTTTTATTTTGTGTTTGCTAATGAGTCGTAGTTAATTTTTAAATAATTATGGTTGCCCCAAAATACAGAAAAACAAAATATTGCAGCTTTGCCTCCAAAGTTTCTGGAGGAGTTTCACTTTTGTGTTGGTTTGGATTTTATTTTGTTTATTTTTGTTATTGTTTGCTTGTTTTATCATTGTTCCTGCCTTGGGATGTTTTGTTTCTTCCTGCAATTTGAGGTGTGGTTCTTTTTAAATGCCTATAAACTCTGAGAAAGTGTAAATTAGTTCCAGTTTAAAAGGACAGGCGGCATTTTCTCCTGTCAAATAAATAAAGATAATTATGTGTTTAGGCTATCTCATGAAATGTGATAGAACTGAACTAGAAAAGGAAATTTTCCTCCTTCAAATAACCATTCACTCAAAAGTGTTTCAAACCTCAAAAAGATGTTTTTTTATTGTAAAGCTAGGACTCAAGGGGAAAAGAAGTTTTAAGAACAGCTCTTTGTTTTACTGATCACACTGTGGGTGAGAAAACCTCTCACAAGGTAAAAACTAAAGCAGAGAAGTGAATCATTTATTCTGGCAACTTTTTAAAAATGGATGTTTCCAAACTCATTTTGCTAATAAAACTATTCCACTCGTCCCTGTTGACAAAATACAAGAAACTGTCAAGAACACACTACATTCTTACAGCTCTGCATTTTTTGTTTTACTTCAAAGTCATTTGGTTAAAAGATAATGAGTAACTTTGTCTCCTGTAGCACAAAATGCAAAATAGAGCCCTGGTTTCATTTGGAGGAAAACAGTACAGTTGAAGAAAAGATAAAGAAATGCTGTTTTTCAAAATAAGTTATGGAAAGCAACCACAAAATTCATACTCAAATACTGTTTAACATAGAAGTACTAATGGGGTAATTTTGTGCTTGAAATCAGCATATCTTCTAAGAATTTAAAATATTTTAATTCAAATGAACGCTTTACAATGCCAAACTAGTTGAAGTTAACTGAAGTTTAGCTATACATTTCTGCATTTTAAAACTAATTATTTTTCTAGTTGAAAAGCAAATTATTTTTGTTTGCTTTTTACAAGTTTCATTCCTATTAAGATTAATTGATTTTACTACTGTTTCTTGTGAGGGTGGCCCCCACCCCAAGGGCTATTTCAACTATTTCAGAGTTTTTAAGGAAAAATGTTGCTGTTAGGTTTTTATTTTTAACTTCAAAAATTGGTACGTGGATCATTTCATTAGTATTTTACCACCACCCCCCCCAAAAAATTAAAAACACTGCAATCTGTTTTTATATACAAATCAGTTTTACATACTAGAGGGACCCAGCCTAAGAGATGTGTGGTTTTTTAAGAGCTGGTTGTTTGACTAAACTGAGATACAATTCTTAAAGTGATTCTTGATTTTCATGAGTTTATTTAGAAAGAATTTTGATCCTCTCCCATAAACACTCCAAATTTTTAAGAACTTTTTATTATGACAACTAGAATTTACACTCTTAAACCTGAAAATATTTGTTCAATAGTTATGTGATGTTATTGAATAGCTTTTTTATTTTATTATTTTTTTATTTTATGTGTTTGAGTATATTGCCTGCATGTAGGTGAGCGCACCGGAGTCGGTGTCCTGCAATGCCGCAGAGGTCAGAAGAGGGCTTCGGATTCCCCTGGAACTGGAGTTAGCTGCCATGTGGGTGCTGGGAATCAAGCCTGGGTCCTCTGCAAGAGTGGTCAGTGCTCTTAACCACTGAGCCATGTCTCCAGCCCCAGCTTTTTAATTTTTTATCTTCATTTCTGCAATGTGTTTAGAATGTGTGTAGAAAACAAATATTAGAGTTATTTCTAAATTGCTTTCAGATGAGGCTCCTGATCCCATCCCTTTCCCTTCCTCTTCCTCCCTGCCCCTCCCCTTGCCCCTCCCCTTTCTTATCCTCCCCTTGTCCTTTTGTTCCTCCATTTTTCTTCCTGCTCCCGACACTGTCAGTTCCTCTCCCCCTCCCCCTTTACCTTTACCCTCTTTTCAAAGTTTCTTTTTTTCTTTGTTGTTTCTCTTTCCCCCTTTATTGTGCTTCTGCCCCTCTGCCCTGGTCTCCCTCTTTGTAATCAATATGCTAACCCATATTTCTTTTTCTTCGCCCCTTTGCTTTCCTCTCTCACTTGTTAGCATTCCTGGTACCAGGAAGGATGCAGTGGTACTTGAATTATTTTACACTCCCAAACGGGAAACTTGGTGCAGTTTTTGGAACCCCAGAGTGACAGATCAGAGCTCCTCCACTCCTGTATTCTGAGCATCTATTGAAGAACACTCACCAGACACTGTATGATTTTTCCGTGTCTTCTGTTCCTTAAAATTAATTTTCCTATTAGTTATGTGTCAAATATTAAAAAACAAAGACTGTATCTCCCAGGGAGTTTAACACCGGTCTGACAGATAAAATGTTGCTTTGAGCCTATTGGTGCCACTTTCTTTTTTTTTTAAGTAAATAATAATACAGCTCAATCACCAGATAAAAATACCATAGAGGCAGTCACTGAAAAGGCTAAGTAGTCTCCATGAAGAATGACAACCAAGGGGCATGTCTGGGTTTGTCGTGTCCTAGCTATGTGTTCATGACAGTCCAGTGCCCACTCTCAACTGCTGAACCCCTGTTTCCCTTGTATCTCATCAAACAGCCTCAGAATCCTCCTCAACCATGGGTTCCAAGTAGACTGACAACCACATTAGCTACCTGCCCTGCTGGTTTCCCCTGAGGCCAAACAGCCAGGGTAACAGTCTCAAGAGGGACTTAGTTTTCTGCTGAGAGCTATCTTAGCAGCTTCCTTCTGGGAGTGTAGCTTATAGCCCATTAACCATGTAAAGATGACTTATTTCATTATGTCACTCAAAAATGTCACTTCCAAACTGCCTTTCTTTTTGGTGATCCCCGGGACCCTCTGGGGTAGTCTCTTGCTCGTGTTATATGGTTAGTCACTGAATGTCCTAGTTAGCAGTACTGCCATACCAAAAGAGAAGGCAAAACAATTTTTATAGTGATCTAAATTAAAACTCAAATGAAACAGGTCATGAAAACAGAATTGGATTTTTAAAATAATTCTAAAATTCATTACTAGCAAGAGTATAGTAAAATAAAGTGTTGCATGTGGCTGCATGAAAGATTTTTTTTTAACCTGTCAAATTACTGAAGAGGAGAAGTTTTAAGACAATAAGAAAGACCCTTTAAAAGCCAGACATGCTGTGCACATTGGTCCCTGGAGACCTGTATAACATAGTCCTGCTGGTGTGATGGTGCGAGGAAAAAGATACTGCCATGCCGGAAGACCTGAGTTCAACTTCTGGGAACTCCAAGATGGAAGGAGATAACCAACATCCACACGCCCATACACCCACACACCCACCTACA
Source organism: Nannospalax galili (assembly GCF_000622305.1). Lineage (NCBI taxonomy): Eukaryota > Metazoa > Chordata > Mammalia > Rodentia > Spalacidae > Nannospalax > Nannospalax galili. The sequence goes on along the minus strand of NW_008342393.1, from coordinate 3,518,094 downwards.
CACATAATAAATAAATAAATGTAAAGACATTTGTCATAACAAAACTAGAAATGCCTAAAGCCTGGTGTCACCATGCGATGCTGTGCAATGAGCAGTGGCAGATGAGGAGACAGGATGAAGGGACAAGAACAGTGTGAATGAATCTTGCAATGATCTGAAAGCTCAGAAAGTCAAGAATTCTACACATTATGGCTCTAATTCTCTAAGTTCAAGATGCATAAAACTAAGCAGTATACTGTTTAAAGATACATCCAGAAGTAAAGAAAAGAAAGAGAAGGCTAGACACAAAATTGAAGAAATGTGCTGAATTCTTAGAAAGTAGCCCAGGATGGATCACAGAAGGAAAAACAGGGCATTTCACAGATACTGGGGTTGTTCTAGCCCCGAAATTGAGAGGCAGTCACATGCATGTTTTTATTATTGTTCAGGAAACTGGGTAAGCATTATATTATCTTTGTTAATTATACATGTTCCATAATAGAGCCAACTGTGGTGGTGCATGCCTATAATCCCAGTACTTAGGAGATGGAGACAGGAATGGCAAGTTTGAAGCCAGCCTGTACAACATAAGACCCTGGAGAGAGAGGAGGGGGAGAAGAAGGAGGAGGAAGAAGAGGGAAAAAGGGAGGGAGGAAGGAGGGAGATAATTCATAAGAAAAGCCGAAATAAAAAGTCTGATAAGAAACTATTGGGCTGGAGAGATGGCTCAGCAGTTAAGAACACCTGGTTGTTCTTGCAGAAGACCTGGGTTCGAATCCCAGCACCCACATGGTATCTAACAACTGTCCGTAACTCCAGTTCGAGGAGATCCAACAGCCTCTTCTGTCCTCCGCAGGCATTGCATGACACGGGTGCACTTACCTACATGTGGGCAATACATGCATACACATAAAATAAAAAAATAATAATAATAAAAGAAACTATTAACAGTGATTCTCTTTGGCTTTGAAAATATTATTCATTAATTTTCTCTCTTTCTCTCTGTCATCTTCTCTCTCCCTCTCTCCTTCCCTCCTCATATTTTTCAAAATTTCCAGACAGAATCCATTATCTTTTTATAACAAACTCTTAAAATGTCAGATGAATCATCCCAGAATACCCTTATAAACAAAATAAAGAATAGTTTTAGGATTATTTTCTGCCCCAAGCTTTGATGTCACCAGAAATTCTTCCATTAGCAACCAGGGTTGAGGGTTAACTGCCACTCCCCCTGATCAATCACGGATGTGGCTTGACTTTAGCTAACAGTCTGATTAATTATACATGTATTCATAGTAAAGTGAGATGGTATATGCTGAAACTTAGGGCCAGCACCATGAACAACAGGGAACAGGCACTCAGAATCACACCTGGCTCCTCTGTCCTGGATCATCTACATACAGTGGCATCCTCTAGCCTATTTATCCTTCATCTCTCTGGGAGTTTCTTTCTATAGATGGGATCATGTCATATACAACACACTAAAAACCACAGGGCAGGATTCATGCTGTTTCCTCTCCCTAAGTGAATGACTTCCATTATTTTTACCACTCAGTCTCCTGTTATTTCTCCCTAAGCCCAATGTTTTGAAAAATGTTCTCTATCAGCCGGGCATAGTGACACATACCTTTAATCCCAGCACTCAGAGAGGCAGAGGCAGGGGGGGAATATCTGTGAGTTCAAGGCCAGCCTTATCTACATAGCAAGTTCCGGGTCAGCTGGGAGGGACTAGGGAGACCCTGTCTCAAAAAAGACCAAAAAGAAAAATGTTTTCTATCTAAAAATTCTATCCATAAAGTAATAAAGTATTCTGTGGCCACACAGAACTTCTCTGTACCTATTATAAGAGGTTAATCTAATTCCACCAAAAGGGAAGTCATTGATTTTTCCCATATGGCCTTGATGGAGCAGGTGCGCATCCTGTGAATATTCTAGGAATACTCCCACCTCCAGCACACCTTCCTTTCTTCCAAGAATCTGATCTGATCGTTCAGGAGCAGGATTTAAAAAAACTTAACTTTAATCCCAGCACTTGGGAGGCAGAGGCAAGCAGATCTCTGTGAGTTCAAGGCCAGCCTGGTCTACATAGTGAGTTCCAGGACAGCTGGGGCTACAGGAAGACCCTACTTCAAAAAGACCAAAAAAAAAAAAAAACACCTAACTCAGGACCAGCTCTGCCGTATAGCACTTTGCCAGGAGGAGAGAGGAGAGAACTTTCCCAAACAAAGCAAATGACCCTGAGGTGGATTATACGATGGTTTAAAAAAAATGGGGGGAGAGGATGGGTTTATCTAGCATCCAAGCTCTAGATAAAGCTGTAAGGATCACAAAATAGCCACAAAAGCCAGGATGAAAGAATGTGAGTAGAAAAAAAAAAAGAAAAAGAAAAAATTTGAGTAGGACATCCTAACAGCTAATATCAAACTGTCTTTTTCCAATTTATGAGAAATTCTAATGTGCCTAATGCAGGATGTAAAAAACTACACTGGAGCAAGCCAGGTCTTCTGCTGAACTTGTCATTAAAAAAACAAGGAAAAACAAGGGGTGGAGTTGATTTTATTTTAAAAAAAAAACCTTCAGAAGTTAATTCTATTATAAAGGAACATGGCAAGCCGGGCGTGGTGGCGCATGCCTTTAATCCCAGCACTCCGGAGACAGAGGCAAGCAGATCTCTGTGAGGTTAAGGCCAGCCTGGTCTACATAGTGAGTGCCAGGATAGCTGGGGCTATGGGGAGACTCTGTCTCAAAAAGACAAAAAAAAAAAGGAACATGGCTGAACAGGTAGGAAACCAACTCTCCATTGTGAGTTCTCCTGATGGCTTCTGCAAGGATCACGGAGATGTCAATCATCTGTATTTTGGAGCAGTACTTCATCTTGTCCTCCTGAGGTATGGCATTGGTGACCACTACTGCTTCAAAGCATGTATTGTTGATGTAAGAAATGGCTGAGCCGGAAAAGAGTCAAGATAGCATAAACCTGGGTAGCTCCAGCTGAGAGAAGTTTGTCAGCAGCATGACAGATTGTACCACATGTGTCAGCCCTGTCATCCACAAGTATCGCCACATCTCCTTCACATCTCCTAAGCACTGTGTGATCCATTTCATTGGCCTTCTTCTGCTCCTTGTGAATCAAGGCAAAAATCCACATTCAATCTGTCTGCAATGGCAGTTACTCTCTCGGCTCCACCAGCATCAGGTGAGACAACAGCACAGTTCCTCCCCTCAGAGATATTCCCCCTAACCCACTTTAGGACAGCTGGCTCTGCATATAAATTGTCCACTGGAATGTCAAACAAGCCCTGAATTTGAGACGCATGTAGATCCATGGTAATAATATGATCTGCACCTGCTACAGATAACATATTTGCAACAAGCTTGGCGGAGATGGGAGCTCGCTCTTATCCTTCTTATCCTGCTGGGCATACATGAAGCACAAGATGACTGCAGTCACCAGGTTGGCTGAGGCAATCTTGCTCCATCAGATTGTCATTTATTTCACCACAACCACTTTGAACAGTAGACATCTTCTCCACCTACACGTTCACCAATTTCCACACTAAAGCAGAAAAAGTCAGGTTTCCTGGTTACTGAATCTCTTAGTCACCACCTTACCTAGCTTGGGCCCAGGCGGTCAGCAATTTCTGGGATAAATCCTGGTGGGAGCTGCCACTGAAGGTTTTCTGTTCCACTTTTTTTTTTTTGGTCTTTTTGCGACAAGGTCTCCCTGTAGCCTCAGCTGGCCTGGAACTCACTAGTAGACCAGGCTGGCCTTGAACTCACAGGGATCTGCCTGGCTCTGCCTCCCAAGTGCTGAGATTAAAGGCAGAGTTCACCACCAGGCCCGGCCCAGCCCCTCTTTTTTTTTTTTTTTTTTTGGTGTTTTTGAGGCAGGATCTCCCTATAGTCCCAGCTGGCCTGGAACTTGCTATGTAAACCAAGCTAGCCTTGAACTCATAGAGATCCACCAGCCTCTGCCTCTGAAGTGCTGGGATTAAAGGTGTGCACCACCACAACCAGCCCAGCCCCTCTTTTTAAGTAAAAATTTTTGGTAACTTTTTATTTTATATTTTATTTTATTCTATTTGGTATTTACAGGGTCTCCCTGTAGCCCCAGCGGCCTGAAACTCACCTTGTAGACCAGGCTGGCCTCACAGAGATCCTCCTGCCTCTGCCTCCCAAGTGTTGGGATTAAAGGCATGGGTTGTTACCAGGTGGACCCAGCAAAGAGAAGCTTTACCTTGAAGATTTTTTTTTGTATTTACAGGGTCTCCCTGTAGCCCCAGTGGGCCTGGAACTCACCTTGTAGACCAGGCTGGCCTCGATCTCACAGAGATCCTCCTGCCTCTGCCTCCCAAGTGCTGGGATTAAAGGTATGGACCACCACACCCAGCCTTTCTGTTTCACTTTTTAAAAATCTTTTTATTGAATTTTTGTGTATTTCATACATAAAATCATCTTTATACCCCTTTTCCCCTTCCCCTTTGGCACCCTCTCATAGGCCCCACACACACACCTGCGCACGCGCTCACGCACATGCACATACACACACACACTCACTGGAGTTCATACATTCTGTCATTTGTGTTAAGGCCTATTACGTAAAGTTAGTGTCCCAAGATGTCTCTCAGTGCAAGTTCATCCACTGGGGTTTAGTCAGCCTATCTAGAGTCTCTCCCTTCAAGATTAGCTCTTCCTCACCCAGCAGTAATCAACTGCCAATAATTCTTCAACTAAGATTGGGGCTTGCTGTTCATTTCCACAGTTCTGTGCTGGGTTTTGTCTGCCTAAATTTGCATGTGTCTTGTGCATGCTGACACCATTGCTGTAGGTTTGTATGAGAAGGGTCCCAGGAGCCTGTAGGACTATTTCCATACGGTCACACACCTCCTCCCTGGCTCTTACAATCTTTCTGCCTCCTCTTCCACAATGGTCCCTGAGCCCTGGGTGGGTGGACTTCAATATAGGAGACCTGTCCAAGGACCCACACTCTGCCAACTCTCATTCTCTGTGTTTTGACCATTTGTGGCCTTTTGTGTTCCTGGCCTCTGTTGCATGAGGGCGCTTCATTGATGAGAACTGAAAGATGCATTAGTGTTCTCTTCATTCCTTGTTACGTTCCGTTGAGTCTTAGGTGTAGAGGTTGCATCCTAGATGTTCCACTTAGGCTCGGGCAAGTCACAGAGAATCTCTGTGTATGACCAGTGGTGTAACTATGTAATAATTTCTGTCTGTTGAAAAAGAAGCTACTTTGATGGGTGGTGACTGGGATACTTGTTTGTAAATTTAAGGATCCATATTTTGCACATAGTGAGAAATGACACTTGTCTAGAGATATGAGAGCCTTGAGTTTTCTCTAAGATCTATGACCTCTCCAGTTATGTGTATTTGGCTAGGTTTACAGTACCAGACATGAGTTTCCTCCCACTGAGTGGGCTTTAAGTCCAATTAGTTAGCTGTTGATTACCCCCAAGATAAAAGTGCACTACTGCACTAATGTCATTTGCTGTGCTGGTCTTGGTGTGGTTTTTAGGCCTTGAAGCTAGGGTTCAATTGATGTTCTCCCTTACCTGCTTGCATAGTGCTCTCCAAAGCTGTGAGAGCTAGCCTTCTGGGGAGGTAGCTTCCAGGTCAGTTTCTATTTCACTTTTAAAAGTCACCTATGCCTTGGGTAGATGTCAGATCAGGATTCTAACCTATGACTATAGCTCAAGCCCTTGCTGTTGCCTTTACACCAGTGCTTTGGAACCTTTGAAGTGTTGTAAAATCCCAATGCAAGATTGGTATGCTGCACACATCTGTAATCCCAGTATTTGAGAGGGGAAACCAGGAGAATCAGGCTAGCCTCCTCTACATTGCAGATTCAAGACCAGCCTGGGTGAGGCTGGAGAGATGGCTCAGCAGTTAAGAGCACTGGCTGCTCTTGCAGAGGCCCTAAGTTTGATTCCCAGCACCCACATGGCAGCTAGCAACCATCTGTAGCTCCAGTTCCAGGAGATCCAATGTCCTCTTCTGACCTTAGATATTACATGACGGGTGCACTTACCTACATGCAGGCAATAAATGAATACACATAAAATAAAAGTAATGAACAAAAATATTTTTAAGCCAGGCATGGTGGCACACGCACATACACACATACACACACACACACACACACACACACACACACACACACACACACAATGGGGAGTCAAGCAAAGTAGTTAAATTCCAGCATCCAGGAGGCAGAGAGAGGCAGATCTCTGTTGAGTTCCAGGTCAGATATGCCAATACAAAGACTTGTTCCTAGCAGTTTTATATACAATAGTTGAAAACTAGAAACAATGTTCAGTAACAATAAGTGACTGTATAAAGGAATGCATAAAAATACTTTCATATGAGCTGGGCGTGGTGGCACACGCCTGTAGTCCCAGCACTTGGGAGGCAGAGGCAGGCGGATCTCTGTGAGTTCAAGTCCAGCCTGGTCTACATAGTGAGTTCCAGGACAGCTGGGGCTACAGGGAGACCCTGTTTCAAAAAGACAAAAACAAAACAAAACAAAACAAAAAACCCACTGCAAGGCAGCTTGAGTTGGCCCAGCTGTGAAGAGCTAGCATTGTTCTCGAAGAGGATTAGATTCAGATCCCAGCACCCATGTTGAGTGGCTCACGATCGCCGGTAACTCTAGCTCCAGGTTATGATGCCGTCTTCTGGCACCCACACAAACTCCACACACAATTCATAAAAACCACATACATATAACAAACACATGCAGTGCATGGCTACAAACTCGTTCTCCACATGGGTCACCAGCTCCAGGCCCGTCTGGAATGACTGAATTTAAACCTTTCCGGAGTCACATATAATGGAAAAACCAAACAACTTTAAGTTGTGTAGACGCCAAAGATGCCTCCAAGTTCCCGAGTGTGGAGCTGTGAGCGTGCTGGGACGTGCTCCCTTGCCTGGCTGCACGGTCACTTCATTTTTGGCCTTTGTCACTACCATACATCATTCCCCCCGCCCCCAGGGTCTCATGTAGCCCTGAGTTTCCCGAAATGCAATATATAGACCAAGTTCACCTCCAATTTGTAGGAATCGTCCTGCCTCTGCCTCCTGAGTGCTAGAATTATAGGAATATTCTACCACATCCAGTTAACATCTGTGTTTTGTCTTTGCAGTGCTGGGGATTGAACCCAGGGTTTTGTGCATGCTAGGTAAAACACCACCTACTGAGCCACATCCCAGCCTTTACCCTGTCCCTGTTCTAGCTCTTCACTGCTATCTTTTCCAGAAGAATCAGACTGCTAATATTAAGGGTATGAGCTCTTTTCCTTTCACACAAAAGCCTTTGAAAACAGCAAGAAGGGGGCTGGGGACATGGCTCAGCTGGTAGTGTTTGCTGTGCAAGCAACCCAAGTCCAATTCCCAGAACCCAAGTAAAAGAGTCAACAGGCCTGTAATCCCAGCACTGGGGTGGTAGGGACAGGAGGATCCCTGGGACTTGCTGGCCAGTCAGTCTAGCTGACTTGGCAAGATCCAGATTCCATGAGAGACCTTGTCTCAAAAAAATAAAATGGACAGTGGTTGAGGAAGACACTTGATGTCAACCTCTGGCCTCCACATGTATGTGCATACACACACAAATGCACAGCTGGGTACGGTAGCACAAGCCTTTAATCATAGCACTTGGGAGGCAGAGGCCAGTAGATCTCTGAGTTTGAGGTCAGCCTGGTCTACATGGCAAGTTCCAGGCCAGCCAGGACTAGACAGTGAGACCCTATCTAAAAAAGAAAAAAGAATAGGGTTTCATGTAGCCCAGGCTGACCTTGAACTGGATTACCTTGAACTTCTGATCCTCCTGCCTCCACCTCCCAAGTTGTAGGATTGCAGGCATGCCTGGTTTATACAGTGCTAGAGATTGAACCCAGGGCTGTATGCATGCTACCTAGGCAAGCACTATCACCTGAGCTATATCCCCATATCCTCAGTCCTGAGAGGGAACATCTGAGCTCTAACACATGGCCAAGCAAGATTGTAGGGAATATATTCTTTTTTTTGGCCTTTTTTAGACAGAGTCTCCCTGTAGCCCCAGCTGGCCTGGAACTCACTATGTAGACCTGGCTGACCTGGAATTCACAGAGATTTGGGAGGCAGAGGCAGGTATCTATATCTATCTTCACCTAAGTGGTGTTGGGTAGTGAGGTGGCAAACATGTTGGTGACTGTGGCTGTAGAAACTGGGGAGTTAAGCGAGAGGTGGTCATTCTGGGAATCAGAGTGACCAGATAACTCATTGTCAGGCATGGTATCACCTCTTGTTTCTTGCTCTGCAGGAGGTGTAAGAGGACTCAGAGATGGAAGTTAGCTTTCTGAGTCAGCCAGGGAGTTTAAAGACCAAGGGAACTTCAAAAGCAGAGTCCAAGGCACAGAGGCTGAGGCCAACTCTGAGTCAGCCTGCCACTGAGGAAAGCTAGGCCTGGAATGTCTGCAGCGGTTGTTGGGGGAGGTGGTGGTGAGTCACTAGTTGGGGGGCTGGAAGAACGAGTAAACCTTGAGAGAGAGCTCTTCTGCTCCTCCAACTCAGAATCCAGAAGACACCAGGAGGTGGGAGCCCGGTTCTCTGCCACAGCATTGCCCATCACCTCTTCTCTTCCTTACTTTATTTTTTAAAAACGGTCTTACTCACATGGCGGCTAAGAACCCTCCTTAACTCGAGTTCTAGGGGAATCTGAATCGCTCTTCTGACCTCCAAGGCATTGCAGGACACAGGTGCGCTCACGTATATGCAGGCAATACACTCATACACATAAAATAAAAATAATAAATAAAATATATTTTAAAAAATGGCCTCACTCTATAGCCCAGACTATTCTGGAACTCATAGGTAACTCAGGCTGGCCTTGAACTCATAGTGATCTTCCCATCTCAGTCTCCTGAATGTTGAAATTACAGGCATGGGCCACTATACCTAGCTTTGTGAGTGTGTGTGTGTGTGTGTGTGTGTGTGTGTGTGTGTGTGTATTTTTGGAGACAATGTTGCATACTGTAGCCCAAGCTAGCCTGGAACTCACTATATAACCTAATAGCTTCAAATTTGCAATCCTTCTGCCTCAGGCTCTAAGTGCTGGTATTACAGGCATGACCCACCATACCAGCTTCTCTCTACTTCATCTTGAACCTCCGGTTTTCAGGACTCACCATCATCCCCAATGCTACATGTTCTCTCCACCTGCCTGGGTCTGGGACCAGCTGGGGCATCCTCCTGGCTGTGTTCTCCACCCCCTCACACCCTGAACTTTTCTGGAATAAAACAGAAAGAAGGGGCCTCTACTCCCTCCTGAGTTTGCCCCTCCCCCATCCCAAACCACACAGGACTCTGCACACAAGGGCACTGCTCCTTTTGGTATGCTCTGGTATGCTGAACTGCCATTTGGATTTATTGAACTATTTTGATCAAGTCCAGCAGGCCTGTGCTGGAGGGTGTTCAATGGTGGGGTTCATGCAAAGTCCTGGGTTTGATCCTCAGCACCACAAAAAAAAAAAAAAAAAAAAAAAAAAAAGTCCAGCAGGCCTTTCCAATCCCCATTCTAAGATCAGCTTTTCCTTTTTTTTTTTTTTTTTTTCATGTGCCCTGAGGGGGTCTGTGTGCCTCCCTGGGGAATCTGGCTTGTTCTCAGATCTCCTCCTGATCTCCTCCAGCCCTCTCTGTTGTAGCTCCTAGGAAGCCTGGAGACTTGTGACTCTCTGCATGTTCCCTTTCCTGCCTGCTCCTCCTGAAGTCCAGGACACTTTTGTTTGTTTATTTCAGAGCACAAGATCACTTCATGATCAAAAAGAAACTTTAAAAAAATATTTTATTAGGTGTGGATGTGCACACCTTTAATACCAGCACACAAAAAATTTTTATTTATTTTTATTTATTATTTTTTTCAATTTATTAGTGTATTATTTGGTCTTTTTGAGACAGGGTCTCCCTGTAGCCGCAGCTGGCCTGGATTTCCTATGGAGACCAGGCTGGCCTCAAACTCACAGAGATCCTCCTGCCTCTGCCTCCCGAGTGCTGGGATTAAAGGCTTGTGCCACCACACCCAGCTATTTTTATTTTTTATGTGTATGAGTGTATTGCCTGCTCGTATGTGAGGGCACCCATGTCATGCAATGCCTGTGGAGGCCAGAAAAGGGAGTTGGATCCCCTAGAACTGGAGTTGTGGACAGTTGTTAGCTGCCATGTGGGTATTGGGAATCGAACCCAGGTCCTCTGGAAGAACAACAACTGTTCTTAACTACTGAGCCATCTCTCCAGCCCCAAAGAGAAACTTCTGATGGTGGTACACGCTTGCAATCCCAGTCCCCAGAAGACTGAGGCCAAGGATCAAGTATTTGAAGCCAGCCTGAGCTACAAAGAAAGACCCTGTCCCAAAACACAAACAAGCTGGGTAGTGGCTCACTACCAAAATTGTAGGACTCGGGAAGCTGAGGCTACAAGGATCTCTATGGATTAGAGACAGTCAGCATGGGTTATATAGTAAATTCTAGGACAGCCTGGGCTACAGAGTGAGATTCTATCTCAAAAAGGCGAAAGAAAAACACACAAAACAAAACAACAGAAAAACACCACCAAGTAAGGCAGTATATACCTGGAATCCCAGCACTTGGGAAGTGGAGGCAGGAGGTTCAGGAAGTCAAGGTCATTTTCAGCTACAGAGCTGAGCTACACGAGACCCTGAGCTACACGAGACCCTGACTCAAAAAATAAATAAAATAAAATAAAAAAAGGTGGACATAGTGGCACACCCCTATAACCCAACACTCAAGAGGCTGAAGCAGGAGAATTGCCATAAGTTTCAGGCCAATCTGTTCTACAATGGTAAGTTCCAGGCCAGCCAAGGCTATATAGCAAAGACTGTCTCAAACAAACAAACAAACAAACAAACAAAATGAAATATATGTAAACAAGCAACAAAAACAAAGAAATCAAGAGGCAACTGGGAGGTGGTTGCAGAGGGAGCCAAGATGGAGATTTACGATATCATCAGCCTTCAGAACACATCTACAGAGTACCCAGTGGGGCTCATCATCACAGAAACTTACCATAGAACCTTCCTTGACTCTGGTTTGTCACCAGACTCTGGGATCCAGGTAATGATGCCCATTTTCTTGAATACCCACTGGTTTCAGGCTCATATGCCCAGGCTGTGATACCAGCCTTTCTGAGCCCATTACCTATGTTGTTAAACAGGAAGCAAGATTATAAGAAGCCCCTGCTTCCTTTCTGGAGATCAAGTCTACCCTGATGTCTAATTTCAGCCCATTGGTAGCTGGGAGATGTAATGTGAAGTGCAGTCCCAGGGAAGAAAGTTGTCTAGATGGTGATCAATGGCTGAGTAGGTGGGGTAGGTTTCTAGGAGGCAGAGGTGAGCAGTCTTCCCAGTCCAGCGACCTCTCATCCCACACAGTCACTTAACTCCATGCTGGATCTGCCACTGACACCATCTGTACACCATCTAACCCTAACCCAGAGAGCCCTGGGAGGAACCATGGCAATATATATTATATATTGGTCTTTTTGAGACAGGGTCTCCCTCTAGCCCCAACTGGCCCAGAACTCACTATATAGACCACACTGGCCTAGATTTCTTAGAGATCCACCTGTCTCTGCCTCCAAGTTCTGGGATTAAAGTTGTAATGCCACCATGCCCAAGACCCTTTTTTGTTTTTTTTGCAACAGGGTTTTACTGTGTACCTCAGGCTGCCCCCAAATTTTCAGCAATCCTCCTGACAGCCTCCTGAGTGCTTGCCTTATAAATCTTTACAAAGGGCTGGAGATGTAACTCAGGTGGTAGAGTGCTTGCCTGGGGTTCAATCCCTAGCACTGTATAAATTGGGCATGAAATCTGGGTTCAAACCCCAGCACTATTTAGGTAGTACACATCTGTAATTTCAGTACTCAGGGGGTGGAGGCAAGAAAGTCAGAAATTCAAGGACATCCTCAGCTATATATCAAATTTGAGACTAGCCTGGACCACATGTCTCAAAGAGGAGAAAAGATCTTTGCAGGATTTGTATCTACTCTACCATTCTTGAGTCCCCAACATGTAAATGTGCCTTGTTATCTCATGCCATACTGCTCCTAACCAGAAAACACATGACTGCAAGCTCCCAGTTTGCCCAGAATGACCAGGAAGTCTCAGGATACTTACCCCTGAGTAAAGTTACCACCGTGCTAACACCATAAGTTATGATCCAGAGCTAGGGTTCAGACCACCATGGTCCCTTCTGTTCCCTCAGAAGTTACCTATGGCTTTGTGAGGGTGCCCCTCCATCAGTGAGTGCTACCCCAGTTGGCCCTCACTAAGGTAACCCTTTCCATCCACAGCATCCAGAAGGAAGTAGGGGAGAGAAGAACAGTCTTGTGCCCAGAAGAGAAAGGGGGAGGAAAAAAGGGGTGATTAGGCTACCCTCCCCACCAGGCAGGCCCCAGATAGCACTGGAGATATCCAAATGTTAATCACCAATTAGCACAGCCCAGGCGGAAAGGGCGACTTCATTAGCTGTACAATGGGCAGGAGCAGTGGGCTTCATTTCTTGAGATAAGAGGCTTTTATGCTAATCAGTGGGTCTGTGATGCCTGGATATAAAGGAGCTGAGGCAGGTTCTTGAAGCAGGATTACCAGGGCCACCAGGTAGAAGGAAGGGACCCCATTCTGTCCTCGAAGAGCTGGAAAGGCGGAGCGGTAAGAAAGAGGCTGTGATGGGGATGGGCTGGTCTGTGAAGATATGATCTCCCCAAGCCTGAGCTGTGGCTCCAGCCACCTCACTCTCTCCTCTATGAGAAACAGGAAGCCAGCTCAAAGGGTTCCTTAGGAAGACCAGGTCTTGCCATATAGGAATACCCCAGGCTACCTCTGGCTTTCAGGGATTGGGAGGAAGTTTTCTCAATGCTCTTCTCTACTGAAGACCAAAATGGGTCTAGACCCTAGAAGAAATGTTCAGGTCAGACTTCAGGAAGAACTTTCCTAAGATACTTAAGCCCGAGAAGAGAACAGGATGGTCTGTATGATTTGCATTTAGGGCAGGAGGGCTGTGATGGCTGAGGTGACAGCTAGTTGGGAAGGTGGGCTGCTATTAATGTTGGAGCGACTTTAAGGGGAAAATTTTGCCAAATCCTATTCCTGTGATATCTGGTGATAGCCAGGGAAGAAGGTTCCCAGTACCCAGGGCTTTGTTGATTTGTTCTAGCCAAACCCCTCATCCTTCCTGTCCCCTGAAGAGTCCAATAAAGCACCGATCAGGGCATCTATTGACCAGGCTCCATGTCCCTTCTAGTCAACTGCACGTAATGCCCGCACCCCAGCTGCCCCCATTCCACCCCAGCTCTCAGCACCTACCCAGGCCCCAGTGTCAGTGACTCTTCAGAGTCCCTCAACACAGTGTGGACTCTTTTCTCTCCCAGCTCAGGGACACAGCCCTGGAAGATGATGGCCATGAAGACCTTCACTCTGCTGCTTGTGCTCCTGTTCCTGACAGTTGGGCTCGGAGAAAAGGAAGATGCTCAGTCCAGGTAGGGGTGGTGGGAGGCAGAGGATTGGCACACAAGCAGTTTGGGAGGGATCAGGGTGGTGAGAGAGGGAGGGACCCTAGGCTGAGAGGAGAGAAGTTGGGGAGAAAAGCCAGCCTGCAACCTGAACACATGACAAGGACAGAACATTTATTGAGAGTGCCTGTGGCTTTGAGAAAGACTGTTCAGTGGCCGAGTCTCTGAGATGGTAGGGTATCCATCATGAACACTCAGATCTTACTGGAGCCTCCTGTTTACCAGACACAGGTCAGAATATACATGAAGGGAGGTTCACAGATGCCTCCTGCCTTCAGGGTGATCACGGACCAAGGGGGACACAGAAAAAATTCACACAGACATGTTGCAAAGCACTGTGAACAAAAACAGAGACCATGACAGAATAAAACTGAGTGAAGCAGCTCATACCTGCAACCTTAGCACTTGGCAGGCAGAAGCAGAGGAGCAAAAGTTTGAGGCTAACCTGGGCTACATAACAAGACCTGGCTCTGTATCAAAGAAAAGAAAAAGAAAGGAAGGAAGGAACGGAGGAAGGAACGAAGGAAGGAAGGAAAAAGATATGAAGGTGAATATAGCTAGGCTCTGATGGTGTCATTGGGACTGAGATGGAACTGGTCTTTCTCAGATGCAAGGACAATCCAGGTACCGTGTAAAGTTAGCGCATGTACAGTGTAAGTGTGAGGGTTAGGCTGTCATAAATATTTTACAAGGGGGCTGGGGCTGGAGAGATGGCTCATCAGTTTAGAGCACTTGCTGTTCTTGCAGAGGACCTAGGTTAGGTTTCCAGCATCCACATGGTGGATCATAACCATCTATAACTGCAATTCCAAGGGATCTGTTGACCACTGTGGGCACAGGCACATGTGATTCACAGACATACATACAGACAAACATATATACAAAATAAAAGTAAATAAAACATTTTAAAAAAATAAATAAATAAAGAATCTGGGTGTGGTGGTGCACGTCTTTCATCATAGCACTCCAGAGGCAGAGGCTGGCAGATCTCTGTGAATTCAAAGCCAGTCTGGTCTATATAGTGTTTTCCAGGTCAGGTGAGGCTATAGGGAAACCCTGTCTCAAAAAAACAAAACAAAACAAAACAAAAAGTTGAGCCAGTCTTGGTGACACATGCCTTTAATCCTAGCACTTGGGAGGCAGAGGCAGGAAGATCTTTGTGAGTTCGAGGCCAGCCTGGTCTGTATAGTGAGGGCCCATCCAACTGGGGCTACAGGGGACCATGTCTCAAAAAGACTAAAAATATTAAGAAAAATATAATGAGAGACAGAAATGGGTGGGGCATTAAGAATAGAGACTCAGAGCCGGGCTGGTGTCACACACCTTGAGTCAGGTGTCAGAGGCAGGCAGATCTTTGTGAGTTTGAAGTCAGTTTGGCCCACATAGTACGTTCCAGGCCAGCTGGGGTTACATAGTAGGACCCTGGCACAAACAAACAAAAACAAAACAAACAACCAGAACAAAAAAACCCAGAGACTTGGGAAGTTGGGTGTGATAGTACATGCCTATATCCTAACACTAGGGAGACTGAAGCAGGAAAATCAGGAGTTCAAAGTCACCTTCAGCTACATAGTGAATTTGAGGGCAACCTGGGATATATCCGACCTTGTCTTGGGATATATGTGACCTTGTCTCCCAGAACAGCAAAAGAGACCTGGGCCAAGACTGACTAGAATCCTGGATTTGTAACCTACACTGTGTGCATCTTGGTTTTCTCATTCACAAAATGGAGACACAGGGACGGGGACTATAGCTCAGTGGCAGAACACTTGCCTGGCATGTGCAAGGTCCTGGATTTGAGTCCTAGGATCACAAAAAAGGCGGAGGGGAAGGGGTTTTACAAATAAGACTTAACTCATAGGGATATGATGAAATAATTTTGTGTACTAAAGTCTTACACGGGCTGGAAATGTAGTTCAAGTGCATGTACTTGCCTAGCATGCACAAGGCACTGTGGGTTCACAGAGACACACACACTCACACACAGGCACAGACACACACAGACACACAGAGACACAAACCACAGAGACATACACACATATTCATGAATACAGACATACCCAGTCACACACACACAAGCACACACACAAGCACACACAGACACACACACATACTATTGGAGGATGCAGTAAGTGGATCATTGAGCCAAGGACAGAGTTGGGGGGTACAGCAGGGGGTTGATCTATTGACGACAGGGTGTCTCCATAAAAATTGGCTCCTGAGAACTAGACCACCTTGTTTCCAGGTGTCTGCCTTCTGTTGGTGACGGTGATTTTAGCCAACATTGTGATTCCTGGCCCCCTCTTGCCCCTTAGATCCCATGCCAAGTTTGGTGGCCCCCGACCTCGAGGCACAAGGTATGCAGAGGGGACTTTCATCAGTGACTACAGCATTGCCATGGATAAGATCCGCCAGCAAGACTTTGTGAACTGGCTGCTGGCTCAGAAAGGGAAGAAGAATGAGTGAGTCATTTTGCACACCCCTCCTGTCCCCCATACCTCCTCTATGTTCAGACCAGGCCTCTTAAGTGGCCACATGGGCTGTGAAGATGCACAGCTCCAGAGACACCTTTCACCAGGTGAGGGTGAGGAGTTGCCATGGCCAGGACCCTGAGACTCTGACTGGGCAACAGTTCAGTCTGGGGCAGAATGAGGGCTGTTCTATCCTTCACATCTAAGGAAAGGAGTTAAGGAAATGTGTGAAGGCCCAGAAAGGTTTGGGGATGAAGGCAGGAGAAGCTGGGCTGCTTCCTGTGGCTGTCTGAAGGTGGTCATTTCAGATTTGCCAACAGACCATCAGTGTACTTCTTCCTTCCTATGCCAAGTCTTGTTCCCTGCTGTTTGGTTAGCCTGGTAGGTTCTGAGAAAACTATCAGTGATGAAGCCAACTGAACACAAGCAGTGGGAACAGTGAGTGGGGGCACGGATGTGTTAGGAAGAGGAAGAGGTACTGTTGTTCCTGGTGTTGATGTATTGAAAGATTCAGGGGTCCCTGGGCTGAGGAACTTCAATTTTCTTCCCCAGCCCACTCACTCCCAAATCGTCCTCTTACTAGCTGGAAGCACAACATCACCCAGAGAGAGGCCAGGGCCTTGGAGCTGGCTGGGCAATCTCAAAGGAATGGAGAGACAGAAGAGCAGCAGGGGTGAGTCTACCATGGGGAAAGAGGAGAAGCAGAGCCTCCCACCCACCCACCTCACTGTGCCCTCTCTCAGACTGCAGTGATTGCTGCACTCCTCTTCCCTTTAGATCCTGAGGGCAGGAACCCATGAGCTCAGAGCTCAGAGACGGGTCTCCAGTGAGCAGAGTCCTGGAGGTCAGCCCAAGCTGAAGGGAGAGTCCCCAGAGGGCTTTCTAAGATTTGTGACTTGGTGTACACATGAATTCACTGAGTCCAAGAGGGCAGGGAAGGACAGACCTTGGACCAGGGCCCACTTTTTCCTGCCAAACCTTAGGAAGGCTATTTGGAAATTAGGGCATCCTCCTAAGGCCAGCTCCCTGAAATCAGCCATCCACCTTGAGGAAGTGGGGAGGTAGCCTGTGGTTCAGAGAAGTTCCCCCTGAGGTTTTTGGATGCATTCTCAGATACTTTTAGAGGTGAGTGAGCTGCCTCACAGCAGAATTGTGCTTGATTTTGCCTGGATTGTAGAACCTACATTCCCCACTTAGGCAGAGCTAGGTGGGGCCTGGCAAAAAGGAGCCTCAGGACCTGAGGGTGGAGATAACCCAGAAGCAGCTAGCAGGGTTGGCTCCCTCTCCCCATCTGCTGGCCCCTTGCTACCCCAGACTTTGTATTTGTTCTCTCTGGGTGACGCCCAGGATGTAAAGCAGGATCCTGCAGTCTGTCTTCTTTGCAGCTCCCAGTTCAAGAAGAACCCCAGTGATGAAGATCTGCTGAAGGATTTGCTGATTCAAAAGCTGCTGGCTTGTATGGTGGATCAGACAGATCTCTGCAGGCTAAGGTGCAGAAACATCAGGCCTAGGAGGTTAGAAATTTGGGCTTCCAGATTACGTGCATATTCAGATGTGTGCTGTGTGTGTGTGTGTGTGTGTGTGTGTGTGTGTATGTGTGTGTGTATGTGCCTGCCTGTGTGTGTATTGTTAGGAACTGAATCTAGGGCTTTGCAATTGCTAAGCAAGTGCTTTACCACTGAGATATCACCCGAGTCCTGTTGGTTGGTTGGTTGGTTGTCGGTTGGTTGATTGGTTGGTTGGTAACTCAGGCTGGTCTGGAACTCCTATGCAGCTTAGGCTGGCCTCAAACTTGCCATTTTCCTGTCTCAATCATAGGATTATAGGTAGGTGTGTGGCACCACAGTCACCATTTCTCATTATCCTCAGTCCTTATTCAGATCTGTGTCCCAATACATGATAGCGAATTACTCTTCAGAACCTCAGAGTTTTCATTAAAATCAAAGCTATTGTGTGGATGTAGTCCTGTAATCTTAGGACTTGGCAGGAAGATCTCAGGAAGAGTGCCCAGAAATTCTAAGACAGCCAGGGGCACATAGTAATAGCCTGCATCAAAAAACAAACAAGCCAGACGTGGTGGCACAGGCCTTTAATCCCAGCACTTGGGAGGCAGAGACAGGCAGATCTTTGTGGGTTTGAAGCCTGCCTGGTCTACATAGTGAATTCCAGGACAGCTGGGGCTACAAGGAGACCCTGTCTCAAAAAGACAAAAAAACAAACAAACAAATAGGGCCTGGAGAGATGGTTTAGCAGTTAAGAGCACTGACTGCTCTTGAAAAGGACCCGAGTTCGATTCCCAGCACCCACATGGCAGCTATGAACCATCCTTAACTCCAGTTCCAGGGGAATCTGAAGCTCTCTTCTGACCTCTGAGGCATTGCACGACACAGGTGAACTCACATACATGCAGAAAATACACTCATACACATAAAAAAAAATAAAAAAAAATAGTAATAAAAAAAGATTTAAGCAAACAAACAAATAAAGAGTCTGCAATCCCTGAATTTGCCAGGCAGAGGCAGGCAGATCTCTGTGAGTTCAAGGCAGCCAGATCTCTGTGAGTTCAAGGTAGCCTGGTTTAGATAGGGAATTCCCAGCTAGCCATGGCTACGCATTGAGACCTAGTCTCCTGTCTCAAAAAAAAAAAAAAAAAAAAAAAAAAAAAAAAAAAAGATAGCCCAGTAAATAATGGCGTGCTTGAAGCTTCTGACCTGAGTTTGATCCCTGGGACCCACATGGTGGAAGAGAACTGGCTCCTTCAAGTTCTCTGACCTCTATGGCATGCATGTCCACACCACAGACAGATAGACACACACATACAACAATTGTTTTAAAAAAGCAATGAGGAGCTGAGGGCCACATGAGAGGCATAGTAAGAGCCTAGCAGTGTTCAGTTCTCAGCTGTCAGTGCCACTGGAATCTCTGGGATTTCCTTCTCAGCTTCCTCCAGGTAAGCTGCTGCTCTGGGTCCTGTGTCCTCTCGCCTGAGCTTAGTTGCCCTGTTCTCAGTTTTTCCTCCTGACCCTTGGGCCATGATACCTTCCCAGGGATGTGAACCCATATTAGTTGGAGTCATATTACCCTGCTGTATAGCCACTGCTGGTGCCAGTGGTCACCAGGTAGGAAATTCTTCAATCTATGCACTTTGTTTCAGAGCAAGGGACGAAATACCCTGGAGATACCCATTGATCCATGATACAGACATCAGAAATGGAGGCCCAGAAACCAAAGCGTTTCCAGACTTTAATACTAGGAACTGGGGAGGGATGAATGAAACACCTCTGAGATATCTGCCAGATGGTAGGAAGGAAGAAGGGGGCTGGAGAGATAGCTCAATGGGTAAAGTGCTTGCTGAACCATCATGAGGACCTGAGTTCAGTCTCTAGAACCCCTGTAAATGCCAGAACCAGAGCAAACCCATAATCCCAATGTTAAGGTGTCAGACAGCTGGTCTAGCTGAATCAACAAGCTCTAGGTTCAGTGAGAGTCTGTCTTAAAAAATAAGGTAGACAGAGAGAGATGGCTCAGCAGTTACAAGCACTTACTGCTCTTCCAGAGAATCCAGGTTCAGTTCCCAGCATCCACATGGTGGCTAACAGCCATCAGAAACTTCAGTTCCAGGGGATCAGTTGTCCTCTTCTGGCCTCTTCAGGCTTTGAATGCATGTGGTGCATCCACATATATGCAGGCAGAATACTCATACACAGAAAATAAAAATATTTTTTTAAAAAGAAAGGTAGAAGCCGGGCGTGGTGGTGCATGCCTTTAACCCCAGCACTTGGGAGGCAGAGTCAGGTGGATCTCTGTGAGTTCGAGGCCAGCCTGATCTAAAAAAAAAAAGGTAGAAAGCAACCTCTGACCTGCACACACATGCATGTACATACATCTGAACAGACACATGCTAACATATAGGCATATATACACATCATCATGTGTGCACACACACACTCCACCAAGTCAGTGGAGGAGGTTAGAAAATCTCTGTAGGAAGTTGGGTCACAGTCTTTGTACTTTTGTGAATGGTTTTGGAAATTTATCATTAAAGAGGTCATTTGAAGGTAGGAGTAATTTAGCTATGGCCTGGTGCCAGGATAAACGATGCACTGACTCCAAGTTGATAATGACCCTCCCTTCTACCCCCTCTTCTCTTGTCCCCCTCATCCAGGTCTTAGTGACTGCCCCAGCCCAGAACAGGACTGGACTCTGCCCTTCACTTATTCAGCTCCTGCTTCCGCCCCACTCCAAAGTCTCCAAGAGAGTCAAAGCAATAAAGTCTTAAGCTGACCTAAATCCTGGTGTCCATTGTGAAACCTCATTCAAATGTCAGCTGAGCGCTCACAGGTTCTTAGTATCTGGGTATGTCCTTGTCTCTCAAGGAAAGGGACACATCCAATTAATCATCTTTGCATTCTACAAACACTGGAAACTCACATAAGCAGGGACTGTGCTAAAAAACACTTTTGAGTTTTTGGCCAGTGGGATCCCATTGGTTCCCAAACATTATAAGCTATTGCCATTGCTCTTAATTACCACTCAGAACTTGACTGTAAGACCCTATTGCTGAAGACAACACACACTGGAGTCCTAAAGCATGGAGAAATCAACTGACCTGGAAGCTTCATATCTACTGGCTAAGTTTTCATAGTGCCGGAAGGTGCCATGCACACTACCAGAGGAGAAAAGTGATCATGAGTCTTACCCAGCTGTGAACTCTGTGAGCTACAAAAACAACTGACCAGGCAAGATAGGCCCACTAGTTCAACAGTGGTATGAATGTTATAGGAGTAAACAACACTCTAGTTGAATTTAAGGCCCATTTCACAAGTTGGAATGCATACCTGGCACTGTTATCAGGGTCAAGAATATGTGGCTAGATAGGTCATGGGCTCTAGGGGAGGACCTGCTACTAATAATCTGATAAGTGGATATAGTGTTAGAATGACTCCTAATGACATTGCTATACCCATAGATTAGTGTATCATTCAGCCCTCATCAGAGACGCTTCTTCTTGTAGTAAAAGGCAGTTATCACAGAGATCCATAATTGATCAACACAGAGTGGATCAGACATGGTGGCTGATGCTTTAATCCCAGCACTCAGGAGGCAGAGGCAGGCAGATCTCTGGGGCCAGCCTACTCTATATGGTAAGTGGCAGGGCAGCTGGGCCTACATAAGTGAGACTCTGATCAAAAACCAACCAACCAACAACAACAACAACAAAAACTCTTTTAAAAAATCACACATAAAAACCATCAAGAGTCTGCAGAGTGTTCTGCTCTAAATGGGATCTCTATATCACACTTTTCCCCCCAAGGCTCAGGAGTCTTTGAGGTAGAGGGGGTGGAAAGATTGTAAGAGCCAGAGATGGTAGGTAACTACAAGGAAAAAGTGTTTTCCAGACAGCAGAACAGTTGCACATATGAACTCACAGCAATATTGACAGCATGCACAGGACCTGCTCAAGCTCAAGCTGGCTGTGTGTGTGTGGTGGGGGGTGGGGGAGTGGACATAAAGTCCTATTTCTAGCTTAAGAGCTATTGGCATATGATTGCTGCTGGAAGAGGAAGAGTCAGTTTTCTGGTCTCTTTTTGAAACAGGGTCTCCCTGTAGACCCCAACTGGCCTGGAATTCACTATGTAGACCAGGCTGGCCTTGAACTCACAGAGATCTGCCTGCTTCTGCCTCCCAAGTGTTGGGACTACAGGCATGTGCCACCATGCCTGGCAGAGTCAGTTTTCTTTAATGGTGTGACCCCTGGTATGTTGACCATGGTCCAGGGCTGGTTCCATATTCAAGAGTATTTGGGCAACACAAATTGGACTTGATGGAGGAAAAAAAGAACAGGAAGGTGGGAGGGTAGGGAGGTGGGGGTGGACCTGGGAGGAGTTGGGGGGAGGGGTGATCTGATCAAAATACATTACATGAAGCTCTCAAACAATAAGAATAATAACAATAAAAAGAATGCATACTGTGCTGCAGAGGACCAGAGCTTTGTTCTCAGCACCTCATCAGGTGATTCATAACCACCTGTAACTCCAGCTCCAGGGGATCCAATAGTCCTCTTTTAGCCCTCCAAGGGCACCTGCACTTGTGCACAAGCATGCGCACACACACACACACATATGCACATAAATAAAAATAAATAATAAATTTGAAAAAAATCAACAAATCAGGCTGGAGAAATGGCTTGGTGCAAAGGTTAAGAACACTGGATGCTCTTGCAGAGGACCTGGATTTGGTTCCCAGCACCCACATGGTAGCTCTCAACCATCTGTAATCAGCTCCAGGAGCTTCAACATCCTCTTCTAGCCTTTGAGGGGACCAGGCATACATGTAGTACACTTACATACATGCAGGTAAAACATTCATATACACACAAAAAAAACCCAAATAAATCCTTTAAAAATTATTTTTTTATTATTAGTGTCCATGTGTGCATTATGTACCACAACACACATGGGAAGTCAGAGGACAACCTTCAGGATTCAGCTCTCTTTCTATTTTGGTCTCTAGTTGTCAGACTTGCCCTGTTTTGTTTGCTCGTTTTTTGTTTGTTTGATTGATTGTTTTGTTGTTGTTATGTTTTGGGTTTTTTTTTCCAGACAAGGTCTGACTGTGTAGTCCTGGTTGGCCTGGAGCTTGCACTGTAGACCAGGTTAGCCTCTAACTCACTGAAATCTGCCTGCCTATGCCTTCTGAGACCTGGGATTAAAGGCACATGACACCTGCCATCTGTTTGTTAGTTCTTTGAAACTGTTTTTCAATTCAACCCAAGCTGGCTTTGAGCCCACAGTTCTTCTGTCTCAGCCTCCTGAGTGCTGGGATTTCAGTCCTATACTGCCATACCTTGCCATGTTAAAGAGCTTAGATTGACTCTTCAGTACAACATTAAAGTTCATGGAGGATTCAAAGCAGGGCATGTAGGGGATCAAATTGCATTCCAAACATTGCAGACATTGGCTCTGAAGACAGAGGGCTACAGTGAGATGAAGTGGGAAAGGAAAACTAGCTGCAGGCTCCTGTAGGACTCCAGGAGATGGATAATGCAGTTTAGATGAGATAGTGGGGTGGAGGAAGTAGATAAACCTTCAAAAGTGCGTCCTTTCATCCTCTAGTTAAAACCTGCAAAGCTGCGAACTGCTGCCTCTCCAGATGGTTTCTGCTCATAAAGGGCAGGGCTCTCTTCTTTTCCACATTAGGAGGCAGAGGCAGGTGGATCTCTGTGAGTTTGAGGCCAGCCTAGTCTACATAGCAAGCTCCAGGACAGGCAGAGTTACATAGTGAGACCCTGTCTACAAAACAAAACAAAACAAAACAAAACACAATCTTAAAAAAAAATAAAACCTTTTAAAAAGACTAAAAGAGACTGGAGAGATGGCTCAGCACTTAAGAGTACAGGTTGCTCTTGCAGAGGACCTGGGTTCGATTCCTAGTACCCACATGGTTTGCTAACAACCATTCTAATTCCAATTCCAGGGGCTCTGACGCCCTCTTCTGACCTCTGAGGGCATTGCATAACACAGGTGCACTTAGATACATGCAGGCAATACACTCATACATGTCAAAAAAAAAAGACATCTAGGCATGGTGGAGCACACCTTTAATCCTAGTACTTGGAAGGCAGAGGCAAGTAGATCTCTGAGAGCTCAAGGCCAGACTGTTCTACATTGCAAATCCAGGCCAGCTGTGGCTACAGGGAGACCCTGTCTCAAAAAGACCAAAAAAACCAAAACTTAAAACCCAGCCCAACCCAGCCAAAACAATGTCACAAAACCAGTAAAGGATACAAACAAGGGGTTAGAAAGATGGCTAGGCAGTTAGAATTACTGGCTACTCTTCCAGAGGACCTGGGTTTGATTCCTAGCACCTGCATGGTAGCTAATATTCATCCCAGATTCCAGTTCCAGGGGATTTCACAATCTCTTCTGGCCTCTTCAGGCTTTGCACAATACAGGTGCAGTTACATATATGCAGGCAAAACACTCATACATATGAAAAATAAAAATAAATAATTTTTTTTGTTCCTTTGAGACAGAATCTCCCTGTAGCCCCAGCTGACCAGGAAGTCACTATGTAGACCAGGCTGGCTTCAAACTCACAGAGATCCATCTGCCTCTGCCTCCCAAGTGCTGGGACTAAAGGCATGCTCCACCATGTCTGGCTAATAAATAAAAATTTTAAGAAAGATACAAACTAAACATGGAGGCAGAGACCAACTTGGACTACATAGCAAGTTCCAAGTCAGGGCTATAGAGTGAGATCTTGTCTTCAAACAACAATGAAGACCAAGGACAAGAACGACACCAAAATCCCACAAACAAACACCTTTATCTTAAAATAAAACCAGAAAACAAGGGCATTAGTTTACAATTAGGATGTGGCCAACAGGATTGTTTGAAGGATTGGGGCAGTAACCTAAACCAGCAGAGAAAAACCACCAGAGGTCTGGAACTGTGGGGATGGAAGAAAATGATGGTGTGAAGGCACTTGGCTCACCAAGGTGGTGTGCGTGCGTGCGTGCGTGTGTGTGTGTGTGTGTGTGTGTGTGTGCACTCATGTGCAGTGTTGAGGATAGAAGCCAGTCCTTAAGCTTGCTAGGCAAGTTCTGAGCATGCTTGCCAAGCACTACACTCTAAGCTACATTTCTACCTCCAAACTCTTCTCAGATTGAATTTAGCCTGAGGGCTGCCAGTTTTCAAACTCTGGACTCCAGCTGGCTTCTAAATTTTTATTTTTATTTTATTATTTTTTTTAATTAATTTTTTATTTATGTGTATGCATGTATTGCCTCTGTGTAGGTAAGTGCACCCGTGTCATGCAATGCCCGCGAAAGACAGAAGAGGCTGTTGGATCCCCTGGAACTGGAGTTACAGACAGTTGTTAGCTGCCATGTGGTTTCTGGGATTCGAACCTGGGTCTTCTGCAAGAACAACCAGTGTTCTTAACCGCTGAGCCATCTCTCCAGCCCCCTATTATTATTTTTTAATACTTTATTTATTATTTTTATTTTGTATGTATGTGTGTATTGCCTGCATTTAGGTAAGTGCACCCATGTCGTGCAATGCCTGAAGAGGGCAAAAGAGCCTGTGGGATCCCCTGGAACTGGAGTTATGGAAGGTTGTTAGCTGACATATGGGTGCTGGGATTTGAACCTGGGTCTTCTGCAAGAGCAGCCAGTATTCTTAACTGCTACTCCATCTCTCCAGCCCCCTAAATTTTTTGTTTTATTATCATTGTGTGTATGATGTGTGTTGGGGGACATGATTGTGCCTTAACATACGTGTGGTGGTCTGAGGACATTTTAGGGAGTCAGAACTCAGGCCATCAGGCTTACACAGAGAGTGCCTTTACCTGAAAAGGCATCTTGTGAGCCCTACAATTGATTCTATGTTCTCATCCAGCTCTGATATCCTTTGTTTGCTCTCTTCTAATTTCTGAAGGCATCTGAAGTCTGTACCATGCAGTTTAGGGGACATCTTTGCTCAGAGAATTTTGTTGTTTATTTATTTAATTTAGTCATTCCTCTTTCCCCGCTTTTTCTTCACTTTTTAAATTACATTTTTGTGCATTTCATATAACAGATCTTAATCAAATTTAGACCCCTCACCCCTCCTTGATACCCAAACTCCTCTACCAGATTTCAGGTATTCTGTCATATATGTAAGTACCCAGATGTTCCTTAGTGCAAGTTCATCCATTGGAGTCTAGTCAGCATATCTAGTTACTCCCTTAAAGAAGATCTACTCTCCCTCACTCCATTCCCCCTTTTCTTGTGATGACAGGGATAAGAACCCAGCACTTTAACACTGAACTACACCTCTATCCTTACTGTTTTTAATTTTTAAACATTTATTTTTTCATATCATTATGGCAGAAACCAACCTGCCATAATGATATGATTTTATTTTTATAAAGTTTCTTTTTTTGTTTGTTTTTTTTGAGACACTGTCTCTCTGTAGCCCCAGCTGGCCTGGAACTCACTTTGTAGACCAAACTGGGCTGGAACTCACAGAGATCTGCCTGCCTCTGCCTCCCAAGTGCTAGTATTTAAGAGCAGCCAGTGTTCTTAACGGCTGAGCCATCTCTCCAGCTGCCCTATTTTACAGATTTAATTTTATTTACACATGTGCATGTGAATGTGTGTATGCAAGGTCAGAAGAGAGTGTCAGATCCCTTGGAGTTCTAGAGTTATAGGAATTTGTGAGAAACAAATGTGGGGGCTGGGATCCAAACCCTGATCTTCATGATAGAGCAGCAAGTGCTCTTAACCTACCAGGGAAACATCTCTCTACTCCCTACATTTATTTATTGTATGTGTATATCTCTTGGCATCATGTACCATGGAGCTCTTGTTTTAGTCAGAGAACAACTTTCAGATGTTGATTCTCTCCTTCCAACTATGTGGGTTCTGGGAATCTAACTTAGGTCATCATGCTTGGCAGCCAAGGCAAGTGCTTTTTTCTGCTAAGCCAGCTCAGTAGCTCTCTTATTATCTATAGTGAAGGACTCAGATTTTATTTTTCAATACTTTATTGTTTATTTTTATGTGTGCGTGTATTGTCTGTCACTATATGTAAATGTAACC
The DNA here is from genome assembly GCF_000622305.1 of Nannospalax galili. Classification (NCBI taxonomy): domain Eukaryota; kingdom Metazoa; phylum Chordata; class Mammalia; order Rodentia; family Spalacidae; genus Nannospalax; species Nannospalax galili. The sequence continues at coordinate 3,491,487 of NW_008342393.1, read as the reverse complement.
TGTCATGCAATGCCTGAGGAGGTTAGAAGAGGGCATCAGATCCCCTGAAACTGGAGTGACAGCTGATTGTTAGCCCCTCTGTGGGTGCTGGGAACTGAACTTAGGTCCTTTACAGAATAGCCAGCGCTCTTAACAATTGAGTCATCTCTTCAGTCCCACACTCAGATTTTATTAAAAATACGTTTTATTTCTTGAATTTTGTGTTTGTGTGTGTGTGTGTATGTATGTCTATTGTTTGTGTAAGTGCTTGTACACATGGAGGTACAACCTCAGGACCCACCATCTTGGCATTATTTATTTATTTATTTATTTATTTATTTATTTATTTATTTAAGCACACCTTAAGCATGCCACAGTTCAAGGGTATAGAGATGAAAGGACAATTTGCAAGAGTCAGTTCTCTCCTTCTACTATGTGTATCCCAGGTATTAAATTCAGGTCTTCAGGCTTGGCTCTCTTGTTTTTGTTTGGGTTTTTTATTTGCTTGTTTTTTTTGAGACTGGGTTTCAAGTAGCTCAGGCTGGCTTCTAACTATGTAGCCAGATCTGGCTTCGAACTCCTGATCCTCCTGTCTCTCAAATGCTTAGAGTTGTGTACCACGATGATCCATTAGAAATTACCTTATTTATTTATTTATTTATTTATTTTTGAGACAGGAGCTTACTATGTATGTAGCCCTGGATGGCCTAGAATTCACTGTGTAGACCAGGCTGGCCTCGAACTCACAGACATCCACCTGCCTCTGTCTCTGGAGTGCTGGGATTAGAGGCATGCACCACTGTGCCCAGCCATAATTACTTTTTTAAAAAATATTTTTTATGTGTATGTGTATATTGCCTGCATGTAGGTTAAGTGCACCCCTGTCGTGCAATGCCTGCAGATGACAGAAGAGACTATCGGATCCCCTGGAACTGGAGTTATGAACAATTGTTAGCTGCCATGTGGGTGCTGGGATTCGAACCCCGGTCTTCTGCAAAAACAGTGTTCTTAACGGCTGCGCTATCTCTCCAGCCCCCATAATTACTTTTTTTTGGTCTTTTTGAGACAAGATCTCCCTGTAGCTGCAGCTGGCCTGGATTCACTAATGGAGACTAGGCTGCCCTAGAACTCACAAGATCTGCCTGCCTCTGCCTCCCTAGTGCTGGGATTAAAGGCGTGCACTACTACGCCCGGCAAGCCCCCATAATTACTTTTTTTGGAAAATATATTTTAGTGATTCTTCATGATAGAACTTACTGTCTTGGGCTGAATTCTATGCCTGAATTCACATAAAGATGGAAAGAACAGAATCCACGAAGTTGTTCTCTGACCCTCGAATGGGCACCGTGGGACTCCTGTACACACACACATCACATACACACAGAAGCAATAAAGAAAAATAAAAAGAACTTATTGTCTTGCAGAGAAGTTTGGTTCTAAATTTCTTTGGTCTTGGATGTCTGAGGGAAGTGTCAGAGTCAAAAAGTTTTTTCCCTTCATTTGTACAGTGCTCTTTCTATGGGCCGGGTATTACAAAAGGCATTTTGTAAACATGTTTTTAAAATTATAATCTCATCTAAAGCCTCATTTTAGCCTTTTAGGAAAACATAGTAATAGGTATTAACCATGCACCACACTGCCACCATGAGGTAGAAGTCCATGCAGTTAAGCCTCCTGGCCACAAGGACACAATCCACTCTGCCTTAACTGAGCTTATCGCTTGGAATCACTTGCAGAGATTCTAACTTGTGTCAAGAGCTGACTTGCAGTTAAAAACTTAAACCCATATGGCTTATATGCAGTTCAGTAATTTAAGAGATTCTCTGATCTCTTGTAAGAATACAATAATACCAACTTCTGAATTCGAGGATCGTGAGAAAATAATAAAGCATGTTGTGGAGTGTTTAACACAAAACGGTGGTAATTTTGAATTATGTGATATTTTAAAAAAAGATTTATTTGTCCTACTGGCTTTTACTCAATACGACACATTCAGCCGGAAGTGGTGGTGCACTCGGGAGGCAGAGGCAGGAGGAGGCCTGCGAGTTCAAGGCCAGCCTGTTCTAAATAGCAAGTTTCAGGCCAGCCAGGGCTAACATGGTGAGACCCTTTCTAAGGGGGAAAAAAAGAAAAAAAAAAAAGGCACCTTCCATGGCTAACACAGAGCCTGGTAGATGACCAGGAACATCTGCTGCCCGGCAGCCGCGGAAGCAGCAGGACCCCAGCCGCCGGCGTTGATGGGATGCTCGGGACAACAGTAGACGTGCAGGGTCTGGGCCTCCGCGGTCACCGGGGTAAGGAGAGCGCGGCCCCCAACTAAAGGCGGGGCTGAGGACCGTGGCCGGACGCTCTTCATCCCCGGCGGCAGGAAATGAGAGTGGAGATTTCCGGCGCGCACAGATGACGCACGGCCCGGGCTTCCGCATTGGGAGCTGGAGGTGGAACCCGGGACGCCGAGAGCTGGGGTCCGGGTAGTGGAGCGGCCTGCGGGCCAGGGGTGGTGATGCACCGCCGCGGGGTGGGAGCCGGCGCCATCGCCAAGAAGAAGCTCGCCGAGGTGAGCCCGCGCCTCACCCCCAGAGGCCTGCGGGCCCCCGGCGCAGAGTTGCTTTAAATCGTATGTGGCAGAGTCTATGGAAGACAGACTTCCCGGACGTCCGGGAAGGAGCGCATATCGGAGTGTCAGGATCCCCAGACCCCCAGCCTTGTCATCTTCCCAAGATTTGGCCACCGACGGAAGCCGTCGATTCTGCTCCCACCCGTGTTACCCGTAAAAGCCATTTAAGATAGACCCTCCCTTTTCGTACTTCAGCTGTGGCAGCACAGTAATGGGAGCCCAGCGCCCCCCAGGCTCAACTCATACTGGTCTTTTTGTCTGACAGGCCAAGTATAAGGAGCGAGGGACTGTACTGGCTGAGGACCAACTGGCCCAGGTGAGTGATTGGAAGGCTCCAGGCAGGAAGGGAGGTGGAACAGGGCTGATCATCACACTTTCGGTGTCTAGATTGTCAAGAGGGAACTAATAATGGGTGTCTGGCAAATCTGGATTTCTGCGCTTCTGTGAACATCTTTGAATGATTAGACTTGTGCATTTCCCCTTTCTCCTTCCTCTATATTTTATTACTTTTCCTTTTTTGTTATTTTACTTTAATAAAAAGTGGGTTTAGGATGTAGCTCAGAGGTAGAATGTTTGCCTAATATTCTCAAGTACTTGTGTTCTATTCCCAGCACAGCAAATATATAAACAACTTTTTAAAAAAATCAGAGATAGCTCCTGTTTAGAGTAGCAAACGGTCTCTCTTCCTTTCCCCTCCTTGAAGTTAAAACATAGTGCTAATGGGGCTGGAGAGATGGCTCAGCGGTTAAGAACACTGACTGCTCTTGCAGAGGACTTGGGTTCGATTCCCAGCACCCACATGGCGGCTACAAACCATCCTTAACTCCAGTTCCAGGGGAATCTGAAGCCCTTTTCTGACCTCTGTGGCATTTTGTGACATGGGTGCACTCACTTACAAGCAGGCAATACACTGATACACATAAAATAAAAATAATAAAATATTTTTTTAAAAAAAGATTGTAGTGGCCTCTGTAGAAATTTGTGGTTCTAACAGGGTATTTATTTATTTTGGTATATCGAGAAAGGGTCTCCCTGTAGCCCCAGCTGGCCAGAAACTCACTATGTAGACCAGACTGGCCTCAGTCTCACAGAGGTCCACCTGCCTCTGCCACCCAAGTGCTGGGATTAAAAGCATGTACCATCACACCTGGTCCGTAACAGGGTCTTTTAAAAAAAATTATTTTTTATTATGTGTATGACTGTATTGCCTGCATGTATGTAAGTGTACTGGTGCTGTGCAGTGCCCTCGGAGACCAAAAGAGGGCATCGAATCCCCTGGAATTGAAGTTACAGATGGTCATTAGCTGCCATGTGGGTGCTGGGAATTGAACCTAGGTCCTCTGCAAGAGCAGCCAGTGCTCTTAACTGCTGAGCCATCTCTCCAGCCTCCCTAACAAGGCCTTTAAAGTTTATTTTATTTATTTGTATTTTTTAGGTATATGAGTGCTTTCCTACATATATGAGTGTATCATGTGCACACAGTGTCAGCAGAGATCAGAAGAGGGCATTGGATCCCTTGGACCTGGAGTTTTAAATTGTTCTTAGCTGCCATATGGGTGCTGGGAACTGAACCTGGGTCCTCTGCAAGAACAACCAGTGTTCTTAATCACTGAGCCATTTCTCTAGCCTCCTGACAGTCTTTTTGTGATAGTTACTATCAGGTAGTCATAGCTGTTAACTCTTCTTTCATAAGTTCCTGATGTTATTTACTTTCTTCTCCTTCCCTCCCTCCCTCCCTTTGATAGAACCCATTATGTAATTATGTAGCTTGAGCCAGCTTGGAACTCACTATGAAATCATGATCCTTCTGCCTCATCCTGGGGTTTTATTTTAAAGCTTTTTTTTTGGTAGAGTTGACACAAGAAACTCCATTTTGATTTTAAGAACTTTCAGATTTCTTTCACACCAAGAAAAAAGGAACTCTTATTCCTAGTTTGGAATTGAGGACACCGAGGCATTAAGTAATTTACTCAAGATTATATGGTAAGTGGCAGAAATTTTTTTTTTTTGAGACAGGGTCTCATGTTGTCCAGGCAGGTTTTGAACTTCTGATCTTCCTGCTTCACTTCCTGAGTTGCTGGAATTACAGACATATTTCACAATGCTATCTTAATTATTTAATTTGTTTTTGTCCTGCTGGGACTTTAACCTGGGGCTTCATGCATGCTAGGCAAGCTCTCTACCACTGAGCTTCATCCAAAGCCCTATTTGTTTAATTATTTTAATCATTTTATTTTAATTATCTGAGATGGGGCTTGCTATGTTGCCCAGGCTAGTCTGGAACTCCCAGGCTTGGATGATCTCCCAGTTAGTCCCTGAATAGCTGGGATGCAGGCCTATAGCACCACATCAGTTTGGAGTGCTATTTGATTTAGATCTTTGAGGCTCTTACTTTAGTTTTTTTTTTGTGGTGCTTGTTATTAAAGCCAGGGCCTGACCCATGCTGAGCATGTGATCCATGACTGAGCTGTGCCCCATGCTGTCAGCTTTTATTTGAAATATCTCACAATAATGAAAATTACTTAACCTGTGGCATCTACAGTGTCATAACATCTAGGCACACAGGAGGGTGTATGAGAGACGGGATACATTTTTCTTCTCTAGCACCTACCTTTTCTGTACATACTCTGAATGTACTTGAGTATTGTGATTGGTAAAGAGGAGGAGGTGGTGGTTCAGCTGGAAAATGGGCCCTTGAACTGAGGAAAAATAGAAAGATAGAATGTCTTTAAAATTTTTATTTTATTTTTAAAGATTTATTTTTACTTTCATGTGTATGAGTTTTGCCTGCGTGTATGTAAGTGCACCATGTGCATGCAATGCCCACAGAGGGCTTTGGATTCCCCTGGAACTGGAGCAGTAAGCGGTTGTCAGCAGCCATGTGGGTGCTGGGAACCAAATTTAGGTTCTCTTAACCACTGAGAGAACTCTTTGGCCCCACACCTAATTCTTTTTCTGGCGTTGATTCCCAAAGAAGTCCATGACTCGGGTTCAGTAACCACTGCAACCCCCATGTATCTCAGCCTTCATTCTTCCTTTTAGTGGCTAGATGACATTTCTTCTTATGGGAACACTATATTCTCTCTCTTCTCCCTCTCTTAAAACTTACTATATAGACCAGGCTTGTCTTGAACTCTCAGAGATCTGCCTGCTTCTGCCTCTGACCCAGCCCTGTTCTCTGATTTTTAAGACTAATGGATTGTCAAGTGTACCTTCAGTTTAATAAGTTTTTCTGGGAAGAAGAAAAGAAGCTATACATGTTGATTGTTAGGACAGGGATACAGGAAACAAAAAACAAGACACAGATTTCAGAATGGAGGAAACAAAACTCTGCAGAAGCAGGGATAGGAAGAGGGCACAAAGACAGGTGTCTTGGCAAATGCCTGTAAATTCAGTGCCTGAGAAGTGGCAGAAGGATCAGGTGTTCAAGGTCATCATCTGCTAATCAGTGACTTTTAGCCAAACTAGGCTACATGAGACCCTGTCTCCAAAAAGGACAAAAACTAGTGCTGGGTGTGGTGGTACATGCCTTTCATTCCAGCATTTATTTGGGAGGCAGAGGCAGGTGGGTCTCTGAGATCAAGGCCAGCCTGGTCTACATAGTTCCAGGCCAGTTGGAGTGCAGGGAGACCCTGTCAGAAAAATAAAAAACAAACAAACAAACAAAAATCAAAAAACAAGACACAGTAAACTATATAATGTTGTTATTTTAATTTTATTGTTGCATTTATTTGTGTGTGTGTGCATGACTGTTGTGTGAGCTCCTACTACAGTGTGGAAGTCAGAGGATAGCTTGTGGGAGTCAGTTGGATGGAGAGTCTTCCATCCTATGGGACCCAGGGATTGAACATAGATCATTAGGCTTGGTGGCAAACACCTTTACTCATGAGCTATCACACTGGCCGGAGACTGGTTATTTTAGACTTTCTTCTGCCTCTGGGCTAGGGACCTATTTTTGGTCTCTGATGATCATTTGGGTTGCCTTCATCTCCCCCTTGTCCATCTTAACAGATGTCAAAGCAGTTGGACATGTTCAAGACCAACCTAGAGGAATTTGCCAGCAAGCACAAGCAGGAGATCCGGAAGAATCCTGAGTTCCGAGTACAGTTCCAGGACATGTGTGCTACCATTGGGGTGGATCCTCTAGCCTGTAAGGACTTTTTTGTATAGGGTCCTGTGCCCTTGTAAGGCCTTTGAGAGACAGACACTCACCTGTTATCATCACTGCTGGGGGGGCATCCTCTAGATGGTCCTGCAAGGAAATATGGAGGACGTTGCCTTTAGTGAGCACCTAGGATGTGGTGTGTCCTGTCTGATGGGGAAGTTGGAAAGCCTGGAGTGTGGGCCGAGTAGTTTGTGGGTGTCATCCTCCCTTGGATGGTCTTTTGTAGTGGCCTGTTTGTTTGTTTGTTTGTTTGTTTGTTTGTTTGTTTTGAGACAGGGTCTCCTGTAGCCCTAGCTCTCACCAAACAGACAAATGGCTGTCCAGGGGGGAGTCCCAGGGGCCACCTGTTTCTTTCTTCTCAGTGCTGGGATTACAGACTCTTGCCACCAAGCTCTGTTTTCTACATTCTGTTCTGAGGCTCACATTTCATGCCCTCATGCTTGTAGGGCAAACACGTTACTGTCACAGCCATCTTCCTAGCCACTTCTCCCCCCACCTCCCTTAACATCTCTGGATCTATAAGCTGTCTCTCTCCTATTAGCCTGGTTACATATCTTCTTACCATTTGTGTTCAGAAGTGAGTTTGGATTCTAGTGTCACTTTGGCCTGAGCAAAGAAAAATGGGCCCAGTCTGGTCTTTTTCAGACAGGGTCTCCCTGTAGCCCCAGGTGGCCTGGAACTCACTATGTAGACTAGGCTGGCCTGGAACTCTCAGAGAGCCACCTGCCTCTGCCACCAGAGTGCTGAGATTAAAGGCTTGTGCCATCACGCCCGGCACAAAAATAATTTTTTAGGACAGTAGTATGGGATCATGCTGTTGGACAACAAAGAGCTATATGGAGGAGAAAGTAGATGTTTCTCGATCCTGTCCTATAATTATAGATGTTAAGTACTATTGGTAGTTTAAGGTACAATTGGTCCCTGATTTAAGGTGTTTCTGTGTTGTAGTTCCTGTTAAAATTGATTTATTTAGTATATGCATATGAATATTCATATGCATGTATGTATGTGTATACTACATGCATGCCTGGTGCCCTTGGAGATCAGAAGAGGACATTGTATCCCTTGGAACTGGAGATACAGATGGTTATGAGCTGCTATGTGGGTGCTGGGAGCTGATCCCTGGCCCTTTGCAAGAGCAGCAAGTGCTCTTAACCACTGACCATTGCTCCAGCTCCTGTTGTTTTTTTGAGATAGGGTTTGGGTATGTAGTCCTGGCTGGCCTGTAACTTACCATGTAGCCAAGGTAGCAGTCCTCTTGCTGAACCTCTTGAGTAGTAAGATGAAAGGCAGGAACTACTATATCCAGTTTTTCAAAATTATTTTCTTTTTTCTTTTTTTGTGAGACAGAGTCTCATGTAGACTCTGTAGATGGCCTCAAACTAGCTGTGTTGCCAAGATCTTGAACTCATAATTCTCCTACCTCTACTTCTCAAATGCTAAAGTACAGGTGTGTGCTACCATGCCCACCTTAGAATGAATTTTCAGTTTAGAGTGGGTGGGTTTATTAGGACATAATCCCATTGTATGTTGAGGAGCTTCTGTATATCTAGACAGCTTCTTTTTTTTTTTTCTTTTTTTGGTCTTTTTGAGACAGGGTCTCCCTGTAGTCCCAGCTGTCCTGGAACTCACTATGTAGACCAGGCTGGCCTTGAACTCACAGAGATCCACCTGCCTCTGCCTCCCCAGTGCTGGGATTAAAGGTGTGTGCCACCACTCCCGGCAGCTTCTTTTTATTTATTTATATTTGTGTGTACGTGTGTGTGCCTACGTGTGTTTATATGTACCGCATGACTGCAGGTGCCCACAGAAACCATAACAGGATGTTGGATGCCCTGGAACTGGAGTTACAGGCAGTTGTGTGCTGGGAACTGAATCTAGGTCCTTTGCAAGAGCAGCAAGTGCTCTTAACCTCTAATCCACCCTCTGGCCCCTAGCCAGTTTCTTTTTGTTTGTGTCTATGTGTATGTAATGAGTGCGTACATGTTCAGGTGCACATGGAGGTCAAAGAATAACCTTGGGTGTTGTTCCTTAGGTGCTTTCCACCTTCTTTTTGAGATGGGTCTCTGGCTTAGAATTTAGCTAGTAGGCTAGGCTGCCTATGTAGTGAGTCTCAGGATCTGTTTATCTCTGCCTCCTTAGCACTGGAGTTATAAACCTACTCCATGTGCCTGGCTTTTGTTTGTTTTTGAGACAGTGTTTCTCTGTAACCCCAGCTGACCTGGAACTCACTATGTAGACCAGGCTGGCCTCACTCACTATGTAGACCAGGCCTCACAGAGCTCTGCCTGCCTTTGCCTCCTGAATGCTGAGGTTAAAGTTGTGCATCACCATGCTCTGTCCATCCCTTTTTTACCCCCTTGAGTCAGGATCTCATGTATCCCTTGCTGGCCTCAAAATGTCTCTGGAGCTGAGAATGGTCTTGAGCTGCTGACCCTCCTGCTTCTCCGTTCAGAATGCTGGGATACAGGTGTGCACTCTGTGTTGATATGCCTGGCTCAGAGGCTCTTGAGTTGTAAGTAGAGCAGGACTTAGGCTTAGGATATCCCACAGGATAGATATTTTAATCCAGTGTTGAAAAGATGGAAGGAATGAAAATGAATGAATAATCTACCTTTTGTTTTTCTGTCTTTAGCTGGAAAAGGATTTTGGTCTGAGATGCTAGGCGTTGGAGACTTCTATTATGAGCTGGGTGTCCAAATTATTGAAGTGTGCCTGGCCCTGAAACATCGGAATGGAGGTAAGGGTAGTTGGGTCTTGTGGACTGGGCTTTAGAGTTCTCTGATTTCTGTCCTGTAGTCTGCATGCCTGCAAAGTCTCGAAACATAGCTCCACAACCAAGGTTAAATAATAGGAAGGTGGGAGGTTGGCCTTATGCTCTGGTATACAATATGTCTGGGTTATGTTCTTATTGTGACTATAGACCTGCCCTGTCTCTGAAATATGGTGATGCCAGCAGAGTCTCCGAGCTCCCTAGAATCTGACCTTAAAGCCTGATCAGCTGAGTTTGATCTCTGGAACCCACATAAAGGTGGAAGGAGAGAATTGAGTTCACAGAGTTGTCCTCTGACCTCTGTATGTGTTGTAGCACATGCAAACTACCCATTCACATAATACATATAATGCACAGTAATAATAAATAAAAAGAAAATTGATCATCTGGCTGAGCCTGCTGGGGGCATACCCATAATTCCATCACACAGAAGGCTGGGGCAAAATCATGAATTGGAGTTCCGCCTGGACTAAATAAATAGTTTATTTATTTAATAAACTACCTGGGTTATACAATGAGTCCCTATCTCAATAACACAAAACAAAGCCAGCTGTGATGTAGTACACTTACAATCCTAGCACTTGGGAGGTAGAGGCAGGAGGATCAAGAGTTCAAAGTCACCCTCAGATACATAGTGGAGGGTGGGCAAGACCTTCTCTCAAAGAAACGAAACAAGGTGCCGTTTGGTAGCACCATCTTTTCTTTCCCTTTTTTAAAATAACATCTCACTATAAATCCCAGGTTAGCCTGGAACTTGTATTTTGCTTGTGCTGGTCGCAAACTTGTGATTTCTTCTTCCTTAGCCTCTTGGAGTGCTAGAATTACAGGATTGAGACACCATGCATGGCTCTATCATCATCTTGTATTCTTTCCACATTTTATTTGTTTAATTAGAAATATGTATATGCGTGAACACATGCCACAGTACATGTGTGGAGGTGAGAGGACAACTTTTGGGAGTTGATTTTCTCCTTCCATGTCCATCCTGGTACTAGAATTCAGGTCATCAGTCCTTGTGGGAGACACCTTTACCCACTGAACCATCTTGCCAGCTCCTCCATCTTCTTTTTCTTTTCTTTTTTATTGTATTTTATTTTATGTGTATGAGTGTATTGCCTGCATGCATGTAAGTGCACCCCTGTCATGCAATGCTCACAGAGGTCAGAAGAGGGTTTTGGATCCTCTGGAACTGGAGTTTCAGACAGTTGTTAACTGCTGTTTGGAATCAAACCCAGGTTCTTTGCAAGAGCAGTCAGCGCTCTTAACTGCTGAGTCCATCATGGCAGAGAGGCATGGCAGCAAACATGGCTAGAGAAGGAGGGAAGCAAAGCTCTCATATCCACTGTGTAGACCAGGCTGGCCTTGAACTCACAGAAATCCGCTTGCCTCTGCCTCCTGAGTGCTGGGATTAAAGGTGTGCGCCACCACGCCTGGCTCTTTGTTTTTTTTTAAGTTCTGTGTGTGTGTGTGTGTGTGTGTGTGAGAGAGAGAGAGAGAGAGAATATGAATATGCCATCTATGTGTGAGTGTCTATGGAGGCTAGAAGACAGGCATCAAATACTTTGGAGCTGGAATTACAGGTTTTTGTGATGGGAATAGAAGTCAGGACCTCTGGAAGAACAGCAAGTGCCCTCATTTGCTGAGCTATCTCCCCTGCCCCTTCATTGTTTTTTCAGGCAAGGTCTCACTATGATCCCGGACGGGCCTGGAAATTCATAGTCTGCCTCAGTCTCCTGAGTGCAGGAAATGTAGGCATAAGCCACCATGCTTATCTGCTGCCTTTGTTTGAGGTTTTCCTGGGCCTCCCCTACTAAAAATTCTTTTTTTTTTAAAATTTATTTTATGTGTATGAGTGTATTGCCTGCATGTAAGTAAGTGCACCCGTGTCATGCAGTGCCAGCAGAGGATAGAAGAGGCTGTCGGATCCCCTGGAACTGGAGTTGCAGACATTTTTTAGCTGCGATGTGGTTGCTGGGATTCAAACCTGCAAGAACAGTTTTGTTTTGTTTTGTTGTCTGCTTCTGATGTTTTTCTTTCTCCTTTCTTTTCTTTCTTTCTTTCTTTCTTTCTTTCTTTCTTTCTTTCTTTCTTTCTTTCTTTCTTTATTTCTTCCTTTCTTTCTTTCTTTCTTTCTTTCTTTCTTTCTTTCTTTCTTTCTTTCTTTCTTTCTTTCTTTCTTTCTTTCTTTCTTTCTTTCTTTCTTTCTTTCTTTCTTTCTTTCTTTCTTTCTTTCTTTCTTTCTTTCTTTCTTTCTTTCTTTCTTTCTTTCTTTCTTTCTTTCTTTCTTTCTTTCTTTCTTTCTTTCTTTCTTTCTTTCTTTCTTTCTTTCTTTCTTTCTTTCTTTCTTTATTTCTTCCTCCTTTATTTCTCTATTCTTTTATTTATTATTTTAGTTTGCATGCATTAATGTATTGCTTGCATGAATGTAAGTGCTCCCATGCCATGCAATACCCGGATGTCAGATGGGGGCGTTACTGGAGTTACAGGCAGTGGTTAGCTGCCATGTTGGTGCTGGGAAGTAAACCCAGGTTTCTGCAAGAATAGCCAGTGCACTTACTGCTGAGCCATTTCTCCAGTCTAAAAAGTGGGGTTCTAAGGGTGTGCTCAGTGGTGGAATGCTTGTCCAGCATGCACAAGTCCCCCCTGACTTCATCTCCAGCTCTGGGGAAATGTTTTACATTTGAACTATTTTTTTTATTTTATGTGTATGAGTGTTATGCCTACATGTAGGAAAGTGCACCTGTGTCGTGCAGTGCCCACAGAGGACTTCGGATCTTCTGGAACTGAAGTTACAGATGGCTGTTAGCTGCCATGTGGGTGCTAGGATTCAAACTCTGGTCCTCTGCAAGAACAGTCAGTGTTCTTAACTGCTGAGCCATTTCTTCAGCCCCTTAGAGCTTTTAATTAAAAAAAAAAATTTTTTTTAAGTGAATGCATGTATTACCTGCATGTAGGTAAGTGCACCTGTGTTTGTGCAATGCCCTCGGAGGACAGAGGAGGCTGTCGGATCCCCTGGAACTGGAGTTACAGACAGTTGTTAGCTGCCATGTGAGTGGGTGCTGGGATTTGAACCCAGGTCTTCTGCAAGAAGAGCCAGTGTTCTTAATCACTGAGCCATCTCTCCAGCCCCCCTAGAACTTTTTATTCTCTATTCTTCCTATGTCTATGTTAGCTTTGGAAGTACTTTCATTCCTCTGTGTGATAAGAAAACATTCCTTTTTTTTCCCTTTTTCCTTTTTTTTGATGGTATTGTGGATTGAACCCAAGGGCTTATGCTAGGCAAGCACTCTATGACTGAACAACACCCTTGGACCTTTAAAAATTTTTGTTTGAAACAGACAGTCATGTATCCCACACTGGCCTCAAACTGCAGCAGAGGATTACCTTGAACTTCTGAGCCTTTTTTCCCCCATCTTTTCTTTTTCTGTTTTTGGTAATTTTGAAACTGGGTCTCCTTTTAGCTCCAGCTGACCTGGAACTCGCTATGTAAACCTGGTTGGCCTCGATCTCCCAGAGACCTGCCTGCCTCTGCCTCCCGAGTGCTGGGACTAAAGGTGTGTGCCACCACACCTGGCTCCACCTTTTCTTATCACTATTATTTATTTTTATTTTATGTGTATGTTTTGCCTGCATGTATTTAAGAGCACCCATGTTGTGCAGTGCCCAGACAGGCCAGAAGAGAGCATTGGATCCCCTGGAACTGGGAGTTAGATAGTTGTTACCTGCCATGTGGATGCTGGGAAACCAACCTGAATTCTTTTCAAGAGCAGTCAGTGCTCTTAACTGCTGAGCCATCTCTCCAATCCCTATCTCCATCTTCTTAAAAACCAAAACTTCATCCCACACATACACATAAAAAAAAAGAAAACAGGTGCAGTGGCTCATGTCTGTTATCCTGGCTACTTTAGCGGCTGTGGCAGGAGGATCACAAATTTGAGGCCAGTCTGGGCAACTTGTCAAGACCCTGTCTTAAAATGAAAACATTTTTAAAATTTATTTTTATTTTATGTGTATCAGTGTATTGCCTGCATGTATGTAAGTGCACCTGTGTCATGCAGTACCCATGAAGGACATAAAGGGTGTTGGATCCCTGGAATTGGAATTATGGATAGTTGTTAGCCACTATGTGGGTGCTGAGATTCAAACCCAGCTCTTCTGCAAGAACAACCAGTGCTCTTAACTGTTGAATTATCTCTCTAGCCCCTTCAAAATAAAAATTTAAAAAGGAAACTGATATGTGACAAGCCTGTGATCCTAGCCCTTGGGAGGCAGAGGCAGGATTGCCCACAGTTTGAGGCTAGTCTGGTCTACATAGTAAGTTTAGGCCAGTAAGGCTGTCTCAAAAACCCAAAACTAATAAAAATAAAGGGTCAGCAAAAAAAATTTTTTTTAGCTGAGCACAGTGGTGCATGCCTTTAAATCCTAGCACTTGGGGAGGAGGCAGAGGCAGGTAGATCTCCAAGACTTTGGGCTATCCTGGTCCACATAGCACATTCCAGGCCAGCCAGTACTACATAGTGAGATCCTATCTCGAAAAAACAAAGGGTTGGAAGCCAGACATGGTGGCTCATGCCTATAATACCAACACGTGGGACTCTGAGGCAGGATTGCTGAGTTCAAGGCTGTAAAATGAGGCCATGCTTCAAAATACCACACATACTCAAAAGCTGGGAATGTAGCTTAGTTGGTAGGAGCTTGTCTACTATGCATGAAACCTTGGGTATAGTCCCCAGCACCACGTAAAGTAGCTTAGTGATGTACATCTGTGATTCTGGCACCACGGAGATGGAAGCAGGAAGCTCAAAGTCATTGTTAGCTATAGCAAGTTTGAGGTCAACCTGGGCTACGTAACACACATACTCAAAAGCTGGGAATGTAGCTTAGTTGGTAGGAGCTTGTCTACTATGCATGAAACCTTGGGTATAGTCCCCAGCACCACGTAAAGTAGCTTAGTGATGTACATCTGTGATTCTGGCACCACGGAGATGGAAGCAGGAAGCTCAAAGTCATTGTTAGCTATAGCAAGTTTGAGGTCAACCTGGGCTACGTAAGACCCTGTCTGGGGGAAAAAAAAAAAAAAAGGTGACTAGGTTGTAGCTCAGTGGCAGAACTAGTATGTATGTTGTTTTGGGTTTGATCTCTAGCACTAATGAAAATAAAAATCCATTTCTCAATTAAAATTACTACATGTATTTTTCATGCATATTTTTAATGTGCTTGGGGCTCTACATGCTCTTGAGATTATTTGTGAAGGAGCCTAGAGTAAGCACCTAGAAAGGCTGGGGACTGAGGTGAGGATCAGGTGATGGGGCGTAGATTGATCTGGTTGGCCAGTTTCTGTGAGTCCAAGTTGAGAAAAGATAAATGGTCGTTCTAGATGTAGCTCCCAAGATTCCAGCCCAATGTGACATTATGAAGACCTAGGATATTAAAAAAAAAAAAAAAAAAAAAAAGCAACGGTAAATGATTGCAATGCCAGGTGTGGTGGCGCATGCCTTTAATCCTAGCACTCGGGAGGCAGAGGCAGGCAGATCTTTGTGAGTTCAAGGCCAGCCTGGTCTACATAGTGAGTTCCAGGACAGCTGGGGCTACATGGAGATCTGTCTCAAAAAGAAAAAAAAAAGCTCCCCCAAAAAGATTGCCAGCCATGCCATTGTACACTGGTTCTTAGGAGGATGAGCTGGTGTGATAAGAAACAGATTTCTGTCTCCTCTAGTGTATAACAAGAGCATTCTAATCATGAAGTTGTCTCCCTGGCAGTGGGCATTAATCTCAAGTGTTTGTGCTTTGTGATCCACACATTGTTGAATGGGTTTTCTTTTTCTCTGAGTTAGCTGTCAGCTAGTCAGAAAGGGTGGCAAGACTGGATAGAATTTCCAAGGGGGAGTAATCAGCTGTTGCCATCTTTAAAAATGGGTGAGTGTTCTCTGGTTTGCTGTAGTTCACACTGCGGCCTTTGGCTGTTGTTTTACTCAGAGCTGAGTGTGCATCACTGTCAGGTCTGATCTGCCAGGTGTCTTTAAGCTGCTCTTCCTCACCTCAGAGACGACCTGATCAGGGCCATCAAGAAACTGAAAGCACTGGGCACTGGCTTCAGCATCATCCCTGTGGGCGGCACTTACCTCATTCAGTCTGTTCCAGCTGAACTCAATATGGATCACACCGTGGTGCTGCAGCTGGCAGAGGTAGGGGGGTGCCTTTGAGAGTGTGAGTGGCAGCCTAGGCTGGAGTCAGAGTGGTTCTTATCTGCCTGGTACACAGGCCTGTTACAGAGGCTGTCTTCTTGATGAACTACTCAGGCCTGTGCTCATTCAATAGACATTTATTGGGCATTTACAGAGGCTGTCTTCTAGACATTTAATAGACATTTATTGGGCATAGACAGGGGTCACACAGCCTCTGCCCTTGAGCTTACAGTCTAGTCAAGTAGACAGACATGCAGAGACCTAACTATATTTCATAGAGGAGATGAACCCTCCCAATGGCTTAAACTAATTTTGGAGCTTCTTAAGTTTTAAACTTTATTACAACAAATTTTAAACTTTGTGACTTTGTCATTCCTTAGCATGATCCCCATCCCATCCCCGACTTAAAGAACATGCATTAACCTTAATTCTGTAATATAAAACAAAAGTAGATGAGCAAGGGGCTTTTAATGGAGGATGGGTAGGGTGAGGCAGGGAGTGGATGTATATTTAAATATTTAGATGAAGTTTAGAATTACCCCCATTCCTTCCCTCTTGGTAATTCATTCTGAATCTTCCCTTGGCATACCCGAGAGTTTGTTGAGGAAGTCTAATTTGGTATCTTAAAAGTGCCTCACACCCTGCTATTTAGGACTGAACTCCCCAAACTTGCCTCTATTACCCTGAAAGTCACTTTGATCTGCTGGGACTTTAGACATTCTCTGTGCTCTCAGGCTTGACCCAGGGTAGCCTGGCCAGATAAATGGGCTGTTTCTGGGCAGATGCTGGGCTCTAGGGAACAGGCACTGTCAACTGATTTAAGTCCCTATTCCTCCTTCCTCCAGAAAAATGGGTACGTGACTGTCAGTGAAATCAAAGCCAGTCTTAAATGGGAGACAGAGCGAGCGCGGCAAGTGCTGGTACGTGATTCAGTCACCCAGAAGAGATGGGCCCCAGTTAGGAGGTGGGCTTCATGCGGCAGCCACTTGTCTTGCTCTGCTCCTTCTTGCCTGGAAGGCTGCTGCTATAGCACTAGCAGTAAGCCCAGCATGTCTGTGGATGGCACTGAGAAGGCAGAACTTACTAAGGCTGGCCTCTGACCCAAGTGCATGGAATGCTAACTGCCTGCTATGAGGGACCAACCATTCCACTTGCTCTCCCAGACACATGGAACCTGGAGCTGTCAGTCAGGGGCATAATACCGTTGATGATGGAAATTATCAATAGAGAATTGGCTACTTGCTACTAAAGATCATTACCTCTGTAATTACAGACTATAAGCATTGCATATTATGTGTGTATAATTTTGTATATAAACTTGTGCTAGTGAAACACTACTGAGGCTGAGAGACAGCAGGATAGAGCAGCCCTGGTTTCAGCATCTTTTTCCTTCTTAGCAGTTCACTTGTCCTTGCACTTCATCCGCAAAATAGGACATAAGTATCTGCCTGATCGTATTGGACAAAGCTCATCTTGAGTGTGTTTGCAGCTTAGGCATCTAAGTTCATTGTAGTAAAAATATGGTCCTTCCCATTCTCAGCCAGAATAACATCCCCCACTTTGCTCCAGGGAGAGGAGATAGAGGTGGCAATTCCAAGGCTAGACGGCAAATACTGCTGTAGCCTTGCTTTCCACTGTGCCCTGGCTTTACCTCTTCTCCCCTGGCATTGTTTTTCACCTTGGGCCAAAGCCAAACCCGATCACTCCCATTTAGGTATGTAATTGAAGGCACATGTAGGCTGTCTGCACGCTTCTCAAAAGCTAAAGTAGGTTTCAGGGCTGCTTTGCTCCCATGATGTACTTATAACCTTTCCTTTCTCAAATTAGTCCTACTCTTCCCTCCAGGAACACCTGCTGAAGGAAGGGCTGGCCTGGCTGGACCTGCAGGCTCCAGGGGAGGCCCACTACTGGCTGCCAGCTCTCTTCACAGATCTCTACTCCCAGGAGATCTCAGCTGAGGAGGCCAGAGAAGCCTTCCCTTGACTGAGTGCAGAGGGGTACACAGCAGCAGGCCAGAGGGGAGACCTGTCTGAATAAACCTGGACAGTTTTGTTTATAAAAAGAGCTAAGTTCCAAGTTTTTCTTTCTTTCCTCCCCCAATACTTTATTTTTAAAAGTGCCTTCACATCACATCTTTTTTGGAGGAAGCCTCAATTTATCCAGTAAGGATAACAAGCAAGCACATAAAATGACTTGCCCAGAACATCTAGATTCAGAGGAACTGGGCCCAGATGCACTGTCTCCTGGCTAGCCTTGAAGCAGCTGTGAGACACATGAGCACTTCTGATTCAAGTCCCACATTCTTTTGCATTCAAACAGACCTAGACTCTCATGGTATTTCAGTCTCTTCCAGTGTCTTCTATGGATGTTCTAGGATAGGACAGACTGAACTATGTGAAGGAAACCAAAGTATGGTGTTAGGAGGAGGAAAGCACTGGAACTTGAGGGGAATCAGTCAATACTGCATTTTGCTCAAATTTCTTCCTAGCCCCTGCCCCTAGACCAGGTCCTGCAGGCTCAGTGGCTAGCAAGGGGACTTCTTAATGCCTACCCTGTGCTTCTACACACACTAACATTTTGTCCTTACAGTAACTTTCTGTTAAGCAGGTATCCTCAATGTCATAGCTGAGTCAAAATAAGCTGATGGCTAGAGGCCGTCAGCTTAAGCAGGGCCAAAGTTAGAGCCTTATACCACTAACCCCAGAGCCCACCTTCCTCTATCATGCTTTGTACAGCACAGGCTGGCAGAACATACGTATGCACAGACATTTCCTACACATATGGTCAGCCAAGAGGAAAAAGCCTTGCCTCAGAAAAAAAGATTCTCCCCCAGTGAGGTGGTCATGGGGAAAAGGATGGAGTTTACAGTCCAGCAAGTGCTGGGTTAGTACCAGGACGCTGAAATCCAACAGCTTCTGCATTTAGACACCCTTCCCTCAGCAGACACACAGCCTGGGCCGTCTGACTTCATCTGTACTTGCAGGGGACACACATTCCTGTTGCAGAAGAGCTTTCTTTTGAAGCCAGTGACTGTTTCTTTCATTAGTACTACAGCCTCAAAAAAGTGCCATTCCATTTCCAATCCGTACAAAGTGAGCCACTGATAGTCCCCCCACCTTCACAGGAGAACCCCCGCCCCAAACTCCAGCTTCCAGACCCAGCTGAGGTGTGGCAGTTACCAATTCCGTGTTTTCTTCACAAAAACCTTCCCATAGCCGCAGGCACCTCCTCATTCTGCCAAAACAAATTTTATTGCACCAAAAAGGAAAAAAAAAACAAAACAAAACTTCATTTATGTACAGTCAGATATAAAGACATCTCTTTGACTCCTGTGCATATATTTCCTCAATTTAAGATTAGGGAGTAAAAGTCAGGCTGCTATGCCAGACATGCTCTGCCCCATGGCAGGGCCAAGGAGAAGATTGTCACTTGAAAATGGGAACACTCAAATGGATAACAGACAACACTGGACCCATAGCCCAAAGGCTTTCTCTGCCCTGGACTAGCTCTAGGAATGGAAGAGGGAAATTGGAAGCAGGGTCCCTTTTCAAGTCTCTCTGTTGAGACCCAGCCTTTAGGTATCCAAGATAAACTTCTGTTCCCCAAGTGAACTGCTCCCTGTCCAGTTCCTCTGCTTCCTGCCCTCCCAAGAAGGTCCCTGTTTGTGCCGTCTCCATTTCTCCATGGGAGTTCTATGATCCACAAAGCAGAGACCTTTGTTTATAGCAGCGGGCAGAGCAGGTAGGTTATCCACTCTTCCTCAAGGTGGACACTGAATAGAGGAGGGCCTGCATCATATGGATCACCAACCACCTACTGGGAGCCAGAACAAACTCTGGAAAGTAGAACACATCAAACTGGAAAGGATGGTTTCCTTTGACCTCCACTCCCTCAGGCATTTGAAATCATTTTTCTGACTCAACCAGCTAAAGGATCACTGTAGCTAAATACAGAGAAGCAACATAGCTAGGAACACCCTCAGAACCAGTGACAAAGAGCATCTGGGAGGAGGAGGCAATGAGGGGAGAAGCCTTCAGAGCTGAGACCTAATCCCCCTCTGCCACTGGCTGCCTGTGTTCCACACAAATCCCTGGGGGCTGAAGGGAAGATGGGATATATGGGCTGGGATGAAAATACACAAGGACAGCCAAACAAAATAAGGACTAGCATCAGTCTCCCAGGGCCCACCCTAAGAAACACCCTCATTGACTAGTGCTCAGGAAAATCTGTAAGGGACTACTTTATGTAGTGGCTTGAATCCCATACACGCTGCAGCTGCCTGTGTTGGGAACCTTTCAAATCAGTGATTGTGGGAACACAATACACAGCTTCTAGTGCCTGCATCGGCTTCATCAAGACCTGGGCTGTCCCGGTCTGGTCTACCAAACGCTGAGGAAATGGGGGCAAGGGAGAAAGGTGCTCAGGTGCTAGGTAAAGCTTACTGATCAGCAGCCTAGACTCCACCACTGTTCCTTCTCTTTGGTCTGTCTAGAACAGTGACTATAAATTAGGAAAAACAAAGTTATGCTGGCCCGTGGGAAATAATGGGAGAGGGGAGGGAGGAAAAGGGCGTTGGGAAGCCCTGCTTCAAGACTGAAGACAAAACGGTTAACCACCCAGACTGTGTGTCACAGACAGCCCCCCACCCCAAATTCCCTATGAACCACTTGGACATGCTCCCTCTTGGAATTGCAGTTTCTGTCTTCTCCTATCCCTAAGGAGCTGGCCCTGTGGAGAGGTGTGTTGGTTGTTTAGCTTTGCCAGGAGGCCATTGCTCCAGGTACTATAGCACAAGTACCTTGGCTCTGATCCAGGACTGAATATAGCCCCAGGTGCTCCAGCACCAAGGAGGTCATATTGAGAGCAGCCCCGACTCCCACACCCTGGAATCGAGCTGGCTTGCTTCTTGAAAGAGCCATCTTGCCAGATGCCATCACGTTTGGAGGGAGATGCACAGTGCCTCTCCATCCCTGGGGCGAGGGGAAGGGGCTCTGCTGGGATCTTGAATGGGGGAAGGAGCAGAGGAGCAGGGTCTAGACCCTCAGGCTCCCATGCAGGTCTGTCTCTGTCCCAGATGAGCTGCTGTCAGAGTCCATTTCAGCGTTCTCATTATGGAGCCTTTCCAGCACTTTCTGCCGAATCAGTCCCAGGCGCATCAAGAGGGACTGGTAGTCAAAGTGGCCTCGCTTCTCTCCAAAAGGGTCCTGTGGGGGAAAGGAGACGGGGATGGAAGATTCAAGTCTGTGGCTCAGGCTAGAGAGCAGTTTTGGACCCATGTGAAATGCATGCTCATCTTCTGGGCCACAGGGACAGAGGGCACAGTACAGCATAGGTGATCGATCCAAAGGGTTCCAAATATAATAATAGTATGCTACTACCCCACACAGTTCTAGCTTGGGCTCACGTTAAATGTTCGCATTCTTCCAAAGCAAGCAAATATGCAGAAGAGGACATGGGGGACAATTCTACATGGTCTTCTGGAATTTCTAAGACATCGAGGGAAAGGAAATTCAAGATGGAGATTATAATCATTAGGCACACCTGTGTTTTCAACTAACTTCTGAAAACTCAAGGAGGAAATAATCCCTTCCATCTTCTGTCCTAACAAAGGACACTCTGCTTTTCTAAGGGCACAGGCAGGTCAAGAACTCAGCAGTGCTGACTTCCCAATAAGCCCCTGTATTCTTCCTCAAGAGACCTATGACATTCCTGTCCAGGTTTCTCTGCACTGCTCCAGGACTGCCTAGCCTTGATCTCAGCCCTTGTCATTCTAGATCAAAGATCACTAAACATTTCAGAGAATGATCTAACTGTTCTCAAAGTATAAAAAATAACCTTAACTGGAAAGCTGGACAGATGGCTTAGCAGTTAAAAGCACTTTCAGCTCTTGTAGAAGACCCCCATGGGTTTGGTTCCCAGAAACCACCAGGCAACTCACAACCAACTCCAGTTCCAGGGGATCCACCACCACCTTCTGGCCTCCTCAGGCACTGTATACATGTGGTACACTTACATGGAGGCAAAACACTCATATACATAAAGAATAAAATTGAAAGAAAAAAAAAAAACTGAAGTGGAGGGTATTAAAAAATAAAAACAGGCTGGAGAGATGGCTCAGCGGTTAAGAACACTGGCTGTTCTTGCAGAAGACCTGGGTTTGAATCCCAGCACACACATAGCAGCTAACAACTGTCCACAACTCCAGTTCCAAGGGATCTGACAGCCTCTTCTGTCCTCCGCAGGCATTGCTCAACATGGGTGCACTTACCTACGTGCAGGCAATACATGCATCCACATAAAATAAAAATGAATAAAGTATTTTTAAAAATAAAAAAATAGAAACAAATACTATATAGGGACTTTGGCAGCAATCAGTGTGGCCAGGGTTCAAACAAATGGGAGATTTCTTGGCATGGCAGTCTCAAAAAACAACTTTCACTATTACCTCTGCTGTGTGCTCTCACAAAAACACAGTCCACACTTTTCTCTTTTGTGGTTTTAGGGATAGGGCCTGGGTGGGGCCTTGTATATTCTAGGCAAGCATTCTATCAATAAACTACACTTTCAATCTACTTCTTGCATCTCCACCCACATGTTATTCTCAGGAGCAGGTGTCAGTGGGTGCCAGTCATGGTCACTGAGAGATGGCTCATCCTTTTCATTCAGAGGGTTACAGTCCCCTTATTCAGGCTGTCTGTTCTCCCAAATGTCCGTGCTGTCATTGTTGGCTCTATTTTGTCCACTCCACTCCCTTTTCCCCAGATACTGCTTCTCCCATCCTGTCTCTAACTGAATGTTGTTTTCCTTCACTAACTGAATGTTGTTAATTGCTACTGGGTACCAGTGATGAGATTGCCTGATATGGAACAAACTCAGGGAGGCTTCCTCTATGTACCCTAAAAAAGGGGTTCAGGAAACAAGTTCACCGTGAGACTGCCTTGTCCTTTGTGCTTAAGTGAGGCAAAGCAGGAAGGTAGCAGGTCCTTGAAAGCAGGATAGAGAAGCTACCTTAAGGGTGAGTATAAGAATTGGAGAAAGCTTTAAAGAGTTGAAAATACTATATGGAACAAACTCAGGGAGGCTTCCTCTATGTACCCTAAAAAAGGGGTTCAGGAAACAAGTTCACCGTGAGACTGCCTTGTCCTTTGTGCTTAAGTGAGGCAAAGCAGGAAGGTAGCAGGTCCTTGAAAGCAGGATAGAGAAGCTACCTTAAGGGTGAGTATAAGAATTGGAGAAAGCTTTAAAGAGTTGAAAATACTATAGAGGGGCTTTGGCAGCAAAGTCTGTCAACTACCCAAGCCATCGT